>NC_141150.1:18213500-18547500 GCF_053477565.2 Lygodium microphyllum
TGAAAGATGAATACTATGTGATGATTTCCATTCAAAGTTGATCATTCTTTTGTGTTCTCTTGTTATTTTGATGGTTTTGATGAAGAATATGAAGAATGTGTTGAAGTTTTATTATGATAAATCCGTGAGAGAATTGTTATATGATGGTGCATGAAGATTTGGGAAGATTGGTGTTGTTTTTCTTCTTATGGCTGATTAAATTATGAAGAACATGCTTGTTGATGATACAAGATAGATTTTCTTATAGTAGATTCTCCATTTTTCTTGGTGTCTCTCTTTGGTCTCCATGTATTTGGTACATAGCTAGGGAATGCTATCATTAACAAGCACCAACAGATGCTGAAAATGGAAGAAGCGGCACTATTGAAGAGGAAGAAAAGCAATGGAAGATTGGAGAATCTATGCAATTGCTGAAGAATTAGAGATCTTCATTATCAAAACCATTTTCTACAAGAAGTGCATTCCTCAATGGCAGGCATGTCAGTATCTTGATGCGGGCTCTATGTGATAAATGTATTATGAAGCTATAGAAAGTTTTATCACAATAGCCAATTGTTTCCCACAAAACTGAAAAAGAGAAGAAAAAACAGAGAAAATGACCATCCATAGGAGATTTTACCTTCATTAAAGAATTTTTAAACATTATCAAGTGGAAAATTGTGAAGAAGCTTTAAGAGTCGTGGTCAATTGAAGCTCACAAAAATAAGATGGAAAAGAGTTGGAATTTGTTCATGGATACTCAACAGCAAGATACGTGGGATGCTTGATGCATTGATGACAACCTCCTATTTGTCCAATTAGCAACTCATTGGAAGTTAGTAGATAGAGTATTCTTCACAACTTGGTATTATCAAGACAATGACACTGTGGTGATCCTCAAAAGAATGAGTTTTGATACCTTCAGAACTAAATATCTTCCCCTTTGTAGTGGAATGAAAGTTGAATTCAAAGACATTGAAAAGAAGGAAATATAAGAAATATTGGCTAGAGAAGAAGAAGAAGAAGAAGAAGAAGAGAGCTAGTTTTGGCCACATACAAGAATGAGCTTCTTCATTCACTTTTTTCTTTTTATACATGCCCTACTCCTCTTGGGCACCCATCCCCTTTTTTACATGACTAGTCATTTTAGCCTAGGTCCTCTTTCCCTTTTTTCTTCCTATTTATAGTGTTCCTTCACCCATGCCCATCTACATTTACAAATTGCACAGGAGGGAGCTTGGTGCTCTTTTACAAGGATTTAGGGTGCACTTTCATATTTAAAATTTTCCTTTCCCTTGGACTTTTAAGTTTGTTTCTTGCACTTTTGGCCTTTTCCCTCTTGTTTTTTTCGTTGGTCACCTTTTTCCACTTTGTCTTGCATCTTTTTTATTTTCTTTTTCTTTCTCTGCATCGGGGTTAACACTAGGTAACTTTAAAAACTCTCATTACTTCATTACCATCCCTTCCTTGTTTGCTTACTAGGGAAAAAAGAGGAAAAAAAACCTTATTCATGGTAACTTATGGATCTTTTGCCATTGATATGCCTGGCATTACACTACGTTAGATTGATGAGTTGTACCTCTCACTAAAAATGATCTCCCATTAGGGGAGTTTTGAGGTCTCGAAAATGCCTTTTAGGATGTGGAGAGAGAGTGCTCTAGACCAATAAGAGCAAAGCCTTCGTAACAGAACTTCTATTTAAAAAAATTTAAAAATCATTTTACAAAAATATATAAATATGATAATATTACGAATTTGTATTTTTATTATGTATTTTTAGTCTCTTATATTCGTGATTATGACATCTTTTGCATTAATGGCATAGAGTCTCGGCTACTTTTATTTAATGATGTTTCTAGATTAATGATAATGACTGATGTAATCGAAATTCAAATTGGTGAAAAGCATGGCGCTCAATTTTTTCCCTCCTTTCTTTTATTCCTCTATTGTTTTTCCCTCCGTTATGATAGCCTAGTCCTCTCTCTCTCTCTCTCTCTCTCTCTCTCTCTCTCTCTCTCTCTCTCTCTCTCTCTCTCTCTCTGCATGTATCTCTCTCTTCTACCATGGATACAGAAATTCGACCTTCAACAAGGCATCCAAGCTCCCAAACCACATCCATATTAGTGTTTAACTCATTCCAAACTGATGGAAGATGGATTCCTACTATCATTAGCAAAGGTAGTTGGATCACCATGCAACAAGCAAAACGTGGAAAAAGGCAAAGACATGAGAGCTCGTTTATCTCTGCTTGGAAGGGCAGAATCCGAGATTTTAAGCTTGGAGCAAATAAGAATAGTATCAAAGAGGTACTAGTGCAACATGTGTTCATGCATAAAGAGCTGTGTTTGAAACCTGGATCTTCAAAGCTTCCAATACATAGACCAAATTGTAAGAATTTGATTCTTAAAGTTTTTCCTTTCTTAAACATGGTTTAGGTTTTTCCATTATAATATTTGTTTGTCTTGTAGATGTCTATCCCTCTAATCTTGAGGAATGGCAACCAGTGGAATCTATTATTGATGTTATACATGGTTCAATTGGAGAAGAAATGTATAGAGGTAGAAAGAAGACAGAGCTTGCAAAGAATGGAATATTCTTTTATGACCATTCTTATGTTATTCCTATGCGGCGTTGCCAATGGGGATCAATAAAACTCATTCCTTTGCCAGATTTTTCAAGCTTTGAGTGGCCTTTGCCAAGTCCAGCTACTAGTGAGGGCTATAGATGTAAGATATTTTCTGAGATCCAGAAAGCACTAAAATCTAATATCTCAAGTAGGCTAAGCAAAGTTACTTTATTTATGCCTATTAATATATTTATTGATTTCTTCTCTAATATAGAGATAAGAATAACAAAAACCATGCTTTCAGTGAAGAGACTAACATATGATCATATCATACAATTTGTTGATGAAGGATGGGATACAAGGACAGAAGGAAAAATTATATGTAAGATAGATCAAGACTCTATAGCTTGTAAATATATGATTGCTACTCAAAATTTTATCCTTAGCTTTTACTTAGTCGATGGCATTTTGTTGGTAGTAGTCTAGTTGCTTTAGACCAGAATCTTAATGATTTCAACAAGGATCCTATTGTGGATCTTGATATTTGGTTCAACGAGGATATTATTGCAATCTTAAAGATCAGAAAATCATGTACGCTACATCAAGTGAGGATGGATTTACAAAATGAAGACATTGAACTACCATGCTCCTTTGTATTCCAACTTGACAAGAAACAAGTAAGTTTTCACATCATATTATATCTACTTAGATGTATATCAAGATCTCACTTTCTAACTAACAAACATTTGTAATTTATTTTTTGCAGATATCGAAAAGGAGAGAAAATAAAATACACTGCAATGACATTCAAGAAAAGATATCTTTACTATCAATATAAAATACATGTACAAATTTTGTAGCAGATGTCTATCTGCCATCTCTATGAGATATACAAGGGCTGAAGGGCAAATTTCTATATATGAAGGCCTACAAGGCGATATGGCAAAGCTATTTCTTTTTTGGAGAACTATCCTTTCTAGGAGTCCTTTTGCCTTTCTTTGATGTCTTGGGTATAGAAGGTGTTGAAGCTGTGGATTTGCCTTCCGTGGTTATAGGCACCGCATCTCCTTCATGGTGCAAATCCCCACCAATCTCTGTTGTTGGTTGTATACAATTGACCATCATATACTTCAAGAGCTTTGCTCTGATGTACCAAACATGCTCAGATGTATAGCAATCCTTCGAAAACTGTCACACATTTATAGAAAAAAGAGTTTTAGTTCATTATTGTTCTTACAATAGACTATATTTTTATCATCAATGGACTATTTGCAATTAATATCTATCTTAAAGTTTAGCATCTTTCATATTACCTTTACATGTTTATCATCATTAAGATAAACAAAGTTAACCATTCTTCTAGCATTTGCAATCACCCTCCAGCCACAAGAATGGCTATCATCCTGATGGGGACACTACAACCACCAACACAAAGTAAAACTATAAAGAGGACGAATGGTAGTTCATAGAATAAACTCATGTTTCAATTATTTTAATGAATAACTTACCGCAACTTGTCTATATTGCATTGTTGCAAGCAAATCAGATGGCATAGGGGGTCTTTTCTCTAGCTCTTCAATTAATCTTTTGGCACCTCTGTATATAAAATATGTTGAAATTTAGAGTACTTACAAAAAAAAGAATTGAAATATCAAGGAGCCCTTGGATAATATAACTTACAATTTAGCATTTCCATGGCTTCCTTTCATAGAGTTGATTAAAAAGCATTGCTTATCCACAAGGTCTATTGCAATCAAGCTCCAATGAGAACTAAAAGCAATCATATATCAACAAATTAGTAGGATAAAATCTCAAAAACTCTAATAGAATATTGAATCACTTACTTTTCATTATATGGAATTATAAGCAGCTCCAACGTATCGAAGTCAATCAAATTGAGCCAATGCTCAATAAAACTTGCATCAAGCTCATTCCTCATAAAGAATGAGATAGATGGATCAAAAACCTCAATTTTTTGTTGTATATCCAAAGGAAACTCATGCATTATACACCTAGAAAAGGCATAGAAATAGTGAGTATAAACAAGAAAAATCTTATTGCTAAAAAAATATCAAAAAGTATAAGTAATTATGGATGGACATACCTTAGGCCAGCAAGAATAAGACTGTCATTTATTTCTCTTCTTTTATCCTTAAGAATCTGAACACATGCAGCATCAAAGGAGATAACCTCAGTTCTTTTGCCTAAGTCACCAGGTAAGAAACAAAACACACTGAATCCTTTTGGATTAGTTGCTTCAAGAAGGGTGGCTAGCTCATTTTCAAAGGACTCTAGTTGCTCTATTTCCCTTTCTTCAACCCTTTGCCTCCTATACTCTCTCCATTTATCTGCTTGTTCCTCTTTAGCCTTCTCCTCTTTTTCATGTTGCCTTGTATCATTCTCATGGGTGACATCCTCAACCCTGACACCAGAATCATCTTTCTTTCTTCTAGCTGGGGGCACATTAAGGATATTAAATGTCTTCATATCAGTGAGGGGAATTGGCTCAAGGACCTTTGAAAATCTATATCTTAGCCTCCTAAGAATTATCATGTCCTTGTCCATGAGTGTGAGCCTATGAGCATGAGCAGCACAAATGTAGGCATCTTGGAAAAACTCAATTAGAAAATCCTCTGTGGCTTCTTGTATACAATTAAGAGCTGTTCTTGTCCATCTGAAACTATCCAAACTATATCTGTCACAAATTTCCCTGACAAGCCTCTGAAAAGACAACTTTGGAATTGCATTGTCAAGAGCATTTACTGCCTTCCTAATCTCCCTTAGACACCTGACATTTTGAGAAAACCTTCTCCTTGGCTTTGATTTTCTAGAGAGCTTCTAAGGCTTTGAAGACTGATGAATCTTTGATGCTAAATCCCTAGGATCAATCTTCTCTTTTCTTGCTGTTGCCTTAGTCCTAGCCATCTACCAAAAAAACATATGTTACTTCTTCTCCAGCATGTAAAGCAAAACGCGAGTCCCAGACAAGAGTTATCTATGCTGCATGGCGTTTTCTCGTATCAGCTGAATTTTTCTCAAGCTGTCTAGTGAAACGTGAGTGTCAAGCAAGGCGCCTCCTTGCAGCTGCTTCTTTTCGCGTTTCACCGGACTTGTTGTCCATTGTGTCCAATGAAACACGAATTTAAGCCAGGAAACCTGCTTGAAGTACCTTATTTTCGCGTTTCACCGGACAACTCATGAATAGCATAAAATTTGACAAAACCAAGAAAAAAGAGCTTTGATCCAAGGAAAGATTTTAAGATTACTTAAAATATCCATAGAATTAGGGAGGAAATTTGAAGATTTCCTTAAATATCCACAATATTAAGGAATGCTTTCACTGTGGAAAAAATTCTTTTGTAGTGGTCTAGAGCTAATAATAACATAAAGGATTAAGGTAAAATATCAAAACAATGCATTGAATAGAGCTTGTTATTGAAAAGCAAGATGCAGAAATCATACCTTCTTTTTAGCTTGTTCTTCACAATCTCAGCCTAAAGATGACAATATGCTTGAAGGTTTGCTTTGTTGGGGAAGCAGTGAAATGGTTGGAGATTGGAAGGAAATGCTTGGAGACTGGAAGGAACACCAAAAACAAAGATGGAGTAGCGATGAAATGCGATGAAAGGTGAAGGCGGTGAATTTGCATGGACTCAACGTTCTTCGCAAAGTGTTAATAACACACGTGTGACGTACTCTCGCTTACCGGAATTTTTTATTTACTTGGAAAAGGGTTATTTAACACACGTGTGACGTATTTTTGGAAAAAGAGAATGTGCACGTCTTCTGAGGAGTTTATTACGCTGTGTTAAGTCAGACACGTGTACACGTATTTTTCCATTATTACACAAACTTTTTCGTTGGAACTATCACCACATGCTTAACGGTCGATATAAAAGCATTTCAAACCCATTTCTCCGACATTGTCTTCTTCTCTGCCAAAATTTCATCTTGACTTCTCTTCAAGGTTCCTGCATCCTGTGTGGAGAGCAGTTCAACAATCTTTGATAGGTAACAAAATTTTTTATTACAAGCATTTTATCAAAATAAATTTGATTAATATAGAAAGAATGTTTTATAACACTTGAACAATTAAAGATGTTATGTGCTTTCTATCTTTCAAAAGCAGCATAGCTTTTCCAAAAATGATTATATCATCAATTTGTGTGTTTCCGTAGAATTTATTTATTGTTCATGTTTTTTTTCTTCATTTGCAAATTTTGACCATTGAAACACACAATGTCTCTGTTGATGATATTTTGCTTAGTATCGCGTTTCACCGCCACATATTAGCATAATTTTTGTCTTCAAGCTAGTGTCCAATGAAACGCGATTTCTTCATAGGCATTTGCCTTACACACTTGAATTTTCGTGTTTCACCGGTCAACTAAAAAAATTCTCCTGTTTTGATTTTTTTGTCTTGGAAAATCAATGTTGGGGCATCTTTCCATGATATCATCTTGTTTTATTGGATATTGGTTCTGTTGTACTTTTTTTTTTCAGGAATAAATATTTTTCTGGTCAAGATGACAAAGAGGAAGCTATCTCTGGAAGGAATGGATGAGGAGGAGATAATTGAGACATCTGATGATAGGCTCTTTGATTTTTTACACACCACTAGAAATTCTTCCAAGTTTTGCTATATCAGGGAAATTTTCAATGTTCCTTTTGATTTGAAGGAGTTATTGGAGGATCTTGATGATACACTTAAGGAGTACAGATGTTTTTATGATAGACATGTGCAAGGTTTGGAAGTCAATGGATTTGTTAATTATAGTGATGTCATGAGAGCCACCAATACATCCAGGTCAACTTTGCTCGGCAGGTTCAACCTCATTGATGAGGAATTCAGAAAGAAAGAAACATGTTGCCCTTTCCACATGTACCAACACCAATGCCTTCTGATCCACAAGGACGTTGGATTTATTGTGTATCTTCAGTACATGGAAAATTCTTCTCCAGATATAGACCAACAGAGAAAGCTAGAGGATATTGCAAGTATGGATAAGGAGGTCGAAGAGAAGGAGGAGATGTTTCAAGAAGATGTAGAGAATCAACTTGTCCAAGGTTTTGATGTAGGTTTATTCAAGAGTGACAATATCACAATGGTGGAAGAAAAGGAGATTGAGCCAAGTGCACAGGTTGATGAAGAAGGTCCTCTTGCCTGTGTTCCAACATTTCCAACTTATCTTATCAACAAGAAGAGATATGTGTTGCTAAATGATATTCAACATCTTTTTGATCTTAGAGAAGATTATTGCTTAGCAATCCTTGCAGGTTGGGGCAAAAATGACATGAATTTTATAGGTTATGAACAAGAACCACTAGCAAGTCTTGATGTTGAGGGAGAGAATTTCCAAGATAGCTCTATAGCCTTACATACATGTATTAATCAGATCATAGAATACGAAAAGGGGGGGACTACCTAGATGTAGGGTATGAAGAGAGATTGAAGTCTCCATCAGATGAGAAGCCCAAGAGTTCAATAAATCTTTATGATGATAGTCTTCTTGAAGAAGATGAACACCCTAAGGTATGAAATATAATTCGAAGTTACCCATTGAGTTTATGTTAGACTTTATTATGCATTATAGATAAATATCTTAAATCTTGTACTATTGTGGTTTGTTCTATAGATTGAGATTGAAGATCTGGACAACTTTCTTGGAAGGGCCAAGGGCTCTAGGCCAATGAAGCTTGGAAAAAATCAAAGCCTTGGCCATTATATTGGAAACTTAAACAATCAAACAATTGTAATATATCATAGTAGATTGTCAAGCTCTCCAAGTCTACCAATGATGGCTTTGAGAGCTATCTCAAAGGTAATTGGATCTCAAGTTTTCAGCAGAGGTTTGGACAAGATCATTTTGGTGGAGAAGGAAGAAGCCATAAGAGTTTTTGGCTTTATGCCTGGATACAGTGGATCTAGAGCTGGATATTTTGGAGTTCTTGGCTCCTATTTGCTCTCTTATGTAGGAGATAGTAAGAATTTGAAGCTTCTTCTAGGCTATCGGAAATAAGAGTTTTTGAAATACAGAGGTCTTATTGAGTGGGATGAAACAAAAGATTCCTCTAGAGGCCTTGTCGAGCTACCTGAAACCAAGGACTCCTCTGAAGGCCCTGTTGAGGTGCCTGAAACTAAGGACTCTTCTACAACACAATCAGACTAGAAGATGCCAAAGATTAAGGGTTTCTTGAAACCCATCTTTTCCCAACTCTTTGTTTGGTTTGTAACCATTTTGTAAATCTTTGCTTTGCGCAAGAATTTAAATATCTATCTTTTCTTCTTTGGGTAACAATTTGTATAGTCCTTGCTAAAGATGATGTATTGCTTGATGTGGTTGTATCTTTAAGCTTGAATTTATGCCAAATTTGTCGATAGAACCATTGAAAGACCTCTAATAAACTGTTGGCTTTGTGTCAAACTTCAGGAGTCAGAGGGGTTGGAAAAGATTCTTCAGAACCAGTAGGAGAATTATAAACGGTTGTTGTACCCCTAGAGGGACCCACATCCTGATCCCCTGACTATTAGGTACAGCTTGTTCTTCATCCAGCTTGCTTAATGCTGCAACAACCTCTGCATCATCAAGAAAAACTTCTTGTTGTTGTTGCCTTACCAATGCCTCCCTTAATTCCCGTGATCTACTCCTAGTAAGGATAGGGTTTGAATAATAAGGGTAATGGCTTGACATAAATATTGCCCATAAAAGGTGCCTGGCACATGATAAATGCCATTAGCATTCTTGTCATGTAAATCTCTTAGGAATCGGTTCCAAATCTGCTCCAAAATCAAGAAATTGTTTTCTTGAAACTGGCAGGGATCATCAAAGTGTTCTGTCCTCTTAGAATATCATAACAATTCGGATACAATGTTCTACATTAGAGAACATCACAATGCATCAAAGAACTTCTTGAATGGATTTACAGCCATTAACACTTCATAATGTTCAAGAAATAAATTCAAATACTAGGTCTTATTGATCTAGTTTATGTCAGCACAGAGAATCAGGTAGCTGACATATTCATGAAGGCATTGAGCGCAGAGAAGCTGTGCAAGTTCAGAGACCTGCTTGGTGTGTAGGAATTGGGATTGAGCTTGAGGGGGAGTGTTGAGATATCGAGCTCCACTCATGATATGCCAGGGTGACCATTGTGCATTTATGTCACCGACTTGTTAGCTATAGATGCGGTTGGTACACCACCCATGAATAATAGCTAGATGACAACTATCCTTATCTACTCTAGTTCGTGGCTCAGTTAGTATGCCACCTTAGTTAGTTGAGTTTGGTTTGAGACCCATAGTAACAGAGTGATGGGAGAGGGGACGAGAGAGAGAGAGCATGCAATATGTAGTATTTTTTCTCACCAAGAAGGCATCATCGACAGTCCCTTCTTGGATGAAAAAATATTGCATGCTCTCCCTCTCTCATCACTATGTTACTCTCTTTTTTCCCCATGCTCTCTATTCTCAAACCTATATATTAAATTTTTCAACGAGAAGGGGTGGCCAACAACCCCTTTTCGTGGGCGGAAAAAAACCACTCTGTTCCTCTCTCTTCTTCCCATGTTGTCTATTCTCGAAATTATGGTTTGTTTTTTCATTAACAAGGGGTTGTCAGGTGGTAACCCCTTATTGGGTGAAAAAAAAAACTTTTGTCCATAAGGGGTTGTCGATGACCCCTTTCTAAGGATGCTTCTCATACTTCTCATGCTTTGACTATTCAGGATCACCATGATGGCAAGAGTGGGAATGACCGCCATGGTAGAGACTCGTAGAAGTCTCATTCTAGGTCCATGGATAGTCTCGCAATAAGTCGTGTGGATGTAAGTCTGATTTAACATGCCATTATTGTGGGAAAGCAGAACATATCAGGACGCAGTGCCATAAAATGTGCAATGACAAGCACAAGGAAAAGGGAAAGGGGAAAGTACATGACAAGCTTGATGATCACAACATTGTCCTTGCTAAGTCCAATGCTAAGATCGAAGAGATCAATGTAGTGCAACAACCTCACTTTGATGATGATTACATACTTGCAACTTCTTCTTTGGATTAGTAACGGTTATTTGATGCCTTGCATGGTTTTACTCAGAGTTGGTTGATGGATTCAAGGGCTTCCTTTCATGTGACCCCTCATAGAGAGTGGTTCCACTCTTATCGCAATAGTATGACTGGATCTGTCCATTTGGGGAATGACTTGGCATTGAAGATAGTTGGTATTGGTGATATTCAGCTACAGTTTAGTTCAAGTAGCATGTTTACTTTGCATAATGTTTGATATGTGCCGGCTCTCACGAAGAGTCTTATCTCTACTACCATACTGGATGATGAGGGTTACTTTGTTTCCTTTGGGGATTCTTCTTGGAAGATCACCCGTGCGAACCTTATTCTGGCAAGTGGTGCCAAGTCTAGCACTTTATATCCCTTGGTTGTACTTGGATCCGTAGATCATGTTTTATCTGTGGCTGTAGTTCCACATGTATCTCTTTGGCATCGTCGTCTTGGGCTCATATCCTTAAAGGGAATGAAAATGCTTATTCATTTTTAGTATCTTCTGCCCCTTGACTATAAGTGTTTTGAGTTATGTGATCATTGTTTGTAAGGTAAAAAGACACGTAGTATGCATAAGAAGTTTGGCACTCTACACATGGGTGAGCCTTTGGCTCTTATTCATTTTGATGTCTATGGACCTATGCCCTGATATCAACCACCCATTAGGAGATGCGAAGTACTTTGTCACATTCATTTATGATTTCTCACATAAGGTCTGGGCATATCCCATAAAGCTGAAATATGATTTTTTGGCTACCTTTCCACGTTGGCTTGCATTGGTTGAGAACCAATTTGGGTATAGACTGAAATGCCTACACTCAAATAATGGGGGTGAGTATGTCTCTAAGTAGTTTTGCGATGAGAGGGTATTAAGCATCAATTGACCATCTTGTACACCCCACCCCATAATGATATGGCTGAGCATTTGAATAGGACAATACAAGAAAGGGTCCATAGTATGCTTAGCCAAGCAAGCTTACCACATCAGTTTTGGACTGAGGCAGTGACTCTGTTGTACACTTGATCAATCGATCTCCTTGCAATTCTATTAACTTTCAAGTTGCTGAGGAGGTGTAGTCTGGAAAACCTCCCTCGTATGATTATTTAGATGTCTTTGGTTATGAGGCTTTCTAGCATGTACCCAAGGAAAAGCACACAAAGTTGCATCCTAAGTTCGTGAAATGCATCTTTCTTGGTTATAGGGATGTAGGTGAGATGGCCTATCACCTATGGGATCCACAAGTTTGAAAAGCCATCCACAACCATAATATAGTTTTCCATGAGGAAAAGATGCATAAGCAGCTTGAGCGGATAGTCGAGATACATAGAGTCATATTTTAGGAGGAGCCTCCTGTTCTCGTATAGCTAGCTAGACAGCATGTAATAGCAGCCAATGCTCCAGTGACCCATGACCATGATGTTAGACACAGAATGTGCAAGCTCCTTAGCCTGCCTTGAGATGCTTTGCTAAAGCCAGATGTCCTCCTAAGTGGTTTGAGCCCTCCATTGATTATGTGATGGTCACAAATGTAAGTGAGCCTCTCACTTATGATGAGGCCATGCGTCGTGGTGATAGTCACTCTTGGGAGAGGGCCATGTAATCAAAGTTTGACTCTTTACAAAAAAATCATACATGGGAGTTGGTTCCTTTGTGCCTAATGGAAAGTGTGCATTGCCATGCAAGTGGGTGTACAAGTTGAAGAGCACCCTTAGATGCCCCAAGCCTACCTATAAGGCCAGATTGGTTGCTAAGGGTTTTAAATAGAAGCATGGTGTTGACTTCAAGGAAGCCTTTTCTCCTGTAGTCAAGATGACTACCCTACATCTCTCATACTAGCATTGGTTGCTCAATTAGATCTAGACCTTTATCATCAAATGGATGTTAAGATGGCTTTCTTACATGGGGACTTGCATGAGGAGATTTATATGTAGTAGCCTAAGGGCTTTGAGGAAAAAGGCAAGGAACACCTAGTGTGTAGATTGAGAAAGAGCCTTTATGGCCTTAAGTAGGCACCTAAGGAATGGTATCACAAGTTTGATGCTTTTATGCATTCACACAAGGCTATACATGCAATGATATGAATTTATCTTTATGTAGAAGAAGGTTTGTGATGGTAGCCTTTTGATTTTGGCACTCTATGTGGATGACATATTGATTGCTGGGAAACCTCCTAAATGAGTTGGATGCTCTGAAAAGTCACCTCAAGAAGAGCTTTGAGATGAAATACATGGGATAGGTCTCACATATTCTTGGGATGCACATTATGTGTGAGTGCTCCAAGGGCTTCTTTACTTGTCACAAAAGGAGTATATCCAGAAGGTATTTGAGCCATTTCGTATGCAGGATGTTAAGCCTATTAGTTGTCCTTTGCCTTCTCATATGAAGGTGAGCCAAGCCAATTGTTTACAGTAGTCTGATGAGAAAAAGGCAGAGATGGCGAAGTTCCCTTATGCATTCGAAGTGGGAAGTTAGATGTATGCCATGATAGTCACTTTGTAACGCCCCCCCACCCCCCCCCTTTTTATTTTTTTTCAAAAAATTTTCCCTCTCCCTCCCCCCCGATAGTACGTTGGGGAGAGAGAGAGAGGGAGTGAAGTGGGAGAAGGGGGGCATGCAACTCAGGTGGCGATGGATAGCTGCACCGCCCTTTATAAAGACCACCCCCTCCCTCCATTGGCACAGGTTCCCCTCCCCCCGGTTTGCTGCAAGCGCCACCCCCTACACATCATCCTGTCCAGGGGCCCCCCTCCAGCATCCACAGCCCCCCCCCTTCAGCGCGACAGACGACACCCCCCTGTGATCATTGTTAAGAAGGAGGAGAAGAAGAGAAGGAGAGAGAGAAGGGAGAAGAAGAAGAAGAAGGAGAGGAGAAAAAGAGAGAGACAGAGAGAGAGAGAGAGAGAGAGAGAGAGAGAGAGAGAAGGAGAGAGAGAGAAGGAGAGAAGGAGTGGGAGAGAGAAGAGAAGAAGGAGAGGGAGAGAGAAGAGAGAGAAGAGGGAGAGAAGGAGTGGGAGAGAGAAGAGAAGAAGAGGGAGAGAAGGAGAAGGAGAGAAGAGAAGAGAGAAGTAGAATAAGAAGAAGAAGAAGAGGTAGAAGAGAAAGAGGAGAGGGAGTGAGGAAGAGAAGAAGAAGAATAGGAAGAGAGAGAGTAGGAGAAATAAGAATAGAAAGAGAGAGAGTAGGAGAAGGAAAAAAGAAAAGAAGAAGAAGAGGGAGAGAGAGAGAAGAAGAAGAGAAGAAGAAGAAGAAGGAGAGAGAGAGAGAGAGAGAGAGAGAGAGAGAGAGAGAGAGAGAGAGGGAGAGGGAGAGAGTTGGGGAGTGAAGACGGATCGAAGAGCCACACTCAAGCCACCCCTCATTGGTAAAGGATCCCCTGGCCATGACCTTTCCCTCCCAAACCGATCATCCTGAAGGCCGCTAAGGGCTGGACTATCCAAACCCCGAGTAGTAATGGCTCCCAAGAAGAAAATCGTGAGAAGCGTAGGAGCCAAAGTGACCGTTGGTACCGGTAATACGGGGGAGGCGAGCGGAGCGACCATCGCAATAAACGCCCCTACGAACACGAATCAAATCCAAGTTCTTTAAGCATTATAGTTAATTTATTTATCGTGAAAGAAATGAAGGGGGTTAGCTACGTGCATGGAACATGGACGGGTCTTAGGCGCTAGGTTGCATGCGCAAAATGATAGAGTATGGAGTTCGCATAAGTTTATATGCATGAAATGATAGCTTTTACATGCATAAAATGATAACGTTTTCACATTATTTCACATAAAATAATAGCTTTTAAACCAGTTCAGTGCATGAATAGTCATTTAGAATTCATGCTTCGCGATCATGACTAAAAGAAACACATGAAATGATAGTTTCCAATGGATAGAAACCTAGACCTTCATGAGATCCGGTGCATTAGGAATTAGTATAAGTGCCTGCGAATTGTTTTATCAATCATGCTATGGACTATCGCAAATGGATACGCTCCTAGCTTAATTGAAACTGGTGACCTAACCCTAAATGGATTGTTGACCCAAGTTATGCTTGGTTATTTGAAAAGGTTGTAAATCCCTTGAGCAAGTGTTTTGATACATCCAAGTTAAATTCTGATTGTACATGCAATGGGATTGCGATGCCTTGAAGCAAGAGGGTGTGCATTCAACTATTTGTTAATGTGGTTTTGGATGTTAATCCCAAGTGGGGTGTGTTTGATGATTGCATGGCCGGGTCTGAGATGACTGATTGCCATGGAAACGAAAGGGATGTTTTCCCTAGCGATTGTTATTAAGTTGGTTGCTTCAACTATGGTTGATTTCCTAAAGGGATAATTAAGGAAGGATGGCGCTAGCTACCCCCCACGAGCCGCCAAACCCTAACCAAGGGGTTATGAATCCGCGCCGGGAATGTGGACTGAACCCGCCGCGAGAGGTCTCTCCATGGAAATCACTTGGTGTAGGAGGACGCTTGGGTGTCAGTGGGGTCTTTGGCCGTAAGTCCCAATGCCTCCGGGCCCTACACAAGTATTCTACGTGACTCGAGATGGGATCTCGAGGCCTTAATACTAGTTACAAGGCAGAATCTTGGTAGGATAAACCTTCGGGTTTTGTTGCCGGGAGATGGAAGGATTTTTTTGCGGAGGCAGAAAGGAACACTTAATTCTCCTATATGGACGGGAGACAAACATTAATCTGAAGATAAGTTAAGGAAGTGTTTGATCTTGTTTTATCTTGTCTTCGTGTCTGTGCCCTAAATTATGTAAAGGAACCTGTGACTAACAGGTTAATTAAGGAAGCTGCTTTTATGTGTCAAACATAACGTGGTAGGTAATTAGATAACTAAAACAAACCCCGAGGGAAGCGTGGTGGATGTGACCAATGGGTCTATCCTATGGAAGGGTGGTCTCGGTTAGCCCAGAGCTTTCCTCAAAGGAAATGATAACGAGAAATGTTAGGAAAAAGTCGGTCTATGACCTTAGACAATGTTGACTAGGAACCTAGCTTCAGGTCGATCCTAGTGGGAACGGCTGGATAAGTTCCCTTGCGGGGCAGACTCGAGAGACCCGAGTTGGTAAACCCCGTGTCATTCCTTGGGAGCGCCAGGTGGCGTCTTCTAGATATATCTCTCGATGGACTGCTAAGACGTGTCCTGTGATTTGAGGAGTGGGCACGTTACAATTGGTATCAGAGCAAAACTTCTTAATGATGCATGATTGATTAATGTTTGGATCATAGACATATCCTAAATAACCTAAGTGGTATGGCTTGATTGTCAGGCACCTTTTGCACCCACGAATGCTGACATGCAAGAGAAGAAGTTCCTTATCAAGCAAATTAAGCCACTCGAGTTTGATGGCAAGGGAAGGATTGTTCAAGCTGACGCCAAGATTTGGATTGAGTCCATGGAGGACTATTTTGAGGTAGTAGAAACTGCACCTGCTAACCAAGCCATGCTCACCAAACTTAAGCTTACAGGCGAAGCGAGACTTTGGTGGAAACAGTGGTGCAGAGACCAAGCAATCTCGGAGGGGTCAGTCACTTGGAATAAGCTTAAGGAAGCTGTGCGAGGGAGGTATCTGCCACCTGCCTACCGCACACAGAAGATGAATGAATTCTACGACTTGAAGTAGCTAGGATTATCCCTTGAAGCATATTGTTCAAAGTTCGTTTCACTCCTAAAGTATGCACCCCCAATGGATATGATACAACAGGTGTCAAAGTTCTTTGTTGGGTTGAATCTACCCATAAAAACTCGATTGGAATCAATGCGCCCAACGGACTTACAAGACGCATTACTCCGAGCGAATCCAATCATCCAATAACTTAAATCAGGCAACTATGATGAAGATGACTCATGAGATCAAGACAAGAGGTGCCACAAGTGCAGAGAGATAGATACATCCGTAAGAGATGCCCTAACCGCCGATGTTTTCACTGCAATGGACTAGGACATATCCAAGCAAATTGTCCTGAGTTGGACCTTGAGAATTAGGAACGTGCGGTCAAACGAAGCCGTCTAAACTCCACTTTTGGCTCATATTATGAACCACATGATGATGAAGGCTTGGAACCTATTGTAACCTTTGAGGATGACTAGATATCCTAGGAAGATCCTCTTGAGGTAATAAGTCTTGTACTTGGAATAAATCCTATTGAACCCTATGAGTTGTGACAAGTTGTTATTTTAAGTTAATAATTTGAGTAATCAAAGTAGTGCAGTGAAAGTGTGATGGGCCCTAACCCACAGGCTCTAAGGTGCAGTAGTGCTTGTCTCCCCCAGGTCTTTTCGAGATGAGGATATCTCGATTCCTCTAAGGGGGAGAGGATGTAACGCCCCCCCCCCCCCCTTTTTATTTTTTTTTCAAAATTTGTTCCCTCTCCCTCCATCCCCGACAGTACGTCGGGGAGAGAGAGAGAGGGAGTAAAGTGGAAGAAGGGGGGCATGCAGCCCAGGTGGCGATGAACATCTCCGCCTCCCCCTTTATAAATACCACCCCCCCTCCCTCCATTGACACAGGTTCCCCCCCCCTGTTTGCTGCAGGCGCCACCCCATGCCCGTCATCCTGTCTAGCGGGCCCCCTCTAGTGTCCATAGGCCCCCCCCTTCAACGATAGACGATGCCCCCCCTGTGATCGTTGTTAAGAAGGAGGAGAAGAAGAGAAGGAGAGAGAGAAGGGAGAAGAAGAAGAAGGAGAGGAGAAAAAGAAGAGAGAGAAGAGGGAAAGAGAAGGAGGAGAAGGAGAGAGAGAGAGAGAGAGAGAGAGAGAGAGGGAGAAGGAGTGGGAGAGAGAAGAGAAGAAGAAGGAGAGGGAGAGAGATGAGGGAGAGAAGGAGAAGGAGAGAAGAAGGAGTGGGCGAGAGAAGAGAAGAAGAGGGAGAGAAGGAGGAGAGAAGAGAAGAGAGAAGTAGAAGAAGAAGAAGAAGAGGTAGAAGAGAAAGAGGAGAGGGAGTGAGGAAGAGAAGAAGAAGAATAGGAAGAGAAAGAGTAGGAGAAAGAAGAATAGGAAGAGAGAGAGTAGGAGAAGGAAAGAAGAAAAGAAGAAGATGGAGAGAGAGAGAAGGAGAAGAGAAGAAGAAGAGAGAGAGAGAGAGGGAGAGAGAGAGAGAGAGAGAGAGAGAGAGAGGGAGAGAGTTGGGGAGTGAAGACGGATCGAGGAGCCACACTCAAGCAACCCCTCATCGGCAAAGGATTCCCTGGATGCGACCTTTCTCTCCCGAACCGGTCATCTTGAAGGCAGCTAAGCGCCGGACTACGGACTACTATCCAAACCCCGAGTAGTAATGGCTCCCAAGAAGAAAATCGCGAGAAGCATAGGAGCCAAAGCGACCGTTGGTACCGGTAATGTGGGAGAGGCAAGCAGAGCAACCATTGCAATAAACGCCCCTATGAACACGAATCAAACCCAGGTTCTTTAAGCATTATAGTTAATTTATTTCTCATGAAATAAATGAAGGGTGTTAGCTACGTGCATGGAACATGGACGGGTCTTAGGTGCTAGGTTGCATGCGCGAAATGATAGAGTACAGAGTTCACATAAGTTTATATGCATGAAATGATAGCTTTTACACGCATAAAATGATAAGGTTTTCACATTATTTCACATAAAATAATAGTTTTTAAACCAATTCAGTGCATGAATAGTCATTTAGAATTCATGCTTCGCGATCATGAATAAAAGAAACACATGAAATGATAGTTTCCAATGGATAGAAACCTAGACCTTCATGAGATCCGGTGCATTAGGAATTAGTATAAGTGCCTGGGAATTGTTTTATCGATCATGCTGTGGACTATCGCAAATGGTACGCTCCTAGCTTAATTGAAGCTGGTGACCTAACCCTAAATGGATTGTTGACCCAAGTTATGCTTGGTTGTTTGAAAAGGTTGTAAATCCCTTGAGCAAGTGTTTTGATACATCCAAGTTAAATTTTGATTATACATACAATGGGATTGCGATGCCTTGAAGCAAGAGGGTGTGCATTCAACTGTTTGTTAATGTGGTTTTGGATGTTAATCCCAAGTGTGGTGTGTTTGATGATTGTATGGCCGGGTCTGAGATGACTGATTGCCATGGAAACGAAAGGGATGTTTTCCCTAGCGATTGTTATTAAGCTGGTTGCTTCAGCTATGGTTGATTTCCTAAAGGGATAATTAAGGAAGGATGGCACTAGCTACCCCCCACGAGCTGCCAAACCCTAACCAAGGGGGTTATGAATCCGCGCCGGGAATGTGGACCGAACCCACCGCGAGAGGTCTCTCCATGGAAATCACTTGGTGTAGGAGGACGCTTGGGTGTCAGTGGGGTCTTTGGCCGTAAATCCCAATGCCTCCGGGCCCTACACAAGTGTTCTACGTGACTCGAGATGGGATCTCGAGGCCTTAATACTAGTTACAAGGCAGAATCTTGGTAGGATAAACCTTCGGGTTTTGTTGCCGGGAGACGGAAGGATTTTTTTGCGGAGGCAAAAAGGAACACTTAATTCTCCTATATGGCAGGAGACAAACATTAATCTGAAGATAAGTTAAGGAAGTGTTTGATCTTGTTTTATCTTGTCTTTGTGTTTGTGCCCTAAATTACGTAAAGGAACCTGTGACTAACGGGTTAATTAAGGAAGCTGCTTTTATGTGTCAAACACAACGTGGTAGGTAATTAGATAACTAAAACAAACCCCGAGGGAAGCGTGGTGGATGTGACCAATGGGTCTATCCTACGGAAGGGTGGTCCCGGTTAGCCCAGAGCTTTCCTCAAAGGAAATGATAACAAGAAATGTTAGGAAAAAGTCGGTCTATGACCTTAGACAATGTTGACTAGGAACCCGGACTTCAGGTCAATCCTAGTGGGAACGGCCGGATAAGTTCCGTTGCGGGGCAGACTCGAGAGATGCTAGTTGGTAAACCCCGTGTCATTCCTTGGGAGTGCCGGGCGGCGTCTTCTAGATATATCTCTCGATGGACTACTAAGACGTGTCCCGTGATTTGAGGAGCGGGCACATTACACACTTTTCCTAACATAGCTTTTGTAGTGGGATTGTGGTACGCTATATAGCTACACCTAGCAGGCAGCATTGGGATGCCATCAAGGGTATCATGAGGTACCTAAAGGGCACAGAAAATATGTGCATATGTTATGGTGGGCAGGATACAAGAGTCATGGGGTACACTAACTCAGATTATGTAGGACATGCACACAATAGAAAATCCACCTCTGGCTATGTGTTTATCTTTACTGGGGGTGTTGTTTCTTGGATGTCCAGGGTGCAGAAATGCATGGCACTCTCTATTACAGAGGCTGAGTATGTTGCAGCCACTGAGGCTTGCAAGGAGGCTCTCTAGTTAGGCCATTTGGTGGTAGACCTTGGTATGATTGACGTGGTTCCTACATTGCATTTGGATTCTATGAGTGCTATCCAATTAGCCAAGAATCTGGTCTTCCATGCGAAGATGAACACATTAAGGTGGTGCGGTACCACTTTATCAGAGAGGTCATTGAGGACAATTTTTTTGACCTTATCAAGATCTCAACTGACCAAAATCCTGTAGATTTGCTCATGAAAAGTCTCTCAACAAAGTGTTTTGCCTTCCTTAGGAAGTTAATGGCCGTTGGATGAGTTATTTTTATTCCTCATCTTGTTATACTCTATGTACACATTGTAATTTGTCACTTTTTTTTTTTCTTATTCCCTCTTCACTCGAGGCACATTCACCTTTAAGTGGGAGGTTGTTCGGGGTAAAGGCACCTGTGCCTAGCCACACGTGTATTACTACACTAACAGTACCCACACCTACACACTGCAGGCGATGATGAGCTCCCATCATTGTCACTTCATTCTTTATTCTTATAGAGTGACATTTGAATAAAGGGAAGGCCAACCACACATTATGACTGTTGGAGTTCCCACATCTTGAGTCTCTCTCTCTTGCTCTCTTGCTCCATCCGCCATAGCTCACACCTCTCTTGCTTCTGCTTGCTCATGCTTCCACTTAGGCTTCTCCCTTCAACTTGGTGGACACCAAGGTGAAAGCCCTTGGTAGGCAAGTTAAAATAGTTCTCAAATATGAACCTACTTAGATATTTTTCCCCTTATGGTATGTTATTTTGGTACAATGACTATGCCTTTTATAGGTATGGGTACCACACAAATATGTTTTTTCTCACATGAGCACATGGATGCTTCTTCTATCCTTCAGTTGAATCATTGTTCCCTTTTGCAGTGGGATTAGCTGGAAATAGTTTCAATAGGAGTCTCTATCTATTCCAGAATCCTAAGTGTTTCCTCCAATCATTAGGGTTCGATTCTCATCAAAATACATATCAAACTTTTGTGAAATGGATCCATCATGATTGGGGCAACAAAAACCCATCCCGTTTGTATCTCGTGAGCATCTAAACCTTAAACACAAACTTGAAAACTTCTTTAATATCCAAATTAGCATATAGATTATTGTACATATAATCATTTGTTTCATTGGCAATCCAAGCTTGTCATTGGTGATAGAGATCGTAAGCATATGATTAGTGTTGCCATCATAAGGCCTACACTGAAAGTTTGATTGTGTTGGTGGCTTGATATTATTCTAGACCTATCTTGCACTTACCTTGAGTAAAGATGGCACAATTTTTAGCAAAGCTAATGCTACATATTATACATGTATATAAATATTATTTATATATGTATATTTATTATGATAATACGTATAATATTTATCATAATACAATAATACATAATATAATTTTTTAGTATATATATTTATTACAATAATAACTATCTTTATATATAAATAACGTAATTCAAATATACATATGATAAATATTAACATAATGCAATATACATATATACGTCAAGTATTATATAATATATATTCATCAAGTATGTTGCATATGCAAAATATATACGCAAGATATATTTGTCATCTATATACATAATATATTCATCACTTATACATAGCATACACAAAATATATATGCAAGCCATACACATAACACATCCATCATTTATATTGTGTAATATCATATGCAACATTTCTTCATTTTGGGTCATAGGCTGATCACTTGAGTTGAGTTTAGAGCTCGTGAAGGGGGGCATAATGTTTCACACTCCTATAGTTTGCATCCTTCCTACTTATACACTCTCCCAGTCTCGCTTGAAACTTGCACATTGTGCTAATGGGATGTACATAGGAGGGTTGCAACTACACGGGTGGATGCCTTTGAATCCATGCACGAGCAGATGGCCTCGAATCCACATGCACCGACACTGGACGGGGGTTAGGCCAACTCAGGTGCTATTCGTGCAAGTAGGTGTGCACTTTAGTGGGGCACTATTCGGGTTAGGCTAACTTAGGTGCTATTCACACAGGTAGGTATGCACTATAGCCGGCACTATTCGCATGCACAAGTGGGTAAATAGGGGCTTCAGCCCCTTTCTCTCTCTTCTTCTACAAGAGCTACCATGTTTGCCAACCCCAAGAAACCCCAAGATTTTTCTCTAGCCCTCTCTAGGACACCAACCACCATCATGACCTAATCCCTTCCATCCTAGGCAAGCTGTAGAGTAGCAGATTACTGGACTTTGATCCAGGAGTGCCCCAGGGAGCAACCCGCAATTTGTGCTACAAATCATGCTACTATCCTTGTCTCCTCCTGCCTCTCTTTAGCGATAACCAGCCTCTCCCATGGCTTCCTTGTTGTTCTACAAAATTGGCTGAGGCTCCTGATCACAAGACTTTGGCCTCTGTCCTCTAGCATTTGAGCTCTCACAAGCTAAGAACCCTGGTGCATAATAGTGAACTATTTGGGGCAGCCCATTGAAGGTCAGTCTAAGCTCTCAAACGTCTCCAATCTTAGCCTCCAGGATCCCCTTCATTGACTCTTGGCCTCATTCACCTGGACAGAAGACATGAAGCTCAACATGCAAAGGATTCTTGTGGGCAGCTATGAAAGCTCCACTTGAAACTTTCTATTCTTGAAGGGAAATCTTGGGAACAAGCATGGGAGCCCCCACTATCAGAGGAAGCATCAAATCCTTGAAGATTTCATCCATTGGAGTGCTTTACTTACCCGGGTTTACTTAATGGACAATGTGGCATCATTTTGGGATCATGCTTTATCCATCTACTTCAAAAACTGAAGAGGTATGTCAATTCAATCTTAATCTCTCATTCTAATCCACTTGTTGAGCTTAATCCCTTTGTTGGAGAGATTAAGGATGCACATTGCCTCTTAATCGAGTCCTTCATTGTATGCATGCTACCCACATGAAATCAGTAATCTACTTGCTCCCATTTACCTTCCAATGCATTATGTTAACTCTTCCTCATTGGTTCTTGTAGACTCTAACACTCATCTGATAATGTGTGTCTTGAATTAATCCCAAGTGGATAATAAGCCATTGTAAAAAGGTAAGTGGAAGCTAGTGAGTCATTGGATTGCCAAGGTAATCCCCACCCAAGCTCTTGTTCAATCCATTGCATCTCATGAAAAGACCCAATGTTTATTTTCCAATTCATCTCATGCTCATTACTTAATTAAAAAAATTTGTCATGTATACTCTAACTAAGGAAAAAGGCCCATGCCAGGCAAGGTGGTAAGCCAAGAGAGAGGTGACCCTTGCTTACCACTTAAGATCGTGAAGGGATGCACAACCCACCAGCCTGGGGAAAACTTTGCCCACCTCTTAGTGATGTGGAGCTCGATACTTGTATGCCGGTGTAGGTACACTTCATGGCCAACCCATTCCCGATGAAACCCCCTAATTGGACACACTCTCAACGATCAAGGCACCCATGTATGGCACTTGACATGTATGTGATCAATGTAAGATGTACGACACTAAGGCCTACTTATGTACTAATGGCAGAGCAAATGGATACGTCAATGTACTTGGAATTATGCTCAAGATTTTGCTTATTTTGGTTATCAAGCTCCTCAGCCCATGAGTCACTTATACAGTGCATGTGGGAATTGGGATAGACAGTGTTTTAGTCACAAGCACTCAGGAATAGTCATAGAAAGCTTGTTGTAGTAAACTTTGTATTGCATCTAGGAGTGAACCCTATAACTCCTCTCAAGGATGGCTTTGTCCTCTTTAATTTTAATCAAAAATCTCCCTAATCCAAGCTACGATCTATTTTGTGCACTAAGATCACTGAGGATAGGGTGCGGATCACTCTAGGACACAAGCATAGAAATCCAATTGCAAACCGCTTTGAGATAGGCACAAAAATCCAATTGCACAATTCTTTGATCATTTTTGTCACAAAGCTTGATAGCTCATCTCGGAGAGGACTTTCTCCCCTTCGATTTGAATAAAAAATCTCCTCGATTGGAGTTTCATACTAGAAGTTACGTCCCTTTTACTGACATTGGGTCCTGTGGACTACACTTAAGTGGCAAGTCAAAACAGCAAAAGCAAGGCCTATGAGGAGGTCCAGAGGAAGATTAGGAACTTGTGACCTCAATGAATGATAAACCTAGCTTAGCATAAGATTAACATGGTGATATACAAGAGGAAGTGCCTAATATGGACCCCTATAGCTTCGTTACATGGAGAGGCATAATGACAAGTTGCAAATCATCACCATATGTTGTCTAAAATTGATTTGGCGGTTGATCAAATGGCCCTCTCAAATTCTTAGACCCAACAAACCCCAGAGTAGCTCATCAATCTTGTAGGCCAGTTAGCCACCACTCTGGCACAAGAAAAGGCAAACAAGTCCAAGTGCAAGTCTCGACAGCCTCCACCACTAGAGCCACTACATGGTCCACAAGTCATTCTTGGAGCCAAGGATATTCTGCCTTCCATTTATGAGGTTGGTGAGACCTCTCATGTTAACAATGAGCCTCTCTTGAGCTCTCCCATCATCCATGCAGCCAATCCTCTAGTGAGACCCTTGCCCACGAAACTTCCCCACTCTTCCTATGAGCCCCAACGACACTTATATGGCTCAACCCAATCATGGACAACATGGTATTAATGGCCAGCATGGCAATAATGGGCAGCATGGGATAAATGCACAACATGGTATGTGTGGACAGCATGGTATGTATAGACATCATGGTATGTATGGATAGCAAGTATTTCATGGGGCAGTAAGGCCCCAATGATCTCCATGACAAGATTCATCTCACCAAGTACAATTGGCAGTCCCCATCCCCATCGAACTTGGAAGAATGGACTTCCAAATTGGAGTTTTGTTTCAATATCTACCCCCGCACAGATGATGAGAAAATTATATTTGCATCTCTCCACTTGGAAGGGTTTTCCCACACGTGGTAGTGTTATATTAATAGAGAATCATCAATTTATTGATTGGGAAGACTTTAAGTTACACATGGTTCAAGTATTTGTATCTCTCGTGAAAAAATAGCAATTCACACAATGATGGTACACTCTTATTCGACACAAGCTCACTGTGCGAGAGTACATTAATCAACTTATGAACTTGACAATGTATGTGGAGAGCATTAGTGAGATGCAAAATTGCACAAGTACATCTATGGGTTAGAACTAAGCCTATCCGTAGATGTCATGGCTCAAAAGCCTTCTAGATTATTTGATGCAATTGAATTGGCTAAAAGATATGCAAGAAAGTACCATAAAAATGAGAATTTTCAATAAGGTTATGGACAGCCCCACACCCCATTGAGGTCAGCCCCATATGGGGGTGTTTTTAGAGACAACCCCATGTCTAGTAGTAGCCCTACTTACCTCCCCTTCCATGTCGAAAGAAAATAAGGTACTTTTGGGATAGCACTCGGCTCTAATGGTGAGAGGAAATATGCAAAAAATAGATCTCAAACTGCACCAGTCTCGAATGGTCCAAGTGGTCAAAAGTTCATTTTCCCAGATTTTGTGAAGGAATGGAAAGAAAAATGTCTATGCTTTAAATATGGTGACAAGTACACAGCCGACCATGCCTCAAAATTCCCTTACAAGATGACCAAGGTCAAATTTCATAGCATGTATGTGATGGAAGATTTGAACAATGATGAGAAGGAATTACCTGTTGAAAATGAGGAGTACGTTGAGGATTTGGACCAAGAGCTGTACTATGATTCGAATGATGGGTGTCCCTTTGACTCAGGCGGTCCCATGCTCTTGATTTAACTACCCTACTACACCCCACCCAACTACCATCTCCCTTTGCTCCATCTCCCTGGATGCTTGGACTCGTTCTAGGAGCCCCATCACTATATGTATTCAAGGCAGTAATAATGGGAAGCATATATTTATCCTTGTGGAAAGTGGTAGTACACATAGTTTTATCAATAAATCAACCATTGATCCGTTGCAATGCACAACTATGGAATTACATCATCCCCTAAAAGTTCAAAAGAAATCAGCACACATGTATTCTCCAAAGTTTCCCTATGCTTGGTTGAAAATTATGTGGCATTAGTTAATCTAATCGCATTAGACATAGGCCCCATTGATATTGTCTTGGGTTGTGACTGGCTGAAACGTTTGGGTAAAATTTATATGGAATTCTCTTAGCTGCTTTGCATGGAGTTTACATGGATAGCTCATCTACTTAGAGGGAGTTCATGATAATGTTGATTTTTGGCTAATTATAACAAAGAAACTCAAAAGGGAGTTTAAGAAATGTTCACAAATCTTTGTCTTACACTTGAATAAGGAAAATTTAGATCAATCCTCCAAAGTATCTCAGGATTCAACCTTGAAGGCTTTACTTGAGGAGTATAATGATTTATTTTAGATGCCTACAGCCCTTTCCCCTAAGCGGCAAGTGGACCACCCACTTGATTTAGAGTCCCATTCCAAGTTAGTGAATAAGCCACCTTATAGACTCTCCAAGTGTGAATGTGATGAAGTTGCAAAGCAAGTCAAAGAGTTACTTGAGATGGGATTTATTGAATTGAGTTCTTTCCCTTACCCATCTCCAATCCTGCTAGTTAAGAAGAAAGATGGCGCTTTTCGCATGTGCATTGACTACAAAGACTTGAATAAAATCATAGTTAAGAACCAATATCCCATCCAATAGATTGATGAGTTATTGGATGAGTTGAAAGGGGCACAATACTTCACTGTGGGCTTTATCATTTTCTAGTGATGCCTTTCATTTTGACTAATGCCCCCACCACATTTCAAAGCCTCATGAATAAAATCTACTACCCCTTCCTATTTAAGTTTGTACTCGTTTTCTTTTATGGCATTCTCAATTATAGCAAATCACAGGATGAGCACTTGGCACATGTCAAAAGAGTATTTGATATCTTGAGAGAGTATCGACTCTTTGCTAAGGAAATTAAGTGTATATTCATGCAAATATCAATGGAGCACTTGGGCCACATTGTTAGCAAGAATGGCATATATGCTAACCCTAAAAAGATACAATGTGTAAAGGACTGGCCCACACTATCCACCACTACCTCATTGCGTGGTTTCCTTGGTCTCTCTTCATTTTATGGGTGATTCATCAAGCATAATGCCATCATTGCTGCACCATTGATTGATAGGTTAAAGAAGGAACCATTCTTTTGGGACACTACTACTGATTTCAAGGAAATTCTTACTTCAATCCCCATCCTCATATGCCTTGACTTCCTCAATGAGTTTACCATTCAGGGTGATGCCAATGGCCAAGGTATTGGTACTGTATTGCTGGCACCACTATCTATATGGCAGTTTCTTTAGAGTAAATAGCAACTATAGAGTCCTTCGATACTTCCTAACGTACTTTACTTTGACTCCTAAGTAGAGGAGAAACCCTACAAAATTATGATTTTGACATTTCTCACACTAAGTGCAAAGATAACATAGTGGCTAATTCACTCTCACAAATGTAGGCATGCAGAGTGTCTTCCATTTGAGAGTTGTATTGTAATTGGATTCAAGGACTTTATGAAGCTTATTTATTGGATGAGGACTTTAGGCACATATTTCAGAAGTTATAGTATGGGTAATGGCCGAAAACTCCCAATATCAGCTCAAACATGGCATTATTTGGTCCCATGGCAAGATTGTCATCCCCCACACTTCTCCCTTAACACAGAAGATCATGGAAGAGATGCATTCTTGTCCCATTGCTGGTCATTTGAGTGTTTTCAAAACATATGATAGGGTTGCCAAGAGCTTTTACTAGAAAGGCTTATGGAGAGATGTCAAGGATCTTGTGATCAAATGTGTTTCATGTCAACAAAACAAGGACAATATGCTTAGACCCGCTGCTAGCCTCTTTCAACCCCTGCCTATTCCTGAAGGGAAATTGACACATATCACTATGTCCCCGTTACCAAGAAAGGATGGAACAACATATATGTGGTAGTTGACCAGCTCACCAAGGTTGCCCACTTTATCCCAACAAGACTCAATACACTGCCTCTTAGGTGACCACTCAGTTTATGAAGTACGTATTTAAGTTGCATGGGTTACTACAAGTCATAGTACATAATAGAGATGCCAAGTTTATGAGTAACTTTTAGCATGCAGTTTTCATATCTATGGGCATTAAGCTTACTCCATCCACTACATACCACCCACCACAGACAGATGGCCAGACCAAAAGGATAAATAAATGGCTTGAGACCTACCTATGTCACTTTTGCCATGATGTACAATATAGTTGGGATATGTGACTCCACTTGGCTGAATTTGCCTATAACAACTCCACCCACTCTAGCATTGGGGTTTCTTATTTTGTACATGGATATAAGGTTTCCCTCCCTATGGTCTTGTCCAATGATAAGATCAATTCCCAAAGTAAAGCAAAGTTGGAGCGTATGCAGGCCTTGCTTCAGCAATGCAAAGTGAATCTTCAGAAGGCACAAGACCACATGAAGATTTATGCTAATGAGAAAAGAAGGCATTTGGAATTTGAAGAGGGAGAGTTGGTCCTCTAAAAGTGCCGAAGTCCCACTCTCAAGGAGGGTAGCAGTAACAAGCTGGCCCATCGTTTCTATGGCCCCTACCAAATCCTCAAGAAAGTTGGTGACTTGGCTTATCGATTAGAGCTTCCCCCCACCACCAAGATTCACAATGTGTTTAATGACAGCCAACTGAAGCCCTTCATTGGCACCTTAGTGGACTATGTGGAAGAACTATCCCCCGTAGACGAAGAAGGCATCATTCAATATATCGTTGAGGCAATCATTGGGTAGCAAGACAAACACTTGAGATCTCAATCCATCAAGGAACATCTCATCAAATGGCAAGGCCTACCTCTAGAAGAAGCCTCTTGGTGCCCAGTCACTATTATGAATGAATTTCCTCACCTCTAAGAGACCCAACAGGCTGAAGACTAGTTAGTTATGTCCCCTTTTGACCCCACACTATCTACAAACTGCACACCATTTTAGAATAGTTTTGTACCTCCCTAAACTATACCCATGTGCTTCCTACATGGGCTGAAAGTATGCGTCATAAGCTCTATTTCGATAGTGGCCGGCCCCATTTCGAGTAATCTATCAAAAATTATGGTAGATTTACCTCAGTAGGCTTGCAGTGGATAGCATGCTATCCATAGTCTTCACCCACTCTTCTCATTGTAATGTGGATCAAAATAGTACTCTGCACCCCCAGTCCTTAGCCACTATCTCAAGTCCCTCCAATTGTCTTTTGTTTTTAGGGTAAAAACTCTCAGGGTTGGAATGAAATATAATGAGCGGGATATATGGGAACTAGGGGTTAGATACCCAGTCACACTAACCGGGTTATATA
Organism: Lygodium microphyllum; assembly: GCF_053477565.2. Classification (NCBI taxonomy): domain Eukaryota; kingdom Viridiplantae; phylum Streptophyta; class Polypodiopsida; order Schizaeales; family Lygodiaceae; genus Lygodium; species Lygodium microphyllum. The sequence goes on from NC_141150.1 coordinate 18,242,768, forward strand.
AGACGTAAGAAACCCAGTTCAAGGCATCCAGACATAATCAAGAACTGACTCTTCACCTTCTTCTCAAGCCTCCATGGCTTCCTTCCTCCTTCACTTATTCGTGTCTTTCTTCTCCTCTTCTAGTCTCTCCTTTTTTCTCTTTCTCTCTCTTCTCATTCTCCTCTCTCCTCTGAGCTTCATTCATTACAAGGAGATTATATAATGATTAGCTAGAGAGTTCCTGACACTTCATACGAGACTTAGTAGTCATGTGACTCTTTTATAGTCTTCATAATTAGTAGGATTAATCATTATGAGGAGAGAGAGAGAGAGAGAGAGAGGGCTAGAGTGATAAACCTCACCATGTAGGGTATCCTAAAGATACTCAAATGTGAGACAACAATAGGGACCTTAATGCGACGAGGTAATTCTAAAGATTTTTTTCAAAAAAAAGGCAACAATAGGGATCTTAATGTGATGAGATAATTCTAAAGATAATTAAACATGAGACAACAAGAGGACCCTCATGTGACGTGGTACTCAAACATATAGTAGTAGTATGGACCTTAAGATCATGAGACAATGACAAGGACCCTAAAGCAGTGATGTAGTTCACAATGTCTAGCTCTACTTAAAGCTCAAAGTGGAAGTCAAGTTGCATATACAACATCTACAATATAGCCAAAATTTTGTTGAGAAATTTTGTCCAATGCCACACTTCTACAAGAATTTTTGTAATTTTGATGTAACATTTAAAGCCGATTCACACATTCACCTTTGGTATTTATCATGATTATGATGGTGATAGTATAGTGCTCCATTTTGACAAGAGTACATACATCCTCTCACACTTTCACCCATCTATCAAGCCTCGTCTGTTGAGCTTGTGTTGTAAGCTACAACGTAGTTCAATTTGCAAGCTTGTCTTTGCTTTTGAAGGTTTGTTTCAAGAAGAGCAGAGATAGACTATTATCCGATGCAAAGTGGTGTAGTTTTGGATGGAGGGTGTGCTTCAACATGATGCCTCTGTTGCACTCAATGTACACGATATCAAGTAACATGTGAACATCTTACTTGACGTTTGCGTGAAGTCTTAATGTTAAATATACAATGCTACACTTCATATCCTCTTTGATGCAACATCTAAGGCTTGCTCAAGCTCTTCAACACATCACCAATGTACCATTGATACCGATTGGTGAAAGGCCTATCTTCGTACCCCTCCACCACAGGCTCTACCATAGCTAGGACCTTCGGAGAGCCACTCACAAGATCCTCCATCTCTATTATACATTGTGTGACGAGGCAAGTGATAGTGAATCGATGCTTTATACACCTTTGCAAAGCATGTGCAAGAATAAGGTGGGGATAAGGCGTTGGAGGTGGTGCCATAGGCACAACTTGAGGCGGCATAGCTAGAGGACATGCATGTTCATGTGCTTATGTGTGCATTGATCATTATTACATGTTTTCCCCACCACTATGAGAGAAAGAGAGAAAGTGCGCATCGCGAGTCAGTGTGATAGTAGTCATATGTCTTTTACATTCTTCGTAATTAACACAATTATCCGTTAGGAGAGAGAGAGAGAGAGAGAGAGAGAGAGAGAGAGAGAGAGTGTGTGTGTGTGTGTGTGTGTGTGTGTGTGTGTGTGTGTGTGAGAGAGAGAGAGAGAGAGAGAGAGAGAGAGGGGAACTGAGAGCCTTAACATTCATCATAATTAATAGAAACTACCCATGAGAGAGAGAGAGAGAGAGACATCATTGCTTGGACCTTTACTTGACATGATGGAGACTTAGCTGTTGCTTTGTCTTGCATCTCCAATTATGCCCAAGCTTTACAAGCTGCCAGAATGGAGCTTTTGGTCGTGTCTCAATATCTACATACAATTACAACAGGGAAAAACTCCTCTTTAGGGGAGGAATTGCTCATGTTTATGTTCGACAGTTTATACAAACTCTATAATTACAGAGGGGATGATAGAATGGAAGGATGATGGATGGGCAATGCAAAATTGTAAAGCTATGACCACAGAAAAAGGGAATGACGGAATGAAAGGATGGTGGATAGGCAATGCAAAATTGTAAAGCTATGACCACAGAAAAAAGGATGATGGATAGGAAATGCCAAATTGTGAAGCTACACCTGCCTGTCACACAGAGGGATAAGTGGCATGCATACTGTGCATACGTATGGATCAATGAGGCATGCACAGATCGGAATGCCAGAACATGCTGGCTATTCTTCTGCATCGAATTGTCGTCGAATTGGAAGATGACAAGGTCAAGAAGTAGCCATGGCAATGCCTTGCCGCTGAAGCTCCGATATGACACTCTCAGAAGATGGGGGCTTCAAACCAAGAGGAAGGGGGATGAACGGGTTTCGTAGCACCTCATTGATGGCGGCATCCACAGTCTCCTTGGGCTGGATGAGAGCAAGTAGAATCAAATGGTAGCACACCATTAAATACTTAGCATTGTCAATATCCATGCCTAAAATGCATTATATTCAGCACAAGAAGGTTTTGGCATTTTCCCATGTGGGAAAGCCGGCTCTCTCCCTTGTTTTTCCCTTTACTGTTCAACATCATGAGCTTCTCCTCAAGAGGTACCACAGACCTAGCTAGGTGGGATTGGGACCAGGGGACTGCTCCACCTACCCTGGGTCAGTGGGCCAGCAGCCCCTCGGCCCCAACCGCACCTAGCTAGGCATGTGATTCCTCCCTCATGGCAGCTCATTGCATTGTAATTCACAAAAATAGGAATTAATGTGGGAAATTGACTAAAACTTCTTGAGCATGTTACTAGAAAGAAAATTCTAGATTTTATTTACCGGATGACTGGTGAGCTTGCTGGCCATCACACTGCACGTGTTCTCTCTGTGTTGATAAGAATGCGGTGCCGGGGCCATGTTAGCAATGCTAGGGACAGGTACTAGTGGCAGTCTCTGAAACAAATTATATTTTCAATGAGAGGATGTACAGACTTTGCATTACAGGAAGAAAAATATATCAAAGTTTCTTGGAAAAACACGGCACGTACCGGCACTGGCTGGCCTGAGCTGTAGAAAGGCATTCCAGATGCAGGCATAACAGGGTGGCCCCATGCATCCACCTGGCATACCTGCAAGGCTGCAATGCATGAAGGACTAGCCTGGGAAGAAAGCATCAGCATAGGAAGTGGAACTAGTTACTTTGATAAACTTACTGGAGCTGGCCATGCAGGCCAGAAATGCATAGGTGCAGGCACATGTTCAAGGCTGGCAGCTGGTGGGCGGCCCCAAACATGAAGAGCAGGGCCCATGGGCAGCGATGCTGGGGATGGGCGACGGATTTGAGGCGGTGTGTGAGAAACAGCCCAAGCTGGAGAAGGGGGTGGTGGTGGATTAGTTGTACAGCTGGCAGCCACTGCTCCTGCTGTTTCGGCCATATGGCGCCTCTGATTCCACGTTGCTGCCCCCGCCTCACGTGCCAGTAGATGCTTCCGGTGTGACCTGTACTTCTGTTGTCAGTCATGCCACGAAGGTCACGCATAGCAATGACATATTTTGGAAGTGCAATATGACACAAACCAGAACAGAAAAAGCAGAGGTGCTCTTTGAGTAAACAACCATTCATAATTTGATCCACTTTTTCCTAGAAGATCTTCTAAGGGTGCTTTTCAACCCATGAAAACAGCAAACAAGGTTCACTATTTATTTCTGCAAAACAGGATATTTGGAATTTTAAGGCTGAATTGATTATTTTGGTGGCCCACATTATAAATAGCCTTGTACTAACTTTTGCAACCTGAGCATCTGATTGCGACTGGACTAAGTGGAAAATGCGGGATTGTTGAGGAGTGGAAACCCAGGATTAAATTTTAAAAAAGACAAGGAAAGTGCTAGTTTTCTGCCATGTGTGCCATTGTCATTGACTGTTAAGTGTCTTCCGTCCTTCATGACTTGAGAAGGGATGATAAAAGATCACAACCACTCAGCCAATGTTAGGCTTTAGACACCATTTGTATCAAGTAAGTAAACCATAGGAGAAGCTTACAAGGATGCGTGAGTTCTTAAGGTGGATAAGAGATGCCATAAAACTCACCCAAGTACACTCCTTTAATGGTGCATGGACTGGAATTAGAAGACACTACCAACCTGCAAATGGCTTGCAATGTTGTGGCGAGTCAAGCACTTCACTCCCATGAGTTCCAAGATCTTGGATGGGATGGCTTTGTCTACACCCAGTTGTTCCACTGCCTGAACAAATCGCCGATGCAGTTCAGGAGTCCAATCGACCTAACAAGAGAAAATCATGCTGATTAGAAATTATTGGAATCATTCATAATATCATCCCAAGCTGGTGGGATAAGTATGCCTTGATGTCTTGTTGGGTACACTCCCGATAATTCATAGGACTAGGGGCCAATGGTAATGTGTGGACTTGATATTACCATCAGCCCAAGAGCCAAAAAAGGCACATCTGCAAGCCCTGCTCAACACAAAAAGAAAAAGCATGTGCCCCCTTTATTCTGGAATTAAGCATTTACCTTTAGCTTCTTCTTCCCAATGGCAGTTTTGCTCCCTTTTGAACTACTTTGTTCTGAATCACTTCTAGGATTATTGGTTTCGTCATAGTCGTTGATGAACTTGTCACAGTTTTTTGTGGGAGAGGGTATCTGATGTTGATGATCTTGGGTTAGTAGTCTCGAGCTGGAGCAAAGAGCAGTCTCTCCTTTCTCAGCCTTGGCTACTTCCGCTAGGAGAAGAGCTTCTTCATCACTACCTTGCATGTCCTCATCGTCCAAGCAATCCAAACTGCCTAAGGACAGGTCTTCATCTCTTAAAGAGTCTTGTCCAAAAAAACTGTACTCTTCACCCAGTGAAAGCACATTGCCTGCAACCACATCCCTCATACCATCAAAACTGTCTTGCATCTCTTCTCCAAACTGTAGATCACTGCCCAAACTGGAATCAAATTGCTCGAATTCATCCCCATTTGAGCTGAATAAATGGTGATGGTTTTGACTGTTATCCCCCTCATTTATGTTGGAATCAAAAAGCTCATTAAGTATAGTTGAGTTATTCACTGCATCTTCCACTTCAGATTTAATTTGTAAGTACTCTTCACACTCATCAAACTTATCATCCACAGTGTCCTCCATCTCCTGCTTAAGGGAAGTGAAATCTGGCAGGACTGAAGATTCCACATCAGTAGCAGTAGTATCCTGATCTTCAGCAGGCACTCTGGAACTTGGTTGTTCTAGCTGTGGGGGTGTATAGCTGCACAGAAAGCCATCACAATCCTCTAGCTCTGGTTTTCCTTCTGAGAAATAGCCTGGCTCTTCCTCCACCATACAGCTATGGTTGAAGAAGATATCTGTGTCTTCTTGAAGTCCTCCCTCAAAAGGAGGTTCCTTCTTGATCTTAACATCAGTTATTGGTTCGAGCTTCGCCTTGAGAAAGCTGCTTTTCATTGCAGAATCCTCTTTGCTTGGCAGTGCGTCACTTGGGGTAGGGATGTGCCCGGTACTTAGAGCCTGCATAAAATTGAAACTCTCGAATTAAGTCTTCTAACATTCTGACACCACATGCTTTTAGTGAATCAGAAAATATGTTAGACCTCAAATAGCCAGAACTTCAACACTTCCCCTTTGGACCAAGTCTCTCCAACTAGGGAACAAAGGGTTGATTCACACAGTTCAGATGGTTTCTTAGAAATCCATGATAACTGGTTTCCCCGTGCACCTACTAGTTCAGACGAAAAATCACACATGGGGAAATGCTACTTCTTGCACAGAGAAGTTTATAAGGCCAAAGTCTAGCAGTGTGTTTCAACTCCCTAGAATTTTGGATATCTTCCACATACTATAAAATTTTCTTTCAAGCACTCTCACCAGCCTGTGGCTGAATATGATTCAGAGGGTATTCTCCTCTTTCACAATATAAAGCATCATGTGCCCTCACAAGAAGTTCAATTTAAGATTGTAACCTATGGCCCTTCAAGAGTGACATAACTTTTGACAACAATCACAGAATAAGAGACCTCTCTGATGGAAAGATAGCCTGCTCACTACAGATTTTTTAGGATAGTTTGAGTACACAGGAGACCCCAGTTATTCGTTCAAGCTGGAAGTAGTCAACTTGCAAGGAAAATCTGTGCATTCATGGTACTAGTAGACACCTGAGTATATTAAAAATGCATATGATATACTATCGCAAGTGTTAATGATCAGTTGCCTTTTATGACGCTGGAAACAGTCTCCACCCAATCAGACATCGGCAAAAGCATCTTTGCCTTGACTGAAAAAGGCTTATAACAAGGAGCACTTGGAGAGCCACAGCCACTTCTAATCTTATGAAAAGGCCACATGAAACTAGAGAGACAAAAGAGTCATATGAACTACCTTTCTCACCACATGCTGCCAAACATTCTTGAGCTTCTCCTCAGAGAGAGGCTTTTGTAAGAACTCTGATGCCCCGGCCTGAAAGTACAAAAGAGGAACCAGATTATCACTCTTGGGACCTTAGCGGTTGTGAGCTTGTGATTATAACCACGAGAAGTTTTAGACAAATTACCAATGTGATTCCCGCATTGTGATTATGGCAACATCATGAGCTTCTGCGAGGGAGGGATCTCATACCTTAGCTCAGTGCAGTTGGGGGCGGGGGGCTCCCGGCCCGCACCCTGGGGGATTGGCAGCCCTGCAACCCCAACCGCACCTAGGTAGATATACAGTGCCTCATGAGCAGAAGCTCGAGATGTTGAACAGTGTTAGGAAAAATGAGGGAAAATAACCCCTTTTCCCACATGGGAAACTGTTGAAAGCCGTCTTGTGAGACAAATTGAGCTCATTAAGCCAGCCAAATTCAGCTCTCTATTTGGCTATCTAATCAATCAGAGAAACCCAACAGAAAATTGTGATCGGCCAATTGGTTTCAAAGAACTTCTTACCGCAATCCCCTGCATCATGATACCCATGTTCTGTGTGTCGGCCATCACTGCAACAGTATAAAATCACGTGGTACTAAGGCTTTGCACTTGATTTCATAAAGGGGGGGGTGTGGATTGATATACATGGTACTCAGGGCTTTGCACTTGATTTGACAAAGGGGGAGTGCGGATTAACATTGAAGGCACAGGGGAAAGAGAACAAGCGTACTCACTGATGGTTGTCATGTGCCTGGCTGCAGCCACTATCTCGAATCCGTCTAAAGCATCACTTGTGGTTGCCTACAAAGTCAATAGGAAAAAGAAAAGACTGAAAAGGAGGTTTATGAAACTAACGGGGAAATTTAAGAGCCGTGTAAAATGATATTCATTCAATAAAAAAGTGAGGATGGAAAAAGGAAGTCCCCCATGAACCCATCAACTACTTTTACCCAATCTAGGCTATGGTGGTACCTCACTCAACATGAAGTCATTAATCAAGCCATTATACCCAATCAAAGATGTCATGATAACTCTGTAAATATTAAGTGATCAGTTTAGGCATTGTTCAAACTAGGCTAGCATTCAGATTCTTTCTTGCTCTGCTTGCTTGATGATGCCTCCTTTTTGTCCTTCCCTAATCAGATGGATTGAGTACTAATAGAACCATTATATGAAAGGAGAGTTTTTATGATTGGATGAGATGGAAGATTGCTCAGGCTTCTGATTCCAAAAGTAGGCCATGTCAGTATTTCTGTTTAGCCTAGAAAAAAAAACCAGATTCCTATCCAATCAAGTGAATTTAGACAAATAATTGGCACAAAAGAGAGAATGACCCGCAATCACACAAAACCTCACCTCCACAACAGCTACATGGAAGAGTCTCCTCTCATCCTGTAGAGCTTCCAATGCAGCTTGTCCATTTGAGAATGTAGTGACTGCATCATACAACATCCACACAAAAATTCATGCATGTAACGGACAACTGGTTAGACTTTGAGAGCAGATGAATTGCTCTTGACATAAACATGAGGTCACTTAGTTAGAGAACAATTCAGACATCTGATACACCGATGTATGCAGCTGCAGTCACTGCGGCCCAAAGCATTAGAATACCTGCATATCCACACCCCTCCAATTTGCACTTCACATCTGCCAACACCTGCTCATCCTTATCCACAACCATCACCCGAAGTCCCTTGGGAAAGTCCTTCCACTCCTTGGGGAAGTGATCCCTGAGCGACATGGCTTCCCGCGGGAGGATCTAGAGCCTTCTCATCAAACAACAGCTAATCGGCTAATATCACACTGTGCGCAGGTGAATCCATTGAGGGGGGGAAGCAAAGCCCGGGCATAGACAGGAATGCTCTCAAGGGAGTTCAAGGTTAAAGCTGACAGAAAAAAGCTAATGGGGTTTATAGGCTAAGATAGGAAATTAAGGTTTGGGGCTGGGGAGAGGAGGATGAAACTGAAGAGGGAGCAGGAAGAGAGAGGATGTGAGGGTGGCTGGATGATGGGTGGTGAAGGAATCAGGTACTGAGAGAGAGAGAGAGAGAGAGAGAGAGAGAGAATTGGAATTTGGGTTGCCCACTGCCTAATCCATATAAAAGGTACTACCAGACAAGCTAGTAGTCGCAGCAGGATTTCAAGTACTAGTAGGTAGTAGGCTAGTGGAAAGAGAGACAGTACTCTCTCTCTCTCTCTCTCTCTCTCTCTCTCTCACGCACACGCACACGCACACACACACACACACTCACACACACACACTCTCTCTCTTCTCTCTCTGTCTCTCTCTCTCTCTCATTTTCAATGCTTTTACACCCATGCTACCCAACAACAGTAGCCTAGCCACTGATTGACCAGCTGATTGACAGGCTCCGATAGCAGCAGCACTTGCTACCCGAAGACAAGCCATGTACCGTCGATCTCAGCTCCCATCGGACGGCTCTCAGCCCACGCCCGCCCCCTGACCCCCCCAGCCGTCTTAAATCCTTTTTGGCAGAATCTACCCCTGCCCAGTGCCCACTCATCATGGCCCCGGCCCCCCCCCAACCCTTGTGCCCTCTTGGGCCTCAACCAATAGGACTCCGTCATCCATATGCATATTTGTAATCATTAACCATGTACCCCCTTTTTCCCACTTATTTCCATGGGACCCCCCCCTAGGAGTCGCACATCATCGCTCTTCGGCCCCGCCAGACAAACATTTTTGGGTCTCTGGGTAGATGAGAGATGACTTTTGAGAGAGTTATTCCTGTGTGCCCAAAGCAAGCCATTGGTTTTGGGTGGTTTTGTACCATTTCAAGCCTCATTGGGTGTGATTTTCACAAGCTAAAATTACAATCCATTGTCATGTCACAACTAAGGGACAAGGAGATACTCAACTTGCACCCAATCACAACTAGTTGTCATGTCACAATGTCCACAACAAGAAGTAGGTGGGCCACAATTATGCTTTGCTTATCACACTAACACCACCAGTTCTTATATGGCTCGTCTGGCTTAATATGGATAATGTTGTGAAAGAATAAGATGAGTTCCACAGCTAGAAAAGAAAGGAATTTTCAATCATTCTTCTTCCCCAATTGGCATGACATGAAGGAAATTTTGAATTTTCTTATTGAAAAAGGTTTGCAAACTTATATGAATCAATCTTATAACTAGAAATTGAGAATAGATTCACAAGCATTTTCTAGTTTTCACCCTTGTGTAGTATGGTGTCCAATTGCCAATCCAAAATCCATTGTGGCACATACTCTATAGAATAGTGGAGACTCTGAAAAGGGTTGTGTTTATATTTAGTTTGAGCATGTGTGGGAAATGACAACATAGGGGCATTGTTGACAGCGTGTATTTAATAGAGAATGGGGCATGTTAAGTTCATCGAGCTAGTAGGCATGGTTAGAACTTAGAATGGGAGAGAGAAGGCTTGCAAGTTGCAATGAAGTTGTACTTGGTTTGGAATATCAAAGAATCCTCCACGCTATTGTGGCATGCCCTCCCCTTGTTGATAAAAACATAGTTAAGAGTTCCAATGTTATACTATTCCTTGGAAAGTGAACTAAATTGGGGGGATTCTTTTTAAGACAAAACAAGGTTTGTGAACTTCAATGATCATATAGATCACCAAGACAAAAGAAGGTTTTCAAGCTTCACAATCGACATGTAAACCAATATCTATGTACATAATAAGGTAGAGAGGGTCAAAATGTTGACATCCATTTAGTTTCAAGATGAGAGGGGTATGCCTTGGTTCCCAAAAAAGATCCTCTTCTGGATCAATGGTGGGCATTGTATGGTCTACCCCTGGTGGAGCTTGCCTACTTAAGCAAGTGGTGGGCAAAGTACATCAATGAGGCTAAGCATAATTAAACCCTCTCATCATTTAAAAAAACCTGTCTTTCTAATGGCTTAGCATAATTAAATCCTCTCATCATTAAAAAATATTAGCCCATATAGATAACAAAGGAAAAGAAACGTCATTATTTTACACCTTTCTTTCATTAACTCGGCTAACTTTCAGTTGAGTATCTCCACACTATACGAGGGATGAAGCCATGCCCAAACATCATAATCACTACCTTTAAAAGGCTACATGGGTCACTCACACAAACATGTAAGCATCTCACGTGGGTTCAAAAGTACATCAACGAGGCTAAGCATAATTAAACCCTTGCATCATTAAAAAATATTAGCCCATATAGACAACAAAGGAAAAGAAATGCCATTATTTTACACCTTTCTTTCATTAACTCGGCTAACTTTCAGTTGAGTACCTCCACACTATGTGAGGGATGAAGCCATGCCTAAACATCATAATCACTACCTTTGAAAGGCTACATCGACTCTTAGGGGGGTCGCTCACAAACATGTAAGCATCTCACGTGGGTTCAAAAGTACATCAACGAGGCTAAGCATAATTAAACCCTCTCATCATTTAAAAAAATTAGTTTCCATTATTTGCATGTTTCTTTTTAATGGCTTAGCATAATTAAACCCTCTCATTTTCATTAAAAAGTATTAGCCCATATAGACAACAAAGGAAAAGAAATGCCATTATTTTACACCTTTCTTTCATTAACCCGACTAACTTTTAGTTGAGTACCTCCACACTATATGAGGGATGAAGCCATGCCCAAACATCATAATCACTACCTTTAAAAGGCTACATTGACTCTCATGGGAGGGTCACTCACAAACATGTAAGCATCTCACGTGGGTTCAAAAGAAGGGATTTAAAAAATATCACATTTACACATTTTTTACATACAAAAGGGTGCCATATAAAGGTGTGATTTATCTGTTGAATAGAAAAATAGGCATGTTTTATTTCTTAGAATTTCGCAAATAAGGATATGGCCTTGAGAACAAACGTGACATTGAGGGTTTACATATGGTGAACCCCTCAAGCATTGACTTTCAAACTTGCTAGTTCAAATGCTTCCTACTTATATTTATTAAAAAAAGTAATTATTCTTAAGAAATTAAAAATTATATATATATATATATATATATATATATATATATATATATATATATATTATATCATCTACTTTTAATCATTATCAATAAGTTAAAAATTAAATATTATCAAAAGGTAAAATTAAGTAATATTAATTTAAAAATTATTCATTTTAAATAATAAATATTAGTATAAATAAAACTTGTTATTTTTTTATGGATTATGTGGGAGTATTGAATGTATAAAAGGTATTTGTTAATAGGACAATAGTACAAATGCATCCTGCCTGGGAACCTCCTACTTAGTGACCCTACTAAGGAATATTAACCAAGAGAGTGTTGTTATTAGAATTGCTTCTGTATGCAAATATTAGATTGCTCATAAGCCGAATTAACATAAAAGCTAGATCACACATGATTGTTCCTCCTTGGTGACCTATTAAAGAGGGCCATTAGAGTATTCACATGGGCAATTTCTTAAACTTTCACAAACACACCTTGTGTACATTACTGTCCACTAAGTGATGCATGTAGCAAGACTTGAATCCATGATCTCATGATTATGAGCCCTATTTTCAACTGCTAGGCCCTTTGGGACCTCCTACTTGTGTTTTATCCCTTTCAATGCAAACCTTGAATTCCATTTATAATTTTCAAACACTAAAGACAACTAAAGTACTTTTGAGATTTGAAACCATATATTTCAATTCATAAGAGATAAGTTATATGAAACCTTGGTAAGTGATGGAGAAGCATTATACATCAAGCATTATTATGTTGATTGGATGAAAAGTAATCAAGGTGGCCCCTTTAAGGAGAATACATGACAAACACCATTAGAACTTAGCTCCCTAAAATATATATGATACATATATCCCACATGCACCTCATGCAATACATTATACATGTGTAGGTGTACATACATACATGCACTATGGGTGTCTATATTTGCATGTGTATACATGCATGTAGGCATGTTTGTGTGTGTATACACATACATGTGTGCATGGGCATGTGTTTCATGATTGCTACATTGTGTGTTACAAGAGTATATGGCCATTCCACCAACAAGCACATTAAGTTTTGATGTGTTATCATGGATAATTACCACACATCTTCTAGGAAACATCTTTAAATGTGTGTGGGACGAAGTACTTCTACCTTCCGAACTTTGGTTATTCATAGTTGTTTAGAACATAATAAAGTGTGAACTAAAGTAGTTGTTTGATGTCATTCACCTATTTATGCCAAAATGTATCATTCAAAATGCTAAAAGAAGGTACAAAAGACTTGAGTTGTTAATGGATAGCGATTGTTGACTTACTAAAGTTTTCAAGAAAGAGGCTATTGTTGAAAGAAACAATTGGTTTTGCATTCTCAATATATATTGTGGACCAACCATGAAACTCAACCAAATTTGTATAGTTATAGATATCATTAACTATTAATTTCTTCATGATTAAAACCCTCATGTATTAGCACACCCTAATGAGCATTTTAAACTTAATTGTTAGGGGATACAAATATTTAAGATCTACTTCCATATAGATTGTATATGATGTATACTCGTTTAATATGATTCAATATGTGTTGTAGTCATCACTAAAAGAACATTTCTCCAAGTAGTCAAAGACATGACGTGTTTGTAAGTCTTTTTTGTCATTAAAAAGTAGTATTTTACTTATGTGCTCCTTAACAAAACCTGATTTTTTTGGCAAGATGCAAGCCAATAAAATTAGTCATTTACTTCATAACCCAATAACATATATTTTATAAAATTACTTTCATACAAGTGTTAATGTGTTTGATGATGGTTGTGTGCATTTTTCACTTTAATTGGTTCACTTTGAGGATTATTAACTTTATATGAAGAGTTCTTAGATCATTGAGCAACACTCATTACAATTACTACAAGGATGGGCAACAAATACTATACCATGTTTGCTTCAAATTCACCTTAAAGTTACCCCAAGTAAGGTACATGATCCAAAGTCTTTAGAGAAGCTAAAAGGGTACCCTGACTTCATCTCTATATCAATGCAATTGTACAAGTGTTGATGTCTTTGTATTATTAACTGTATTATTCCACCTTGGATGTTTCCATTGGATCGAACATTCAAGGGGATTTTTTTTGGACAGGAAATAGACATCATTTCCATCCTTGAGTTTGTCAATAGAACTACAAAGTTATTATGGTAAGTAGTTCCTTTATATATGTGGGTTTTATTGTTGATCACACACACCAAATCATGTAAGAACTTGAAAGAAAAGTACAATTGTATCATGATGGGACATGATCAACAAGATATGTGTATATAAAAACCATATTGTATGTAGACCTATGATGCATTTGCAGGTTATGTAAGCCAAGTTGACAATCTAAAAGGTCTTACCTTTTCTTAATTTAAACATTAGATGGTAGATAACCATTGGATGTGTATATTTATATTCTATGTCTCTATTATCTCTTATTTTCACATTTCTTGAGTCTAAGCCACAAAGTAAGGATAGGATAGTTTTTTGACTTGATCCTATGTAGCAAGATTATAGGATTGCCAAATCGATTCCTAATGAGTGGGCCCTCAATTGAAAACATAGATTCCAAGAAGTATGAATAAATTTCTTAAGTAAAAATGCATGGGTCCCCTAATACATGGGCTAGCTAACATGGAAGCGACTTGTCTAAATATATCAAGTTCTTTAAAGGCTACCAAATTGGTCGTGGAAATACAAATGCAAAATTACAAATAATTTCTAGTGGAGATACAAAGAGGAAATTACATTTCTCGACTAGCATGGAGGTGGGTTGACTACATATGGGAGTGAGAAGAGAGCATTCAAGGATCCACATACATGTGCTATTCTCATACCTTCAAGCACCATTATGATGGTCAATGTGGCTTGCACCATCATACCTAAAGGAGCTACCAAAAGGCCTCCTCATCTTGCATTGCAATGTCTTTCACAATGTGATCTAAAGTGAAGGTCAGTGTTCACCAACCTCTTTGATGTATGATGTAGATAGATGTAGATTTTGTCATGTTTTGCTTTGCTTGTTGATGGTGGTGATAATTCGTTCTGTGTAAGCTAGCTTGGTGATGACTACATTGGATTTAGTGGACAAATGCTATTAAAAAAAGATGTCAAAAGAAGGCTTGCTTTCTGGGTTGGTTCGACTGGCTCTCATCCAATCCTTTACACCTTCATTGTAGCAAAATGAACTTAACAAGATTCACTTTTAGTAGAAGGCCATACCCCCACTCTCTAATAACATATAAGAAGTTACAAACTCACTGATAATATCACAATCCACCCTACAAAGTTAGAGAGAGAGAGAGAGAGAGAGAGAGGATGCCATTATACCTAATAGAGACTATTATCAAAATGTGCTACAAACACTCCTTATGAGAAGAACACACACACACACACACACACACACACAAAATGCCATATGCAATTCTATAGAATAGTATCACAACATGCCATCTGTATAATATTCGTGTCGTATAGCAACATGAATCTGTAGAAACTTACATTTACAACCGTGAGAAAAGCAAGACATCTAGTCAACAAAGTGGATTAAAGAGATGCAAATAGACATGCACACATGTAAGTGTTTAACAAAATAGACATGATACACATCATTGGGCATAATCATGCATCAATGCACATAGACATGCACATAGATAAAAGTTTAATAAAATAGACGTGGCACATATCAATGCAACAAAGCCAACCCAAAATAGGCATGGTTGGCATGCTTGCCACCTATGTACGAGTGGTATATTACTATCTAAGTGAGAGGTGGGGTAAGAGAGAGAGACCAAGCAACCACTAGTTCACAAGCTTTAGGAGTTTCTACTTTGTTAAGAGGATGTGTTGGCTTTAATTCACCCTTCTTGCAAGTTTCGTGACCTTCTGAGAGAGAGAGAGAGAGAGAGAGAGAGAGAGAGAGAGAGAGAGAGAGAGAGAGAGAGAGAGAGAGAGAGAGAGAGAGAGAGAGAGAGAGAGAGAGAGAGAGAGAGAGAGAGAGTTCATGTGAACTGGAAAACTACTCATCTCAACACCATGGAGATGCTCATTGCCTCTTTTTCCTTCTACAACCCCATCTCTTCAACTCATAGGCATAAATGGAGCACTCCCCATGGTAGTTGATTGCTTCTTTCCAATACAACCAATCAAGAGACACAATAGTTTTGGAATTTGTACGATCTCATGTGTCAAAAAAAATTGCTAAATATCCCTTACCATGACCTTTTCCTCTACACTTGCATCCATGGTTACTATTAGTCTCTTGGGAGAATGCTCTCATGATGGAGATGTGGTCATAGCTCTAGTTAGGGACTATGATGATGTTTGGGGTTGACAAGGCATATGACTAGTCATAAACTCATACATCTTTAAGGAAACATCCCATTTTCAAAAGCATACGGCTTGGCTAGCCCTCCTTTGGGGGAGCTTTTGAAATTTACTCCATTTCCTAATCGAAAGTCTAGATGCAAGCCATACTCTGTGGGGAGCGCAGCAAGCATAGATGGCCTATCTTTAGAAAAATTTATCAATAACTTACCCTTTTGGATTTTCAAAAAGCCTCAATGGTGATCCCCAATTTGTTGTTGCCCTACTTTCTCCCATTGCTATGATGACGAGTCCTTAAGTATAATCAACATAGTTAATTTTCATGCCACAAAGCTTACACTCATTCATTTTTCATATTGCACTTCAAGCCTTCTACTTTTACAGCTCTAAGGGCAACCATTCATTTGTTAAGGCTTGAAAGTCAAACGTATATTTCAGCTATTGGCAAGAGGTCTTGACAGTTTCTTTTTGCCCAAACAACACATATGCAATCAACATGAATTTCTCACATGTTGCATTTTCCTTTCAATGCTAGGGTTGAGATTTTGAGACGATGATCTTGTCCACATCAGCATTTGCAATCGGATGATCCAATACATCTACAAAAACATATCAAATTAGCATTAGTGGCATGATATTATGTACACACATACATGCCTATGTATGTGCATGTATGTGTATACTTATGTATGTGTGCATGCACATTGGTTATGCATAGTGTATGTGCATATGCATAGGTTACACACATAGGCTATGCATAGCATATGTGCATACACATAGGTTACTCACATAGATTATACATAGCATGTATGTGCATATACATAGGCAACGGATAGGCTATGCATAGGCTACACATAGGTTATGCATGGGCCATACATAGTCTATGCATAGGCTATGTATAGCATGTACATAAGCATACACACAAGCTACCTGTAGGCCATGCTTTCATGGTATTTAGTGCGTATGGCAGAAAGTCATTGAGATAAGTAAGTAGAGCATGAAGTATAGTGAGATGAAATTTCATAGAAGAAGATGGTATGAAACAATAGGAGAATAATATATATTGAAATCCAACTATAGATTACTTATATGGTATAAAAGCTTGTGTTTAACCCATATAAAACATGTACATTAGCATAAACCCAAATATATTGAGCCCATATGCATTAGAACCACCATATATGAGGTTAGACAACAAACAATGCATTTGTGGCTCAAATATAGTCTAGTATATTCATGAGAACAGCCTGGAACCTATGCAACTTCATGTAGACATGAATAACCCTATTTTTTGAGTCATGAAGATACTCTTCTTTTAGCTTTAAACATCTTCTTACATTCCCTAACAATAGTAGAGCAATATACATTTAAAAAATCCACAAAATCCCTTGATTCAAGAAAAGCAAGAGCAATCTTTAGACATAGAACAATGAGAATTCTCTATCATTAGGAGAAATATGGACTCTATTTTTTGCCCCTCAAGGAGTGAATAAACAAATATAGGCCTAACCAATGAGAGAGCTGGGATTCTAGATTCATGTAACATGAATCTTCTAGCCATATCTTGGCTCAAATCTTCCCTCAACAATAAAATAAGAAGAAATGTGGGGAATACAATGTTGACACTTTTGGGAGTTTGTGACTTGACTTTTCATTTTCTTATTTTTTTATATTTAACTTTTCATTTCTCCCCTTTTCAGTTTTTCCCTCTTTCTTAGGCGGAACTCAAATTTATCATATCTTTTTCCCCGCTTTTTCTTTCTTGACGAATTTTTACAGCCTCATTGTTGCTTGCCCTATCTACAACCCTGTGAAATTTCATTTCCTCTACACAAACACAGAGTGAGTTTCACATGTTTAATGAGAGCATAGTTTGTTCTACCAAAGGCTTAAGATTTTCTTCACAAAACTTTACATATATATTGTTCTCTTCCATGGATGTTCTATGGTAAAGTTTTATCTTGTTTGGACAAAACCTGTGCAAGTTATGTGCATTCTCTAACATGTAATTTCTTTTGTTTTGGTACTCTAGGAGTCTCTTACAATCAAGAACAATGATATTTTGAACACTCAACTTCTTCAACATCTTACAGTTTCTTTGTAAACAAAGTTACAGGTATGTTGTCTTGTTTTTTTGCTGCTCCATAGTTCCTTTGTTTTTTTACTCCAAGAGTCTTCAAGGGTGGAAAACAATGATTTTTTAAAAACTCAATTTCTTCAACATCTTTGGGCTTCTTTGCAAAGAGAGCCATAGGCATATTGTCACTTTTTTTTGTTGCTCCATGGTTAAGTTTCAACTCATTTGGACAAAGCCTATGTAAGTTATATGTATGCTTTGACCTGATATTTCTTTTGTTTTTGTACTCTAGGAATTTGTCAGTGAAGGAACAATGGTCTTGTTATAAGTCAGCTTCTTGTTCAACATCTTTGGGCTTCTTTATGAAAAGAATTACAGGTACAATGTCTTTTTTAATTGCTCCATTTAAATTTCATTTCATTTGGAGAGAACATTTGCAAATTATACACATGCTGATAGATAATTTTTCTATTTGGTTATTATAGAAGTCTTCACGGAGGAAAAACATCAGTAACATACTTGTAGTGGAGGTCTTCAATAGGAAAGATAGTGGCAGTAATTGGATTTGTGATAAGTACTATAAGTTGGATTGGATTTTGATGCACCCAAGTACTCGAGGGAGTTTCAAGGTCAGGCATAAGGATGTTGCAAACCCTAGCAAACATTGGAAAGGTAGAATTTTAGAGAAAAGTGTTTAATGGAACAAGTATAGTAATAGAAGTGTTGATCCAACATGTTTATATGCACAAAAAAACTCTGCACACAACAAGAACTACATTGCAAATTATAAACAAAACAATAAGTTTTTAAATTGTATCATTGTTTATTCTTTTGCATCAGAGTTTTTTTTTTTAAACTTTGCAGTGTTCTAATTCAATCTTGTTTTATTGACAGCTCTATATCCATCAACTTTGCATGAATGGCAAAATGTGGAATGTTTGAGCAGCAAGATATATGTTTGGCATGAAGACATAGGTTCTTTGATCTATGATAATAACTCTGCAAGTCAACTTGCAACTCAAAATATCTGTTTTTATAATTCATTGTATGTAGTAGAAAGCCAGAGATTGCAACATGTCCCATTGCCGCCACTATCTAGTGGTGAATGGTTGATTGGTAGCTTGAAGTTGTCAAGAGCGCGTAAGTTCAAGATAAAATCTGACATCCATAGTGCTATGAAACCCACCACACGCTCCAAAGATGTGCATCTTAGTTGGTTTATTCCATTCTCATTGTTTGCACATTTGTTTGGTTCATGTGATGTTCTGAAGAAAACAAAGATTACTTATCAATGCAAGTGTCCATCCAAGGAATGGATAAGTCAGCTATTGGGTGATTCTTGGCAAGTCAAAAGAATACATTTTGATGAGATGACTGAATGTAGGGTCAACCAATCTAATCTCACATTCAGGTAAATCTTTTTTACTACTTTGAATGCCTTGATTTAATTGACATAGGTCTTGCTTAGATGAATTGTTGTGTTAGTCGCATTTACTTACCATTATTTTTGTTTTTATTACAGATATTTCATCGCTAGACAAACTCTATGCATTCGCTTTCGATATAGAAGATGGCGACTTTTGCCAGGGGAGTGAATCAGCTTGGATCAAGATACTCGAGATGAGACACATACAACTCTCATAGATGTGGTTATCTTGTGGAATGGTCATAATCCTTTTGTGGTCAGCACAGAGAGCCATTGGCCCATTTCTTTTTTGAGACAAGAAATCTAATTAATGTCCAATGAGCCCCTCTGCAACTTCTATTTCAAGTTAGATAATAGAAAAGTCAGGATTCGTAGTGAGCAATCCATGACATGTAAACAATGTGCTCTCCACATATCCTTAAGATAGTGGAATCCTTGTAAATTTTTTTAAAATAAAGAACGAATATAATTTTTTTAAAACTTTTGAGTACTTTCAATTTAGATCATCTTAGTTTACTGTGATCCAAGCATGTAATAATACATATTGTAATTAGTCAATCGTGCTAGTTAAAATCATAATTAAATTGCAGGCTGGAGTTCTATAATCTATGCAATATTGTCTTTGCATAATGATATATTGTAGGTCATCTCTTCTACTAATTTCTTAAATTTAAATATTAAATTGGATCCAAGGGATTTCAAGGTCTTTTAGATTTCTTTTCTTAAAAAATTTCTATAATTTCTCTAGTTGGACTTGAATATACTCAGTGATCTAAGTATATTCGAGGATATAATAATGTAGAACGAAGTGTTTGTCTGTATGAGTAATTTTAACAATGACTTTAAAGTATTGAAATAAAGAAACTAAGGTAAGAGTTTTAATTTGAAAATTTAGGGTTAAAAAAGAACCTTTATTTAAAACCCTACATACATAAAAGCTATAACTCCAAACTCATTTTCATTTTCATTCTCTACTTCCCTACACTTGTGCTCTCCTTCCTTCTCTCTTTGTGTGCCATGGCTACCACTCCTGCCTTCACCACATGGATTAGCTCCACACGGTACACACACATAAGAGACCGGATATACCCTAGGTTTTGCATGACCTTGAGTCTAGAGAGCTTGCTTTCTGTTGTAGACCCTAGCTCTAGTATAGTGACATTGTTTTGTGATGCAGAAAACCCTCTCACCTGCTCTATTCCAGACTCTACTCTTAGATGGGTCTCCATAGATTTCTTATATAGTTTACATGCTGGATCAAGCCATGCAAAGGTGATAAATCGAGCCCTCGTGCATGTGGGGCAATATCTCCGCGCCAAAGCAGTGCCCACCTCATCCCAAGACCACACCACGATGGATTTCATCGAGTGCGATGCATCATTTGCCATATATGTTTTATGCACTGAGGTGCAAGTGGACAATGACGAAGACATCGACACACTCTCTAGGCCACAGCAGAGTATTTCAAGAGGGAGTGTGAGGAGATCACACTCGATCCAAGTGTAGAGGCAACATAAAGCTTAGCCATTGTGCACCCACCTCCTTGCCCTGATGAGACGTCGACCAGCGATGAGCCACCCCTCGCTTCTGTCCATGCTATCATCATCGAGGGGGTGGAATATTTACTTGTGCAGGATGTACTAGAAATTTTGGAGCTAAGAGAATAAGAGCTATATTGTATCATGGTGTGTGATGCACTTGATGATTTTGTAGATTTTGATACACAAGATGCCCCAACACATGTTGATGAGGTGGCTCGATATGATGGCATGGGTGTCGATGACATCTCTGCCATTGTGAGCATCCAAGAGCGGATTGAGAATGCGGCACCACAGTATGAGATCTTAGATGAGGAGTTCGAGTAGTTGTAAGAAAGCATTTTTGGACGTCGACCTGCCGACTACACAACACCTTCCCAAGAGAGAGACGAGGGTAGCCCAATTGCAGGAGCAGACCTAGATGCTCCATTACAGCAACAGATAGATGATGCAGAGAAGGTAATGTTATCAGATTAATGTTATCAGATTCACGCGAAAATTTACCAGTAGGGCCTCTAGGACATCGGGAGCATGGAGATGAAATTTTGTCGGGATCGGACCCCCAGAGCAGCCCTGGCTGGAGGCTCATGTCTGGGGGCCTAAATTTGCTCCATGCTCTGATGCTATAGAGGCCCTGCTGGTAAATTTTTGCGCAAATTCGATGTATATATCTTTAGCACACTCTATGCATAGTGAGTCTGACACAGTGAATCTAACACTGAACTCGTGTGATGCACGACATTGTCTATATAGATGGATTTTCATCTAGACAAGGTGGCTGATCTGGTAGCCAAGAAAGGGTATAGGGCTCGGCATTGAAGGAGTATATTGGCCAGCTTGTGAGTGACATTATTGTATTTCATAAGACATGCTCTCCGGCTTTTGCTGAGACCTTCATGAAGTTGAGGGCACTAACCAAGGCTGGTGGGTCCTTCAAGACCATCCCATCGAACTCTAGCTTGGAGAAAGTCGCATTACTTTGACGTTCGAAGCTCCTCTACTTTTTCTCTAGTACTAGGCTTGGGCCACTTTTTTCCATGGTGGCCCATGGCATGGTTGCTGGTATTCAAGACCCCAATGTCATTAGGTAGGAACTACTAGGGCAAAACATGTTGCTACCTATGATCAAGAATAGCTCTGACCATGGGGAGTGTAGCTCGAAGAAGCATAGGAGAGAGTAGATGTACTTATTGTCAAATGATATCTCATCACCAATGTAATGCAATTTGTAATCTTCTCTTGAAGTAATGAAAACCGATATTTGTTGGATTTGCGTGCAATGTAGTTTGTCATACGCATTGTTTATTATTGTTTTTTACTTGAATGTTACATTTATTTATCAGATTTATAAGCAACATGATTCGTACCCTAACTTTAATATGTAGTGCTTTATCGAGTTCCTACACAACACGTATTCGTTCAAATGCATGTAACGATAACTCAAAGACATAAATAAAACAAATAACAAGCAAATAAACAAAAATAAGACTTGCCAAAAAATTTGTATTCATATTCATAGCATTTTACATGGGATCCATTACAACCATGGTTTTACAAAATCTCTTTGGAAGCTACATTCCATATATGTTTTGGTAGTACGCCCCTATCCTTGTTGATCTCCACAAGGACTATCCTTCCATCGCCAGAAGAATCTCACTATCTGCAAATCCCTATCGGTGATGATGACTCTCCTTGCATGCACCATTGCGTAGACCGAGTCTCCGAACAAGTCGATGAGGTAAGCTTGAGGTAAGCTTCGGCAGCTTCCTATAGTGCAAGGTGGGCTTGGGCAGTCCAATGATTGGGTTGTTGCAAGTGTGTTCCATGGGAAGTGCCTCTCCTACTGTTCTTAATCAATATGTCATCCATAATCTCCCACACTTACTTCTGGAATGGAGCCTTTGGTAGCAAGAGGTATGTGGTCTTCTAGTAATGGCAGATCTCACAAAGAGCCAATATGCATGGCCTCCATCGACGCTTGCGATGTTGGTGTGGTGGTGGTGGTGGAGCTGGGGGGAGATGGCCTGTGCATAGGCTTTCTAGGGGGGTGTCTTCGAGCCGCTTGCTTGGTATGTGCCATGTCGTCTAGGAGAGAAAACTCAAAAGTCAAGAGTGAAATGTGTAAAATGAGCTGAAACTTTAATCTTATAGCAAAACTTTTAAAAAACCTTAAACTTAAAATAATGTATCTAGGCTTTGGAAAAATATGACCAATGATCCAATTTAACGTAAAATTTTACATGTGGACTCCTCTAGGATACATCAACTATCCAAAAAAAAAAGGGCTCATCAAAAGCCTCTAAGACAGGTGTCCCTAAGGCCTCTAATAGGGCCAATTTTTTAATATCCATGAGTTTTTATGATGCCGGGCATGTGGGTGAAGTTTCACTAGATTTTGATTTATAAAATTGATAGTTTAATCATTTTTTGAAGATGCATTAATTGGATTATACTTCACTGATAAACAGAAAAACTCACCACCACACTAAGTGTGCACAACTGCATATTAAATGTGTTGTCAACCAAACTACATGAAATATTAGAAACTTAAAAATTCAAAAAAAAATAAGTCATGGGTTAAATGAAATATCACATATTGGATATAGTGTTGCCAAACCACTAAATACAATAAACATATAGTGCATCGGCCCATGTACAACTGATCATTGATGTGTGTGTGATTGCACATTGAATTTATCCTCAACCAAACTAATTTCAAAATTAGAAACTTGGAAATACGCACAATGCAAATCATGGCAAAATAGAATATCAAATATTAGATTTGGCATTACAAAACCATGAAATACACGGTAGATAGTGCATCGCACCAAGCACAACTAGAATTAGATAAAATTTAGCTCTATTTTGCAAGCCACTGCTATCGAATACTTGAAGGTCTACTTGAAAGATAACCCAAAACTAAGCTCCTTACAATCTACAACCAAACCTGAGCTAAAAAATAGATCCAATTACAAGGTAGCTTCTCAAGGCATATTTGTTTACTGCAGTACCAACAATAGGAAAAATGTGAGAAAATAGAAAAATGTGAGAAGTAGGAAAAGGTGTAAGGCAGGCATGGAGAAGGTGCCCAGAAGAATAATAAGTCCAGAAAAAATCCAAAAGCATGGGAACAACCGCCAAAAGTCCAAGGCGCAGCCGCCGGAGTTTGGAGGAGTTAAAAGCAAGAAAGCGCACCTTTAAATGCAAAGGCGCTCTCAAATCCTTGTAAAAGAGCATCGGGCTCCCTCCTATGCAAATTGTAAACTTAGAAGGATGGTAGGACTAGCTAGGAAGTGAAAGAATGGAGAAAAAGGGGCCTAGGCCATGGCCAACCATGTAAAAATTGAGGATGAATGTCTGTGGAAAGTAGGGCATGTATATAAACTTGAAAAGTGAATGAGAAGCTCATTCTTGTGTGTGGCAAAAAGCTTCTTTTTCTTCTTCTCTTCTTCTTGCCTTCGTGCTTGTGCTTGAAAGAGGGAGTGAGTGAGTGTGAGGGAGTAAGGGAGTGAGTATGTGAGAGTGAGGGACCGAGGAGAGGAAGCTCCCCATCTCCTCCTTCATCTTCTTCTCTTCTCTACTCTTCTCTTGTCTCATGCAACTATGGAGGATGGAGCTTGTTGGAGAACAATTGAGGTTGCTTGAGCTTGCCTCAACGATCATGGAGCTATCGGTGTGCATGGGAGAGAAGGGTACTTGATCGGGCATCAAGGTAAGCTCACTACACCACATAGATAGGGAGGGAACGTTGGCTATGTGAGAGGTAGCCATGGCCGCTCGGCTTGAAACGTTTGACCAATAAGCGGTCCGTAGGTCTCAGGGGTTGAGCTTGTAGCTCCCTTCATTTTGGTTTTGTTGCCGGGACCGACGGAATCAAGCCTTGAGTGCCGGGCGCTTTGAATTGAGCATAGAGGTAGGGTTTTCAGCCCGAACTGGTGCTTGAGATAGATAGGAGATTTAGGTGGTTTGATCTTCGAAACAAGTAAGTACTTTGGTTTGTTGTTGAGTAGGTACTTTGGTTTGTTGTTGAGTAGGCAAGTAGGTAAATCAACCTCGGCCACTGTTTTTGATTTTTGTTGCACTTGGATAGGATTAGGACCAAGGAAATAGGGAAAATAGAAGGGTTTTTTGCTGCTGAAAATAGGCTGAAAACTGGGAGAAAGGGGCATAAAATCTAAATTTTGAGTAGATGGGTGCAAGAGGGGTAACCATAAGGTTGAAGGAGATTTGACTAGGGCAATAAGAGGCTCAAAAGGTCAGGGGAGGCCTCATTTTGCAGTCAAACATCAAGAGAGAGAGAGCTTGAGAGAGAGAGTCTGAGTGTAGGTATAGAAGGGGTTCGATCCGGTCGTTTTGTTGTCCCCCAACCATTCCAGGTATTCCTTGACCTTCTATGAGTTGTGCTTGTTTGATCTGGAAAGTTGGAGCTTGTACCAGGACCCCTCAGACTGTTCGACTCTTGGAGTTGGACCGTTCGACTCTACCAGTCGGATCACTCGACCAGTCAGACCACTCGTCCGATCGGACACACCACCTTAGACTCGGACCACCCGATCCGATCAGACTACGTGATCAGATAGTCCAACTCTGCCAGTCGGACCTTGCCACATGGTAGCAGGACCCATTTTTAGACTCGGACCCAGCCTTCCGATCGGACCGCCGTCAGACCAGTCCGGACCAACTCCAATCGGACCAAGACTAGGATCGGACCACCTGGTCCGATCGAACAGTCCGACTTGGACAGCCGGACCACCCAGAATCGGACGGTCCAATTCTGGGAATCAGATTACCATTGCAAAATATTTTAAACTAGTAAGTGAGCCACCTCCTTAGGCCAAGGCCACTCCGAACATATCCCCAAACATCCCTGAGTGCCTAACCCGGCTTTCAGAAGCCAAAATTTGGAGAAACCACACCTGGGAAGCCTACAGTCAACCTCTAATAGCATGCCATATAAGAGACGAGACTTAGAACTAAACCTGATCCTCAAATTCCAATCCGGCCTTGACGGGGTGTAGAGTGTGTAGCGTAGACCTTGGACAATATGAGAGGACAACCAGGAAATGCGCTTAGGGCCATATTAGGCTACGAACAAAAGGGGAAAAAGCGGGAACTGCATTGTTCATTTTGCATTCGCATCCCACACTGATTTCATCATTTAAAGTGCACTAAAAGGGAGAAAACATGATTTGGCAATGTGCACTGGAAAGCACTAAGCCCAAGTGTGAATAAAATTGATAGCTGCTTTCAATAACAAGGAACTCACATAGAATCATAATAATTCAAAGAGCCCACTAGTAGGAGCAGACCCTGAGACGCAGCTGGGTGCCACAGAGCCCCGTTAATACAACCCTGAAGACCCCAAAGAGTTTGAAGATGACAGGATTGAGGGCAAGTTGCTACTCGAGCTGATTGGACTAATCGACAACCTGGTGGAGTGGGAGGCTGCAAAAATGTTAGGAGAAAACGCGGATCGAGAGGATGACCAACTAGACTTGGGTGAGTTTCCAATCAAATTGCAGCGTATGGTCGACCAATACGACTAGCTAACAAGGACCGTGATCCACAGCAGACCGATCAAGGAAGTAGTTACGAGCCTTGAGGAAGAGAGGAAGGCAACTAGGAAAGCGCTACAGAGCATCACGGCATATAACCACGAGCAAAGGACGAGGAAATTGCAGCAAGAATTAGAGGTGCACAAGCCACGATGCATTCTAGCCTTAGCTGGTAAGGCCATGACAGGGCGGAGAGGGAGCTAGAGACAGACCTGACGCTGAGCGAGCTTGTCAGCAAGCGGCTCATAGACAACATGGCTACAAAACAGAGTGCAATTGCGCTAGCCACCTCTTTGCTCACAGGCTTAGGAGTCATGCAGGGGGCGAAGAGCCACAATGAGATCCCTGTAGTGGCCAAGCAACTAGACAAGTACCAGCCCAGCAACGACCCCTATAGCTTCGTGGAGCAGTTCAAGCAGGTTTGTGAAGCCAACGGTCTCACAGACCTCACCCAATGCTCGCATGCTTTCGGGCTTTGCTTGGGTGATAAGGGAAGGACGTGGTACACCAGCCTAGACACAACAGAGCGAACGAACTTCAATCGCCTGAAGGATCTCTTCATCAAGAGATTTTCAAAGACAGGGTATTCGGACAACCTCATAGTCCAACTAATGAATGTCAGTCAGAAGGACAAAGAGGGCATTAGAGACTATGTCATTCATGTACGTAGCATGTTTAAGAGAATCCCTACCAACAACGAACGACCAAACGAGAGAGCGGTCTCTACCATTTTTATAAATGGAATCCGCAGTGAGAAACTTTACAAGGCATTGGCAAGCAACTTGAGCTTGTAGAGAGATGTGCTCGCTAGGGTTTTCAATGAGGCAATAAGGGTAGATGACTAGCTTAGGGAGAGAAGCACTAGAAGCTCGAATCGAGATGGCTCTAGCCAAAGAACCACAGAGAAAGCCACAATCTATAGCGAGAGATCAGCTCCTAACGTGTAGGATAAGGGCAAGAGCACGGCACAAGACCAAGAGCTAGCTGAAGTCAGGATGGAGCTAGCACGGTTGCAAGAGTTGGTAAAGAGACCCACTAGACCGCATGTCTAGTGTGTGCACTGTGGAGGCAACCACATCCTTGCCGAGTGCCAGGATCCAAGATCCAGGCCTTGTGCAAATTGCGGAAGGTTTGGCCACGATGCAATTCATTGTCGATTGCCAAGAAGGTTTCCTTACACGTGCAGCAGTACAACTCACCATACTACGGGAATAGGCTGCCTAACTTCTTCAGAAAAGGAGCCCCATTGGCCCTTCCAGCACCTAATGATGCAAAACTAGCCGTTCCTAGATTAGAGATCAATCCCATGGCATACCCAGACCGCATGGACCCTTTGTGACACATCCACCGAGTGACACTTCCATCCACTACGTGGAAGAGCCCAATGATGAGAAGTCATATGTGAACCCTTACCTCTCGTATGATGAAGAGGGTAATCCGGTCCTCATGGACTATTGACCAGTGCCGGTGATGGCGTTAGGAAGGGGAAGAGGCAGAGGTTTTTTAGGGCCAACCCAAGACCTAGTCACGTGCTGGACTTGTGGTCATCCTAGTCACATATCGACACGATGATGAGAAAAAGAGCAAGCTAATAGGGAGAGAGCCGATCTCAGGTGTGCCGAGTGTGGCATCACCTATCTCTTCAAGGAATGCCCTAGACAAAAGCTGTCCTCGAGCTCAGGAAATGTACCATTAGTACCTTTGGGGCTATTTGGCATTGAGACATTCGACAATGAGGATACACCCATCCTGTTGCATGTCACATGCACAAATGCGGTAGGTAGGCATATCACTGCTTGGGCCTAGCAACCTAGATGCTATCTCAATAGGGAAGAAGAGTCATAGGCGGGGAAAGAATAAAACTGACGCTAAGATCACTCTCAAAGTACCACCAAAACTAAGGCAAAATGACCACGAACTGATAGCTAATAATGCTGCCCAGCAAGTACCATCAAAAGTACATAAAATCAGGATAATTCAGCATGAAAATTCCACATTAGTCCATGAATAACTACTTGCTATAATAAATTATAGCCAGGTACAATAAGAGAAAATTGTAGGCAAAATGAATGCACTAAGTCAACCACTAACTATCAAAGCGTAACCAGCATTAAGCGGACATAAATCAGCATGTGACAGTCATATGGATATCGATTAAACACCCAAGCATGTCAAATGAATCCATCAGTAAGCCGACACACTCCCTGTGTAATAAGGAAAAGTGTACACAACACTGGCAAGACCTAATAGAAAGAGGTGTATGCTCAGGGAGTGCAAAGCCCAAATCAGCCCAAGTACATTTGTGAGGACCACCACATATCAACCATGCAACATCCAAGTGAAGATCCCAGTCTCAAGTATTTGAACAAGTACATCCAAACTATAACTCAGGAAAGCCGAGAAATAGCCAAAGTAAGCTCCGGGCAATCAAATGTCAAGCCAAAGCAAGGCTCAGTAGCATCCAACTCCAAACAATGTAACGGGCATGTAGTAGTGGCATAGGCCAAGCATGTCAAGACTGGTCAAGACATAAGCAAAGTACATGCCATAAGTACATTAGAGATGAAGATCCCAATGCTATGCGAAGCGAGCTCAAGCTCAACCAATGATTTGAGAGAAAATCCAAGCTCTATGTCGATCCCCAAGAGTCACTACATCAATGTATATATCCAAGACATAGCTCGAATCTAACATGCATATCCAAACATAAGCAAATAAGATTTAGCCCTAAATATTCTAGCAGTAAATAAATGTCAAAAATTGAGCAAACAGTGGCTTAATCCAATCTCAAAACTATAGAAAAACCACATGCATACTTTCCCCTATGTATAGGCACCTACTGGGCATAATCGAGCATCAAATGACCATGTAGCATAAGCATAAAATGTAATGACAGGGGCTGCCCTGTTTTGGGCTGCCTATGGACTGTGTAAAATAGTCAATGGCTAAGCAAATTCAGCCCCAAAAACATCTCATATCATAGGCAGACATTCCACTAGCATTCGGGGAGCATTCGGGACCAACCGAGCAACCAATGTCAACGCCAACCAAGCATAAACATAAAGTGTTGATGTAACAATGTTTGTGGCTACCTATGGACTATGGAAAATAGTCATGGACTGAGTTAAATCAATCCACAAATCAATGCCAATGACAACCACTAATGTCGAGCATCAAGGGGGTGTTCCCAAGTGCCAAATGAAGTGTTTTCAAGCTGCCAATGAGTGCCAAGGGAGGGTTGAAGTAAAAAAGGAAATTTTTGCAGGTCTTCAAGCTGGCCCAAACTGATATGGGGCCTATGAAAGAGTTGGGCAAGGTCAAGGCAAGGTTGGGGGAGTAGTCAAGGACCCCCAGGAGCTCCCTCTTGAAGGGCAAAGTCACCGGTAGAGAGTAGGCATCGCAAGAAGAAAAAGGACATGGTTGCCCTGCTTCACAAAACCTGTGGACTCAAGTAAAATAACAAAAGAGAGCTCCAATACCTCTGAAGGAATCCCTTGAGGGTGCCCAAATGGGCCACGTAGGTGCTCAAGAAGTCCGGGAGTGATGGGAGTGATGGGAGAGTTGGCTATGGCTGTCGGGAAGGAGACCAAATGAGTGTAGGTAATTGATAGGAAGCTGAAGGAGTCACGAACCAAGTCGGAATGCTCGAGCTACCATGCTCCGATACCAATTGAAAGGTGAGAAGGATCGAGGCTTGCATGGGAGAGCTATGGAGGGAGAGCAAGAGCGAGAGAGAGAGAGAGAGTCACAATGTGGAAAGTCCAACAGTCACAATGTGTGATCGGGCTTTTGTTTATTCAAACTGTCACTAAAAGAATAAAGAATAAAGTGACGGTGATGGGTGCTCACCACCTGCAATGTGCAGTGGCAAGTACTGTCAGTGTAGTAATACACGGGCGACTAGGCGGAGTGCCTTTACCCCCCAACAGGTTCATCGATCGGAATCCGTTTGACCCCCCATTTAATCCTCACAAGGTTTCACATTATAAAGCAATTATGTGATTTGGGAGCTAGAAAGTGTGTGACGAAGGCAAAGTTAATAGATTTCAATGCTATAAGCTGGCCATCCAGTCCCGTTCGCGATTCGGAGTTTGTTTGGGCCTCCGTTGTTTGGCAAAAAACCACTTGCATGCAATGTAAAAACCCAAAATGGAACTAGATATTTTAATGGTTGAAGTTTAATAGGCTAATTAAAAGCCTTAGACTCAATAAAATTGAATCGTGGGGGGGGAGCACCGTTTTCTTCGGCACCCCCTTCTTGATTAAAAAAATATTTTTTAATGCCTATTAGCATCAAGGGGAGGCAAGAGGACAGTAAGATGAAGAATTTTCTCGCCATTCATTGCTTCAATCAAATCAAAAAATGATGCAGTAAATGAAGAGATTGATTTTTAGTCTTTTTCTCTCCTCTTGTTGTGTGTTTTCCACAGTTGATTCTATGAGAGAAGGGGGTGGACTGAGATGAGAGATTTTGGTCATGGGACAATACTGAGCGTAAAGGACGTAGATCAAGGTTGGAAGGATCATTAGTGGCTATTGGGAAGTGTTAGCGGGCCTCCAATCACGAGATACGTATGACATAAGGTGCGGTTTTATGATGAGTAAGTCATAAATATAATTATTTTATGATAGATTTTGGTTGAAAATGGTTACATTTGGTTGTCAATGCTATGATTGATCAAAAATGTTAAAGAAATCAAGAAAAATTAGTCATCTAATAATTTCTTTATAAACACATAAAATCCACGACATTACAATTTTAAGGAAAATCATGTGGTTTTGAGATTTTGTTGTGCATATGGCGTTTGCATGGAATAGAATGTGATAAAAAATAATTCTCAGCAAGATCAATTAGTGTAAATCAGTAAATCAAAAAGTATTGAGAATTATCAATAAATAAACAGAGAAAATAAGAAAATTAAGTTTTTTGCATCTAAAAAAATGGAGAAAAATAACATTTGTGCTTGTGAAAGTATGATAAGGCTGGTTCATGAGGTTTAGTCTCAGTTCAACCCTATCTTTATTTTAAAGTAGGTATTTACTACTTTTATAAAAGAAAAATACATTAAAAATTGCTCTCTAAACCTACCACCGAATTTTGATTTTTTCTTATGCATGGCATATAGGATATGTGGTTTTGAAAATTAAGAGGGTCTAGTAGCACGAGCAGCTTGGTGTTGGCCCTAGGCAACACAACAATCTCATTTATAGTTAACGGCATAAAAAGAAATGTTTTTACATCTTCACAATGTTGATTGTTGATAAGGAATTTTGTTTGAGCACTATAAACCATACACAATTGCATTGCATGCAATACATGGTATCATCCTGGGATGCATAGCAATTGTTTTCATGAACGATGACCTATGTTGAGGAGGTGAGGTACCCTAAGTTGTAGGGTTAGTGGTTCATTCCTTTGGGGAGTATTCAATGAGGACTATCTATCCAAGATCGATCGATTAAAAGAGATGATTATGTGTTGTACGTGCTTTATGTGTTCATGACGCATCTTAGGGCCAATCCTCGAGGTGTAGAAGAGCCATAGTGGGGCTGCGACAATCAGTGGAGGGGTGCTCCCTTTGTTTGTGTTTACATAATGTATTGCACCAATATGTGTAGAGGCTCCTTCTTATGAGTGTGGGAAGGGCTATCCATTGGATTACAATCCATACAAATGTGAAGTTCTATAGTAGTATACCCCTTAGACGCTTCTAGCCATCGCGAGGCTATGAGGGGTGGTTTGGGTGTGTACTAGAGGCCCGTCTAGAGCCTTAGAGCCAGTGTTGGGCCCATTTTAGGTCTCGACACCTAGGTCCTCTTTCCCTATTTCCTTCCTATTTACATTGTTCCTTCACCCATGCCCGTCTACATTTACAAATTGCACAGGAGGGTGCTTGGCGCTCTTTCACACGGATTTAGGGTGAGATTTTATGTTTAAAATGCATATTTTCCCTTTTGTGCTTGCCTTGGACTTTTGAGTTTGCTTCTTGCGCTTTTAACTCTTTTCCTCTTATTTTTCCATTGGGCCACCTTTTTTCACTTTGTCCTGTATCTTTTTAATCTTCTTTGCTTTCTTTGTGCTTTCTTTGCATCGGGGTTAACATTACCCCCCTCTTACCATAGTGCTAATCCCATATGACACTTATTGGTGAGGGCTTGGGTGGTTGAAGGTTTGCCATGTGGATCGATGATGGGGCTTTGGGGAGATTGGCTATGGAGAAGAAGCATAACAAAATGGATGAGGGATTGTGGAGGGTGAGGATAGATTGGGTGGATGATGGGGGTCTTCGATGTCAATGCATAGGTTGTCGAGTGTACCTAAAAGAGGAAAAGAAAGTGCACTACCTAGGGGTGTGTCTACCTCATCGTGCAGTACATGGTATCCATGCTAGTGGAATTGGGAGTTGGGTCGCAAGCCTGTGGTGTTGTCTCACATGTGAGGACCCAGTTCATGTACAAGGGAAGGTGTTGTGGGTATGACTTAGGAAAACAAGTCTACCATAGGCACTGGGAGCTCCCTAGGTGTGTCGTGCCCTTGATGTGCCCTAAGTATGTGAAGTGGAGGAAGGAGCTAGGGATATAATTATCCCTAGGTGCAGTGTCTGTGGAACTCTGATGGTATATGATCATCCCATTACTTGATTTTCTTGTTCTTCATCTTTGTTCTTTTTTTTTTTGACACTTAATACATTGCAAGGGAGGACATTAGACATCATCCCTATGCTCTTGACAGGAGCTACACTACGAAGAGGCCTAAGGGACTTGGTAAGAAAGGGTACTCTGCAAATAACCATTTATGTTAATATGTACATTCAGAGGTGTCATTGATAGGAAGGAATGGCTACATCTAGTGAAGTAGCAATCATTCATATATTCTAGGATGGCCATGCAAAAAGAAGGTAGGAGTGCGGCCCTCATCATAATATGGGCCATCACACAGCTATTGATTCCTGCAGTTAGATTAAAAAAAGAGTGGCGGGTGTCAAGCCTCTTCTACCATGGGCTTTTGCTTGAGCAAAATTCGAAGTACCCTAAGATAATTACATGTAGTAATAAAGGTAGGGTCAAGGCATGATGAGAACTGGTCGAGGAAGTGTGTGATGGATGGGCGGATGTCCTTCTCAGTGAACGTGAGGCACTTCTCTAGACTTTTTGCATTCACATTATTGTAGATCCTTGGTGTTGAAAAAGCATGGATCTAGAGCATGGCTATGGCAGATGGAACACAAAGACAATGTTCATGATGGCATAGATTAGATAGGCCAATTGTTACTCAAGTGAATTACGTTCCAAGATGGAAGGTTGGAATCATAAACACAATCTTAAGTATGACATTAACTATTACTGAAAGGACAAAGTACAATTGTATTCCATCATTGAATGATAAGAAGGTTCATCACTTTATAGGCTCATGATGGTTCCCTTTTGTCTCCACTGTGCATATGGGATTTAGGACATCTCTTCCTAGAGCATACATCATTTTTCATTTCTCAACACCCCCCCACAAATGACGAGTTTCTACACTTGCTGGCTTTTGCCTCCCCTACATGATGACATGGCCAGGGAGACTAGCTCATAGGTAGTCTAGTCAAGTTAAAGCTTGAAACTTTACATCTTTGGCAAGGGTTTTGTTTTACAAAGAAAATCCACTAAGGAAAACAAAATCCACTATGGGAAAACATAAGATCCACTATGGGAAAGATAATTTCTTCAAAACAATCTGTCAAGGTTGTTATTGATGGCAGAAGCATCTTCTTTATCTTCTTCATTCATAAACTGATTTTGATTATGGTTACCATTCTGCTCTTTTACGATGGAAACATTCACTAGCTATATAGCCAGCCTTACCACAATAATGATATGTAATCCGATCTTTGTTGTTAGAGTTGAATACTTGGCCTCTTCCTTAAGGTCCAGCACCTCCTTTGGTATATAAAAGGTTTTCCCTAGATGGTGGGACACCATCTTTTGCATTCTTGTTCTTCTGTTTGTTCTCTTCATCAAGAAGAGAGTGCTCAATATCTTTTTGTGACAAATTAGGTACATTGCTGAGAGTAGAGACAAGATTTTCATAAGGATCCTGGTTTACACTAGTAAGGAGTACAACAATGGCTTCTTCTTCATCTATTGTTTTCTTCAAAGTAGCAAGTTGAGTTTTTAGACTTTTGAATTTGTTAATATGCATAGTCATTGAAGTGTTGTGTTTATGTCAAGCTTATAGAACTGCATTAACAACTTAACCTTACAGTTTTTGGCTTGACTTCCAAAGATCCTATCAAGCTCATCCCAAGCCTTTTTAGCATCTCTAATGCCAGAGATATGGTGCAATATATTGTTAGAAAATCCCCAAGCACAATAATACCTAAAGCTTTGTTGTTCATCTTTTTCCACTCTTTTTTCTTGAGCTAGACTTCTTCAATGAACCCATCTTCATCATCTTCCTTCTTGCTATCTGCATCTGTTGCATCATCCTCAAATAGATCCCAAATATCTTTTCTCATGAGATAGTACATTGTCTTTTCTTTCCAAGCATGAAAGCCTTCACCATTAAATTTGGCTATTTTCTCAAGTTCAGACATTTTGAAGGACGTCTTACCACAAGTATACTCGGGTAGTGTCTAGCCTTTTACAATGAGATTGTGGCTTACAAGGGATTTAATCAATTGGTCATTCCACATTAAAAATCTTCATGTTTGGCATCAGCATCAGATGAGTGAGATCAGACCAACAACAATGAGTTAATTCTTGAATGTGCCAAAAAACACAAGTGATGGTAGTGCCAAATCCATTATGTAGTATCAAAAGATACTAGCTTGATTCTTGATTTGTTGTTGCTTGCTTTTTGATTCCTCTTGCTGATTTGGAGTGATGCTTTGCTAGGAACTAAGTAAGAACTCAAATCAGAGTGGCATAGACTTCAGTGAGTTGGAATGAAGTGAAAAAACTAAAGTGGAAGAAGGTCTTCAAATCTTCCAAAGTCTCCCCTCCTTGCTAGTTTGATGGGCACATGTTGACGGAGACTAATTAAATTAGTGACTCAGAGTGGCAGTAGGCTTGGTTTATGTGGTAGGAGAGAGAAAATAAAGAAAAAATGAGCTTGAAGTGAAATGGCTATGGAGTCTTCTTCTAGAGTTTAGCAGTCGATTGGTTTTTTTTTAAATTACAATAGCTACAGTTAATCATTTGGGCTCAAAATTTATCAAAAGGAAGCTCATGTGATGGGCTTCAAATGCTCTATAGGTGCAGAGTAAATTGCAGCACCCAGACACGGATCCAGATGTAGACAGCACAGAGGCACAAACAGGACAACGAGTTCCAATTTTTGCAATGGTGGAGTTGTAGACCACCGATTTCTATGATTGAGGTGTTAGGAGCGAGTGTCCTGAGGTCAAGAAGATATCTCCAAAAGGAAGCTTCGGTTAAAATGGCTTGGTTGTAGAGATCCAAAGGCTCCAAGGTGGGTAGGTGTAGTCTGCTG
The DNA here is from genome assembly GCF_053477565.2 of Lygodium microphyllum. NCBI lineage: Eukaryota > Viridiplantae > Streptophyta > Polypodiopsida > Schizaeales > Lygodiaceae > Lygodium > Lygodium microphyllum. The sequence goes on from NC_141150.1 coordinate 18,278,549, forward strand.
GCTATGGCTACCAGAAGTGGAAGATGGATATGAAGTTGAAGATGAAGTCATGAGTTGACATTGAGTTGAACTGAGGTTGAGGGAGTTTGAGAGAGTAGAGAGACAAGCTGAGTTGAGCTTAGCCATGCTTGACTGAGCTCTAATACCATGTTGAAAATGCATGCATCTAGAGCATGGCTATGGCAGATGAAACACAAAGACAATGTTCATGATGACATAGATTAGATAGACCAAGTGTTACTCAAGTGAATTAGGTTCCAAGATAGAAGTTTGGGCTCATAAGCGCAATCTTGGGTATGACACTAACTATGACTAAAAGGACAAAGTACAATTGTATTCCATCATTGAATGATAAGAAGGTACATCACTTTATAGGCTCATGATGGTTCCCTTTTTCTCCACTGTGCATATGGGATTCAGGACATCTCTTCCTGGAGCATTCATCATTTTTCATTTCTCAAGTCTTGGAAAGTTTTACTTGCCATGCATATCCGAGTTATGATCAACCCCTATTCTTTGCGGATGTGGCATGTAGGTGGGATCATTGTGCTTGTTTGGTATGGTGCTATAGAAGGCCATCTAAGCATCAAGGTTGGTGTCCCAAACACATCATCGCCATTTTGGTTGGGCTTTGTATTCACTAGTGGTCTTTGGATTCTCCCAAACCTTGTCTTGCCAATAATCTACAAGCTCTCTCTGCCACCTTGTGGGGTGTCTTGCTCTTTCCTCTATCCACCATTTATTCCCCAGCTTTTGTGCAAGCCTGATCACCTACTCCGTCACCCTTAGAGTTAGAACTCTGTCTAAGGAATGAGGGCAGTGGAAGGAGAACTCAAAGGGTCAGTCTTGGTATTCTTGGTTTTCCCATTGCTCCCAGATAGCCCGTTCCTGGGCCCAGTTCATAGGAAAGCATTCCTCTCTTTGTGGAATCTAGACCTCAATAACTTGTTGTGGCCTTGCTTGGTGTCTGCTTTGTGCTTGCTCTACCTGCTCTCTCAACTTATGCTTCCTTTTCACAACTCTCTTAGGGGCGGTTTCCTCACCTTGCTCTTCAATTTATGCTTGCACATGTTGTTCTAGGCTCGATTCTTGTGCCTACTCTTCTTCGTCTTGGCCTTGTTCGAAGTTAGACCCTTGTCCTCTTGGCGGTTCCGTTGGAACTGCAATGAATGGTTGAGCTTGTTGTTATGGCTTTCCAAACCCTAATTCTTCTAGCTTCTTTGTTGAGAGCCCAGCCTGCCTCAGGTATTGTCATTGTTGCTCCGTGCTTAGGCTACTACTCTCTTTTGGTACTCTTTCATGGAGGTTGTATTTCAGGGCCCATCTTGTAAGTTCTAGCTTCCTCCACAGACCTTCTATTGTATCCTTGCCCTTAGTTTGGATCCTGTGTAGATCCATGTTTAGAAAGGCATGCTATTAGACCTTGAGACCTACCTCCACTACTTTTTCCCTTGCTGGCACCATGATTCAATCACTTTCCACCAAGGCAAGGCATTTGGCAAGGTCTTTAAGTCTTCCAGTGGTCTTTTCCTCCCAAGCCTTGCCCTTTTCGCTCATCCTCTCTACGCCTTGATTTAGGCATTGAGACTTCATCATGACCATCTGTTCTTACTCTTTCCAAATTTTGACATTTTCCCTTCTTGCTATCTGAGGTGGTCCAACTACTCTACCAGTCATTCTCACTCTAAGAGGGCCACTTGAAGTTTGTTTTCCACCTCTATCAACTTTTTAACTGACACTTCGTTGCTTTGTGACTTAGCCTCATGCAATTCCTTGAGTAGTTGTTCCTTTTGTTGTTTCTCCTTTCTGCACTCTGTGTAGGCCTCGATCCTAATCCTCTCCAGCTCCTCAGTGAGCTCGTATCCGATCTTCTTCAGCTGGTTGAGGTATTCTTGCATCTGCTCATTCTATTGCAAGAGGACCAAAAATTCCTCCTCCAACATCTGTTGTTCTCCTCTTTCCTCACCATGGGGCTCTTTTGCAACCTTCTCCTATGTTTTCCCTTCTACCACCTGTTTGGCTTTAAACTCCTTTCTCAAGTCACTTATTTGCCTTTGTTGGGTAGCTATTTAGCACATTTTTTCAAGTTGGTAGGCTAAGAATGTTTCTTTTTCAGATTTTAACTCTACCATTGCTGCCTTCCTCTCTTCTTTTACTCTTTCTAGTGAGCATACTAGTTCTTGGACTTACTCGTCATATTGCACTGATCCTAGCATGGCCAAGGGTATGGACATAGTTGAGGGTTCCACTCTGGCGTTCTTCAGGTCTTTTCTAGATTCGGTGTCCACAATGGCAAGCCTCTTCATTCTTGGCACTGGGACTCTCCACTATTGGATGCTGGACCAAGCTGTTGCACCATGTTGACTAGGTATTGTACCCAAGCCATCATGTTGCTTTTGTCCACTATTGCATCCATGGTTTCTTGGGTGGTGGTAGTGGTGGAAACCATGACAAGTAGGAGTGAGTCTAATAGAGCCTTTCCTTTGCCTTCCACTACGGGTCCTCTAGCCACTTCTACCACTATGGAGTTGGTTCCCAATGCATCGTCTAGGGTCTTCCTGGCTAGGTCTTCTGTGCAAGAGGGTTGCTCGCCTGATAGCCTGATAGTGAGAGACATCTGCTCGTCTCCTTCTCTCCTTATCCTTTCCTCCTCTTCTTGTCGCTTCTTCCTTTGCTCTTCCTCTCTCCTTCTGGACTCTTCTTCTACCTTTCACAAGCATTCCTCCTCTTCTTCCTGCTTCTTTTTCCATCCCTCCTCTAGCTCCCTTGATTTCCTCTGCACGACTACTTGGGCTTTGTCCTCTCTCCTCCTGTTGTGGCTTCCTTCTTCTTGCATGGGATTTTTAGCATGATTACCTTCTGCTCCCCCTGGCTCAATGGGATTGATCCTTACATGTCTTGCTCATTAATGGTCCTTCACTTGACCCCTTTAGTCGATGTTATGCTTGGAGTTGAGCTCCCTTCTTCTTGTGGCTTACTCTACCTTCTCTTTCTGTGGCTTGCTCACTTTTTTGTCTCCTACCTTTTTCACTTTTGGAGATGTTGATAGGCTTTTTGTCAGGGAGAGGTGTTGCTCCCAAATAGGAGATCTCTTGGGAGTCCCCCCCACTTCTTCCTCCCTTTCCATCTCTCCCACAGCTTCTTGGATAATGGCTGTTAGCACCCCTCCAAACCCTATCATGGATGCTTTTGATGCAATTGTTTTCTGGTCCGATTCGGTCGTGGTGGTCCCAGTGACTCACCTCCTACAGGTCTTTGGCTAGATGGCAATATCTTGATTGAAAATTCAATCATTTTGTAGATATAGGCATTTAGATTCATTTTATCTAGAGCCCCTACTGCAATACTTTCAAGCATCAGCACTGGGATCTAGGCCATGAGGGTGTTGTATCGATGAATAGAGAATAGGGCATGCATTATCTTTGCCTACAACTAGACAACAAGTTCAAGGATGTCTGCTAGATTGATCCCATCATTTTTGTGTACCTTTGTCTTCAACATGCCATAAACATCCCTCTTTGGTCTCTTTCCATATGTGTTGGCTAAACCCAAAGCCTTCTCCACTATTTTTTTATGGCTAAGCACAACTTCTACCCTTTTTGATGAGCCTTCTTTCCTGTGACGGTTACCATGCCACTGTTCTTTCTTGCGTCAAAGGTTCTCAAGAACTTTGTGCACCTGCCATAGTCAACCTTCTCTACATATCTATGGTGATTGCATTGATCGACTATTTGTCTCACCGCATCTTCCTTGTTCACTAGCTCCCCAAAATTGTTGACATTGCGGTACTTTAACTAGTTGTAGACTTGCATTTTAGTGGCCAATCGATACTTGTTGTGCTCTTCTTTTGAGAACAGAAGTTATCCTGCCATCTCAAGTTCCTATTATGGCACAATAGCTTACAATTAGCTCATTTGAGAGTACCTTTTGCAAAAAAGGAAAAAGTTTAAGAACAAACACTATGGAATGGTGTGATGTTCTAGTAAGGAATGTAAACTTTTTATCCTTCAAGCATTCCACACATTCCAAGCACAAATTCCATGAAATATTTTCTTCAAGTACAAGTTTCATTTATTCGTCCTTTTTTTCTTTTGAACTCTTTTTGCTTCTGATGTTCGGTTTGAAGTTTTGAAGTTCAAACCATGTTTTCTTTTCCACCTTACCCCCTCCCCCCCTAGGAATGATGAAAATCCTTCCTAGGATTGGAGGGTGCATGGTTAAGGACATGAAGCACCTGCCTAGTGTGCTTTAATTCTTCATGAGCTAAGCATAAAACTATGGATTACACTCTAAGTGGGCGTGATGGTCCATGTTTTGAGGCCTAATGCCTACGTGTGTAATGTAGTTCAGGACATCAGTGTGAGGAAGTCACCATAGTATATCCTACTAGTGATGTGCAATTCTTCCTCAGTCATCAAGAGTCTATCCAAATAGGGATGGGCCATAATATGCTCTTCTAAAGGTCGATTGTGTGTGATGGCCAATACTTTGAATGAGGTAGGAGCCACATAAATCGGATTCTACTCAAAGGTTTTGATTGCATGTCTCTACTCAGCATTGGTCACAATTTGGCAGCCCTCTTACTCCCATTGCAGGCCGAGAGCATACCATTTTCACAAAAAGGAAGAGTCAAAGTCGGCTAACCATTTCAACTCTTCTAGTTCATAGGTTGTAGAGACTTTGCTCTTGCTCTAGGAGGTGAGAAACTGTTGTTTGAGAGCTTGCTCTTGAGAAATCTCGTTGTTGGCAATCAAGTCCTCGGTCACCTCGAGAATCTTGACAAACATGAACTCATATTCCTCCCTAGTACATGTGTGGAGCGTACTTTCGTTGCCTAATGGTTTTTCGAGGAGGCCTAAATCCAATCGTTCGTAGCTTTTAGCAAATGTGGTAAAGGTACCATTACCCAATGCCCATCACAACACTCATGGACACCCTTGAGCATGCAATAGGGCTTTGTGCACCCATCGTGCCTTGACCATTCATGGGTTCTTGTAGCGCTAGCTTTGTCTCCTAGGCCTAGGGCATGATGTTCTGGGATTTTGATTTAATCTAGATTGGCTTCTAGGTGACTACAAAAGTTGTTTTGGAACCCATTTGAGCTATTGTTTAGTGGTTTTGGGTACACTTGTTGGTGTTGCAACTGGTTTGTTGTGGTGGGTCGAGATAAGTCATGACCCCTCTCCTTAAGCTTGGCACTAAGTTTCTCTACTAGTGGTGTTGCGGTCTTAGATGGAGCCAGTTGCCCTTGTTGAAAGTCGTCTCACTATCCAAACATTACCAATGGCAAGGTGAATCTGTTGTGAGTCATAGTCGGCATTCCAATGTGCTTGTTTTTTGAATGCACATCCTAGCAATGATTCCTTACCAGTAGGTTCGGTGGTAGGCATCATGTAGAAGATCATTGGTAGGCTTTCAATTTTGATAGTGACCGCTACCTTGCACTTTCCTAGCAGTGAATAAGATTTCTTGTGAGAAATGCGGGATCTAGAGCATGGCAAAACCGGAAGCTATGGAGGATGAAATGAGAAGTGTGGACTCATGATAGAGAAGACAAAGACACTGTTTGTTACACAAGTGAATTAGGTTCCAAGATTGAGACTTGGACTCATAAACACAATCTTGTGTATGTGGACAATGACATTGACACTTCACTGAAAAGAAAAGAGTACTATCATTGCATTAAGAAAGAAAGCAAGTACAATGCTTTATAGAAAAGTAGGAAACTGCAGTAGGCACCATTGTGCATATGGGATAAGTTAGCCTGCATATCCTTGACCCTGAAGCTCCATACAAAGAGGCTGTTTTGTTGAGTGTGATTGTTGATTCTCAACACCCCTCCTCAATCACAACTAGAAAGGCACAAAGTGTGTAGAGGCTGTAATGAGAACCACCTGCAAAGTGTGGGCACACCACAAACATGGTAGACACCAGAGGCTGTTGCAGAAAAGGGTAAGTGTGGGCACCAAAACATGATGGACATCCAGAGGCTGTAACAGGGGCCTCACAAAGTGTACAGGGACTGTAATGCCAAGTTACATAAGGAGTTTAAAAAGCTTATGGCAGGAAGCATTAGGGCAAGGAAATACAAGGCTTTTAAAACAGTCTATCAGAATTATGAGAGTACAAGGACTGATGAGTCTTGTCCTTCCGATCCTGGTGGTCTTCATCTTTATCTTCTTCTTCCTTTGCTCCATTTTCTTCTTCTTCTTTGACTGCGACTAGATAGGCCTTTTGGGATCTCTTTCTTCTGTGGCAGAACTTCTCGGTGTGTCCGGTCCTTTTGCAAAAGTCACAGAAGAGCCGATCCTTCTTGCCTTTGTACCTGTTGCCAACATATAATGCATGCTCATCTCTAGAGGTACTTGGTTCTTCCTTAGTTTTTTAGCTTCTTTTCTTTTTCTAACAGTGATGCCTGGATATCAACAAGTTCAGGATTTGGCATGTTGATTAAAGTTGTTGATACATTATTATATTCAGGAGGCAAACTCTTAAGTAGAACACCGATGCAAACATCTTCATCCATTTTAATGTTGATTCCCGCAAGTTGGGTTAGGAGTCCTTCCATGTAATTGAGATGTGTGGCAAGTGATGTGCTGGACTTCATTTCAAGCCTGAAGAACTCAATCAGGAGACCATACTTTGATGATTTAGATTGTGCACCGAACAGGGTGTCAAGTCTTTTCCATGTATCCTGTGAGGTCTCACAGTTATCCACATGGTGGATATAACTGTCGTCTAGCTCCAGTTTGATAATGGCCTGGGCTCTGTCATCATTCTTTTGCCAAGTAGTTGCAAGGTCCACGTCCCGAGGTTTCTTCTCTTTGCCATTTGTGATGGCCAGAGACCCTTTTTCATCAAGATGAGCTTGATGCGGGTTTGCCAGGTGTGAAACCCGACTCCTTTGAATCGAGCATTTGGAGAGTCTTTGCCCATGTTAGACTTACGGGAACAGTAGCAAATCAACTTCAGACTTATTAGATTTGAGCAGCAGAAGAGTTGGTTGAGAGACACAAGTGCTAAAAAACACTAACTGAGTGTCAATGAATACCAAATCTGCAAAGTCCTTTACTCTTTTTAAATCCAAGTGTAATCTTCCCCTCCTTGATTTGATGCTGATACCTTCAAATCTGAGTGACAGTACTTTAATGAACTTCAGAGAGTATTGCTCAGTGATTAAAATCACTGTTGATAACTTCAGTGAGAGAAACAGTGAAAAATGTCAGAATTTTGAAGCTTTGGCTATGGCTTTTGCATTAGGGTTTCTGGGGGCAGCCTGGTTTTTTGCTGATTGTGCAGGAGCTACAGTGGATCATTTTCAAAACTTTTTTTTTATCAAAATGAAGCTTGAATGATGGGCTATCAATGCCCTATCATGATCGTCAACATCGCAACCTGTAGCGATGGCGGCAGTAGCTCGAATGTTAGCAGGCGCAATTCTGATAGATTTCCGCGATTTCCGCAATGCCATCGCATAGAGTGTGCAATGTCGAGTTGTGTTGTGCCACGATGATGCGCCTGAAGTTGGGGAACAACTTCGTAGAAGAAAGCGTGAAGAGTTATGCCCTCTATTGCAAGATCCAGCTCCTCAAAGTTGGCAGGGTCTATCTGGCTATGGCAGAAACACAGGGCAGCAACTGTGTAGACTCACAATGCTGAGCTTGAAATGGCCTAATGTTGAGCTCTGAGGTGATAGAGAGGAGCTCCAAGAGCAGGGCTACAGTTCTCGAGAAGAAAGCTTGTCAATATCTTGTCTGATTGAAGAGATCTAAGAGCTTGAAGCAGGATAGGTGCAAGGTGGCTATGGCTGCCAAGAAGATCAATTGAAGATGGAGGTGGAAAATGAGAACCATGAGCTGACCTGAGGTTAAGAGGGACTGAGAGAGCAGAGAAGGGAGTTATGCCATGCCCGACTGGGCTCTGATACCATGTGAGAAATGCGAGATCTAGAGCATGGCAAATCGGAAGCTATGGAGGATGAAATGAGAAGTGTGGACTCATGATAGAGAAGACAAAGACACTGTTTGTTACACAAGTGAATTAGGTTCCAAGATTGAGACTTGGACTCATAAACACAATCTTGTGTATGTGGACAATGACATTGACACTTCACTGAAAAGAAAAGAGTACTATCATTGCATTAAGAAAGAAAGCAAGTACAATGCTTTATAGGAAAGTAGGAAACTGCAGTAGGCACCATTGTGCATATGGGATAAGTTAGCCTGCATATCCTTGACCCTGAAGCTCCATACAAAGAGGCTGTTTTGTTGAGTGTGATTGCTTATTCTCAACATTTCTCCCCAAATGGGCTAAGTACATGAGGGTCCAATGATCATGTGTAAGGATATTACAGTCATCTCCCTCGTCAATAAGCGCATCTAAGGCATATGTCTTATGGCCCATGATTGTTATATACAAGTATGCATGTGCCACTACTTCCATGTCCTCATCCTCCATCTCAGTGATGGTGGCTGTTCTTACGTCCACATGCGGGTCTAGCATTGGGGGCTCATGTAGTGGGTGCATTGGAGGGTAGTACTTCTTGAGGTGATCGCCTTAAAGAACCCTATGCTCTCTCCCTATAGAGTCTTCAACTCTACGTTTCCGGTTCGACTAATGTTGTGAACCTTGAAAGGTCCCAATCCCCTAAATTTCATCTTTTGCTTATGGGCCTTCATCACATACAGGAGCACTACATCGCCCTACTCAAAGCCACGTTGTTTGACATGGTTGTCAAACGAGCTCTTGCACTTGCTTTTTTGTAGATTAGTGTATGAGTTTCCATGAGTCAAGTTTTACATAGGCATTCTAATTCCACTAGACATTCTATCCATGCTTCCTTTCCATCTCATCTCTCTTGCACTACCACTCTCAAGCTTGGAATGGAGAACTCCAATGGCATGATTGCTTTAGTCCCATAGGTTAGCTTTGAATGGTGTTTTCCCTACATCCATCTTATAAGCTATCCTATAGACCCATAGCATTGCCATGAGATTATTATCACAATCATTGTGTGAGGCGGAGACTACCTTAGTTAAGACATTTACAAGGATCTTATTCCGTGGATTTTGCATGACCATTAGCCTAAGGGTAATATGGTGAGGATTTCCTATGGATGATCAAGAAGATGGATATAAAATGAGCAATCACTTCATTAATAAAGTGTGTCCCTTGATCACTAACTAGTTTGATGGGGTAGCTGAATCGCGAGATCACCTGCTCCCAAAGAAACTTAGCCATGGTCCTAGCTTCATTCTTTCTAATGGCTTGATATTTAGCCCATTTTGTGAGATAATCCATTGCCACAATTATGTACTTTGCCTTGAAGTACTGCCTGTGAGATTAATCAGCCCAATGAAGTCTATTTCCCACTTTTCAAAGTGTTGTTGTGCTATTATCAGGGCCAACTCCATCTTGTCCTTATGAATCAGGATTTTGGTTCTCTAGCACTTGTCACAATGCTTCGCGAACTTAGCTACATCATGGAATAGGGTGGGCCACCACAGCTAAGATTGCAACACCTTGCGTGTTGTGGTATCTCTTCTGAAGTGTCCTCTAGCAATTTTGCCATGCGCTTCAGCAATAAGTACATCATGCATCTTGTGCTCACACATATATCTTCATAGTAACCCATCCTATCCTAATTTATAGAGTTGGCCCTAATAGGGTTGAACCTTGAGGATAAGGCATGTTAGTCTAGCCTTCTCTATGGGTCTCTCAGGCAATCCATACTCTAGGATTTGGACTATGTCATTTGCCCAATACAGTATTAGATCATCCTTGAAAAGGTCTCTCTCACTAGTCATGCTAAAAAGATGTGGATCTCGTAGGTCATCTACGATGCCCTGGTTAGTAGCTTCTCCTATGGGTATGCAGGACATATAGTCTACCATGTAGTGATGTTTACCTTTGCATACAACCACGGAGAAGTGAACTCTAGTAGCAGAAGTAATCATCTAGCTATGCATCCTATAGCACAAGATTTGTTTACTAAATAAAGCAAAGCTTGATGGTCAACAAAGAAGGTGAAGGGCATAGCTAGAAGAAAATGATGGAACTTTTTCATAGTGAACATCATGGCTACACCTTCCCTCTCCATTGTGGAGTGATTCATCTCCATATCTGTGAGTTTTCTACTAGCAAATCTATAGGATAATCAAGATTATGCTCACCAAGTTGGCACAAAACATCTCCCACAGAAAACTTTGATGCATCAATGTGCACATAGAATGTTATGCTCCAATCTGGGACTCATAGGATTGGTTCAGTTGTAAGAGCCTTCTTTAGTTCATCTAAGCACATTGGCATTCCTTGTTCCACTCAAATACAATCAGGAATTCGTAGAGGGGTCTAGCAATCAATGCATAGTTTAGGATGAATCGTTGATAGTACCTTGTATATCCCAAAAAGCAATGAACTTCCTTATAGTTTGTGGGTGGTGGTAAATTGACAATTGGCCTGACTTTGGAGAAGTCTGTGGCAATGTTGTTCTTAGATATCACGTTCCCTAGGATACATCCATGTTTCACCCAAAACTGACACTTCAAGGGATTCAAGGAAAGTTTATATAGCCTACAAGCTCAAAGATTATGTGAAGTTTATCTAGGTGTTCCTCCCAACTGGAGTGGGCACTCAGGACTCAACCAATGTCCGGGCTCACATTTGGCTTCTCCTCATAATGGGGGCCTTACAACTTTGAGCACCATGGATCATTGGTGGCACCTAATGAGGGTGGGGCATTGATCATATCTAACAACAAAAGGGTGCCACATAAATGGGTTATTTAAAATTGAATAGAAAAGAGTGTGTTTCATTCATTAAATGTAAAGTTGGGGGTGGGGGGGTGGGGGTGGTGTGAGCGCACGCGCATGCGTGCTCTATCTATATGCATGTATGTGTTTGTACGTGTGTATTTTCTCCTTCTTTGTGTACTATATGTGCATGTTTGTGTGGATGTATATCTCACACTAACATTTGATCATAATTGTTTCAGCATCCATGTATTACATTTTATTATTTTGATTATTGTTACAATATTTATGTATTACATACCATTATATTATGTACCATTTATGTCAAACAAACCCTTTTGTGTTATTTGAAGAGAGCACTCTTTTGACTTTCATTTTTTTAGACAATGGCACAATTGATGAGGAATATCCTAAGAAATAACGTATTGGGAGTTTATAGAAGACTTTTAGAGACTAGATGATTAAAGATATAGGCAGCAAGTAAGAGCTAGGGTATATTTTCAACATAATTCTCAACTTAGAAGAGAGATTGAATCCCTAAGGTGCATGGACCTAAGAATATTAGCATTTCAATTGCCCAATCCATAAGACTTCAGATTATATGTGTTCTTTAAAATCTCCTTTAGCATCCCATCATGAGTGATGCCTTATTTTTGAATGTTATGACTTTCATATTCAATGACATCTTATATTGCATCTCATATAAAGCATGTTTACAACCATCTCCCATTCCTTGCCACTTATTCTAGTCTTTTTGCTATCCTTTCTAACATATGCTCCATATGGAACTATGGAAAATTATATCTCATCATTGCTACATTAATCTTTTTGTAGTTCACACAGACTCTAAGCTTTTTGTTTTTTGTTAGCACATTGACAATAGTCCATGTGCTCAACTTCATAAATGAATCTTATGTTTAGGAGCTTGTCTGTTTCCTCTTTGATAGCATGCACATGTTTAGAATCTATTGCATATGGACATTGTTTTATTGGTATCACATTTGGCACCATAGGGATATTATGGGTGATGATGCTAGGATCTATCACTTCTAGCTCTTTTATGGACCAAAAAAATATATCTATGAACTCTCTCAAAAGTGATTTTTGAGATTTCTTTCCTCATCCTCCAGAAGGTTATCAACTATAATGATGTAGGCTTTGTCACCCTTTTCAACTAGGTTGACTTCCTTCATCTTGGCAGGTCTCTCTATCACCTCTCTAGTATGTCCTGATGCTTAGCTCCTAGCAATACCATGATTCAATCTTCTTTCTTGAAGTTGATGAGGTGTTTGGAGAGATATTGGGTTCCTTTTACTTCTCATCTTTCGATCCTTGGTGTTCCTTCTCCTTTCCTCCAACTTTTCACACATTACATCAACTAGAAGGTCTGCTTTGGTGTATCAAGTCATAGATGGTAAAATGAAATTCCTAAATCAATGTTGGAGACAACTTCTAAATTGATTTATAGTCACATCCTTTGCTAGATGAGGGTGTTTCACCCCATAGTTGTAACTCAGGTTTGTAACCTCATGTAGTGCAACAAGTTTTTCTTAGTTGATCCCTCCTCAATCATAGTCTAGCACCTTAAGATACTCAAGCCAAATTCAATCTTGACTATTCCATCAATGAGCAGCATAAGTGCTTCTCTAGGCTTAGATTCCTTAATGATTTGCTCTATTGTATACCCATTAGTGTCATAATTGATTGCATCAATTTCATTGTCTGACGCTTCTCCCTTGGATTCACAATATATGTAAGCACTTTCAATGTTTGCATCATCAAAAGATTCATCGTTAGAAAGCACCTTGTGGAGTATTACTTCTTGTGGTCTAGAGTATTGCTTTCATCTAGGAGAGCCCGGTTATACAAGAGGTTTAGATTGTCAAGAATCGCATGATGGGGGGATTTCCTTGAGTTATTGCGCCAAATACACAATGTATACACAAGAGGGAGCTCACTCAAGAACACAATAAGAGAAATGAACACTATATTAGGGAATTTGGGAATTCTCATATAGTTTGGGAATCCCAATATAGTTAATATTTGGTCATATGATCAAATCTTGCCCCCTTACTTGAAAGTGGATTCTACCCTAATTACTATATAGGTTGTCTTTCCAAGTCCCACTTTGAAGCATGGGTTAAGATTTAGCCACATGACTAAATCTTTACCCCTTATTTGAAAGTGAGACTTGAGAGATTCCCAAATTCTCTAATATGGTGTTAATGGAGGCCAAAACATTTTCTTGCTGATTTTTCTTCTTCTTCCACCACTATACAATGTACACAAAGTATAAATAAGATACAACATAAAGGAAAGTGGCCTTCTAAGTCAAACAGTGCATAACTGACTACACTAATCGACTGGTGCTATGTCTTTGCCAGCTGTAAGTAGGTGTAACAAACTAAATATAATAAGTGATAAGTTGGTGGCCATTTGAGTGTCATAATGACCACCAACATGCTAAGTGTAGACATGCGGACCCATCTAGCCAGGCGGTCCATCATCAATATCCGCACGTGTTGAGCTTGCCATCTCAACACTCCCCCTCAAGCTCAATTCTATCTCTGCAACTCCAAGTAAGCTTTGAAACTTTTGAAGCTTCTCTATACCCAATGCCTTTGTGAAAATGTCAGCTATCTGATCCTGTGTACTGACATATACCAAGTCAATCTCTCCTACAAGTACCTTCTCTCTCACAAAATGATAGTGCACCTCAATGTGTTTTGTCCTAGCATGGAACATTGGATTCCTAGCTAACTGTATGCTGCTCATGTTGTCACAATGAATGACAACTGGACCATCTCCCTAAACATCCAAATTACCTAATAACTTTTGCAGCCATACCACCTCACATGCTGCCATAGCAGTACCTCTATACTCAGCCTCTATACTCGATAAAGCAATATAGGTTGTTTTTTGTTGCTCCATTTAACTGTTGCACTACCAAGGGAAAACATGAATCCACTTGTAGATCTTCTGTCTGACATGCTACCAGCCCAATATGCATCTGTGTATCCAAAGACTTGTACCTCCTTATCTGCCTCATAAAAAAGTCCATAATATAAAGTGGACTTCACATACCTCAATATACGTCTAACTGCATCCAAATGAGGCTTTCTAGGCATCTGCATAGACTGACTAACAAGGCCAACGGCATAGCTCAAGAGCATAGCTCAAGTATGGCCTTGTGATAGTCATGTAAATCAAACTCCCTACTATCCTCCTGAACATAGTAGGGTCTTCTATCTCATCCCAACATCAGTACTCAACTTCACATTTTTCTCTAATGGTATTGAAAGAGGCTTACATGCTGTCATACCATACTTGGATAACATATCCAAGCCATACTGCCTTTGGGATAGCCATATACCATCATCACATCTCATCACCTCAATACCAAGAAAGTATCACAACTCACCCAAATCTTTCATCTCAAACTTCTTCTTCAAGAAGTCCTTAACTTCAGCAATCCCATTGTCACTATCACTAGTAATAATCAAGTCATCCACATAGATGACTATGATGACCAAACCTGCATCTCCCTTTCTCACATAAAGTGAGTGATCAGCATCAGAAATACAAAATCCAATATTGACAAGATACTCTCCAATCTTGTCAGACCATGGTCTAGGTGCTTACTTCAGCCCATAGAGCGCCTTCTTTAACATGCACACATATGTGGGATGCTCTAAATCCTCATAACTTGTTGGCTGCTCCATATAACTTTTTCTTGCAATTCACCATGCAAGAAGGCATTCTTAACATCCATTTGCTGCAAACTCCAACCTTTGGCTATTGCTAAGGCAATCACACATCTAACACTTGCCATCCTAGCAACTGGACTGAATGTCTCTTCATATGCCATATGTTTGAGCATAGCCTTTTGCAACCAACCTAGCCTTATACCTGCTAACTGAACCATCTGCATTATGCTTGACTTTGTAAACCCACTTACAACCAATAGCTTTCTTACCCTTAGTGATGGGACCTGAAATGGATCGGTACTGGCTATAGCACTAGCCGGACCTCATGCTCATGACACACAAACACCCTCACGGCCTCGCAGACCAGGAGCGTCAATCTAATGCTGAAGAACAAACTGCCCTAAAGCTTAATTCATGCGTTTATAGTTTATAGTCCAACATTTCCCTTAAACTCCTCAGAGGGAGAACCCTTATACATTGGCAATGCCACGATCACACACACATAGGAGGCACTCCACCGACTAATAGTCGGAGCCCCATTGCAGCTCTCCTACATCGCAGGGATTGGCCCTTTGATGCGTTGCTAAACATATAACACAAACGAGCACAAACTCCTCTCTCTTTTATATTTCTCGTATTTCCAGGAGATATACCATGCTTCCTCACTTCACAGTCCCTTAGAAAACCGACCCTCTACCCTACGACAAGGGATAACCTCACACTCTCAATCGTGGGTCAAATTCCTAAGAAAACAATTGCTATGCAGTCCAGGAGATTTTCCTTTGATACCATGAACCATGCATAGTGCATAATGTGAATGGTTTAGTGCACAAACAATAGAAAATCAGCATTGTTCATCGTGCACAACCAATCTTTTCATGATTTCCATGCTAACATTTATGTATTGAAACGAGGAGAGACACCGAGCCTTAACGCTCATGCTGCATTTTCCTTTATCTTAAAACAACGTCCTATAGCTATGATGCAACACATAAATCAGATTTAGGATTGTACTTTGACGCTCAAACTCCCCTCTCACCCTACCGTTTAATGTTTTGCAATCGTTGATAGGTGTAAGAGTCGTTTTTATGTGTATTTCTTTGTAGAGAAAACAATAAATACGGACAAAAACATAGAAATGAGGGTAAACCGAGGCTAACTTGTGCTTTACCTTCATTATACATTGCACAAACACTTATGTGATTTTTTGGAATTTTTCTTTTATCGTTTCCTAATTTTCTCCCATTTAAAATCCATTTTCCACCATTTTTTGGTATTTTTCCTCTATTTTCTTCAATAAAAATGACTAGAAATTGAGATTGATTATGGGCTGTGGCCCTTAGGTTCTTTGACAGTAAAATTTCAGGTTTTATTGATGTTATATCTCATGTTTCCCCTTTATTTTGCAAAAAGCCCCCATTTTGCCTCTTAAACGTGTGTTTTACAGGGTTTATACCATTAATTTCAGTCATAACACTTATTATTTTCTGATTTTCTGATGATAAACTGATCAAACTCATAGCAAACAACAACATAATGCATAATCAGCCCATGGAAACAATATTTCATCAACCAAATAGCATAAAAACTCATTTTTTATTCATAAAAATTGAATTACCGCTTAGGCTTTGTGTCTCGGGATCTCGATTTTGCTATGGGACTGCGTGTCAGCCCTCATTCAATGTCCAGCATCTTCAAGAACAGCACTCTTCATGTCTTCATCCACCCGGAAGCAATCCGGTCTCATCCGGACAAGCTTTCCTCCATCATTCTTCATTGTCTTCTTCCACACAAGAATAGCCCCTTAAGGGAGAGAGAAAGACTGAAATCAGAGATCTCCATTGATGCCACCATTTGACGGGCGAAGCACGGCGATAGAGTCAGCATATAGAGGGTAATCACTGCCAATGATCATTGGGGGGGGGGGGGGGGGGGGGGGGGTTGCATGGAGACCCTTCTTTACTAATCAAGAGAACCTTGTGGGTATGATGAATACATGGATTGTGCAAGTCCCACAATAGCCAATCAAGAGTGAGTTATTGGTAAAGAATGTACATTTGTACATTTATGACTCTCAATACTATATTCTATCTTTTCAAATCTAAATGGTTTCTACAATGCAAGCGTATTTTGCCAATTGAAGCTCACATTTTGTAACTTTGCTTTTGGCGCGGGATATTAATATACAAAGCTACTCCAATTTTGATGTTAAAATTTTTAAAATCCCTATCCTTCAGTTCATTGTAGTTTGCATTGCCCAAGGCCCTGCGCGGGGGGGGGGGGGGGGGGGGGGGGGGGGGGGGGCACAAAGGGGTTATGAACTTTCACTGGACTTTATGGTAAAACCTATCATGAGGCACAAAAAGGCACAGCGGAATGGCACACAAGATATATCAATAGGGAATCTTTGTATTCATGATATCAAAAGATACAACATTGAGGCACATCTCAGGACTACACCCTCGTGACGCCACACGTATGAGGGTTCACCACTGAGTATAGGGAATCACACATAGATTGGAAACCAAGCTGAGCTCAGAGTCACAACTACTCCCTATATAGGTTTTTCTAGCTCCTATGCCATGGTATAGCTACTACAAAACCCATACCCTTACACTCACCCCCACTTAATGAATTGTTGTCCTCAGCAATTAAGGGTGGTTTCTTGACTCATTACGAAGTCTTAACACAATGTATACTATCAAGCTAGTCAATGTTTTCCGGTCTAGGACTGACTCCTTAGTGGGGTCTTAACGCAGCCTTTTCTATCAAGCTAGTCAGTGTCTATTGCACTATGACTTGGGGGTCTTAACATAGCTTATGCTATCAAGTTGGCCAGGGTCACAACCCATCTAGACTTAGCTCTTTTATTGTGTTTGCATTCCAGTCCACCCTTGACTCAATTACATTTGAGAAGTCAAGGCTTCATAGTCCTAACTTGAGATGGCTTAGTGATTATGGCTTCGCATGCCTAGCTTTGTAGGTGTGATCCCAAATTGTCGTGTTGTTGGGGTCAAGGAGTGGTGGCATGGTTGTTTCCATGTTGTGCCACGCCTTAAGGGAGGCGGTCCATTGAGTTCCTTCTTGCGCCAATCCTCCCTTTCTTCACGCCGTCACCTTGGGCCTTGGGGACTTCGATCTCTTGGTTCGTTTTCTAATATGCTTTGCCTCATCACCAAGTCAAGTACTTGGGTTGTTTTCTTTGGCCTCTTTGCCAGATCTTTCTTGCTCGCTTTGTACTTAAACAAGATGGTTGGTTCAGCTTGCCTTCTTTCACGAAAGGTGTAGTCTTGGTGCATGGCACCTCTTTGGCTCTTCTTAGCCTCATTTGGAGTTGAGATTCTTGGTGGGGAATGGACTGTCGTCACATTTAGACCAGATTTTGAAAGTAGAGGTATCCTTAAAGTTATTGGGGTGACTGCCCTCTATGTGGTGCTTGGTGTGTCACAGATCCATAGGATCGGGATAACTCCTTGCACTACTTGCGGCCTAAATGCCGAGATCTCAATCTTTGTTAGCATTGAGTATGGTCCCAATGGGTTCCATAGACTAAAGACATTCACCTTAAGAGTGAGTAAGGCTCAACTAGCAAGGTTCCCTTCCATGGCACTAAGTTACCTTGGTTGAACCATATTGCGAGCATTCCCTCATGCTCTCCCTCCTTTGAGGCTTTGTCCTCTAACTCCTTTTCAAGCTCATAAGGGTTTGCCTCTTCGAGCTCGAAGGGGTAGGCAATGACTCCATTGTTGAAGTGCACTTAGTTCCTACTTTGATTCGATTTGACTGGGATGGGATGTGGCCTTGGATCAAAAGATGGGGTTGCTTCATCCTTAGCCACGAGTTGAGTTTGGGGGGTTTTGGAGGCATCTTCATTCTCATCTCTCATCTTGGCTATGTCGGCTTGCCTCCATTTCTTGGCGTTTGGTTTCGCCTTCTTCTTCGTCTCATTCTCTTTCTCTTTCTTCTCTATCTTTTTCTCTTTATCTTCCTTGTTGTCTTCTATCTTTTCTTCTTTGACCTTCTTGCCTTGATCTAACTTTTTTGCTCTTCTTGCTCTAGTCTATCTTCTTCCTTTGGCTTCCTAGCTCTCCATACATGTTCTTTCAACAGGCTTTCTTCGTCTTTTTCTTCTTGCTCAATCTTTTTCCTAACTTTCTTCTTCTTGTTTTCTTCTACTTGTTTTCTCCTATCATGGTCTAGCTTCTCTTCTTCTTCTAGCTTCTTCCTAGCTAACTCTACTTGGTCTTCTATCTCTTTTCTTCTATTTTCTTGTCTCATCTTTTCCTTGATCTTCTCTATGGCTCCATCTAACAAATATATTTCTTCTTCTTTCCTATAATCTTCTTCTATCTCATCCCATATTTTCATGATTCTCTCATTCAACTCTTTTTCTAGCCTATCATCATTGAACTGTGAGGGTTTGGTTGAATCTTGTTGTTGGGGTTGTCGAGGTCAAGGTGTTCCAAGATCTGGGCTGGAGCTCATCCTCCCCCTCTTCTTCTTTCTTCTTTTCTAACTCCTCTCTCTTTTCTTTTTTATTACCTATATTATCATCTAAAGTAGAAGTGTTGGTTCCATGTAGCGGATGCCCTACCCTAGGTGCTTTTTCCCTTCCATTCTCATCTTCTAACTCTATCTCTTCATCTACTTCTTCATCTTTTTCTTCATCAAAGGCATATTGTGCCTCATAGGAGGTCGCCAACCTGGCCTCACCCTCAATCTCAATGGGTAGAGGTGTTCCAAGATCAAGATCGAGCTCATCCTTCCCCTTCTCTTTTTCTAACACTGGTTCTTCAACCAACTGGGCTGCAACTTGTGGGTGCAATGGTTCATCCCTTTGACATGTCCACCTTGCTTCCTCTTCTTTTCTATATCCTAACTCCATCATAATATTTTCTACCTTTGAAATCACATCCATTTTCCATCCTTCTCTCTTCACATAATATTCCATCATTTCTTTCTCTTCTGGAACTTCTTTGGTTTGTCATTCTTTGGGATAGGGGTAGTCGGTATAGAGGTATTCTCCTTCCAGGTGGTAGTCGATGGGAACATCTTCAGGATAGTAGTATCCATCTCCTTCTTTGTGGTCAAATTATTGATCTTCAGGGTAGCCTTATGGGTAGTAGTCTTCCACGTAGTAGTCGGGGTAGTAGCCATCGACTTCTTCTTGGGGGTGAGGTGTTCCAGGATCAATGCCAGGCTCATCCTCCCCCTTGTCTTCATCTTCATCTTCGTCCAACCATATTTCTTCTTCTTCTTTCACCTGTTTCTGCTTTTCTTGGCTCCTTGGTTCTTCTTTGGTTGGCTTTACTCCATTCTTTAACTCTTGGACTCTTTTAGCCTGCATTTGCTTCAAGTATGGTTTGTCCGGCCTCTCTTTGGCTTCTTCAAATCTAAAGGAGGCAATCTCCCAGTCCCACCTCAACATGTTTTTCTCTTGTAACTTCGTGCCGAGGTCTCGGGCCATCTTCACTTGCCACAGTCTGGCTCTCTCTCGCACCATGATCAAATGGTAGTCAACCTCTTCTAGTTCTTCATCTAGGGCCATCTTCACTTGCCACAATCTGGCTCTCTCTCGCACCATGATCAAATGGAAGTTAACCTCTTCTAGGCTTTCATCTAGTTCTTCATCCTTCTCTTTGAGATCGTCCAGCACATTTTCTCCTTGTTGGATCTTCCTTAGCATCTTAATGGTCTTCCTTGTCTGCCCAATCATTTTGAGCCATAGCTCTTTCTTCTTGTATATGATTTTGAGCCAATGACATAGCTCATCTTTCTCTTCAAAGAAAGTGTCCTCCCACAACCTCAACTCTTTCCAAGTCATTTTTGAATGGTATGTTGCTTGTTCCTATCACTCCACGGCCCTGCTCAACTTTGTTGGCACATCAGGTTCTCTTTCAATTTTCAACAAAAAACTCACCTAGGAGAGCATCGCGCCATGTCGTGTCGGGGTCATGTCGCATTGTGTCGTATCAGGGTCATCACATCGTGATACGCAACATGTTATGATAGGATCTCCTCTGCGTCCATGAGCCTGCTCCCCTTTCGAGCTAGTATGCTTTGCGCTAGAGTTGCTCTGATACCAAGTGTTAAGGACCTTCATGGGACTTCATGGTAAAACATGTCATAAGGCACAAAAAGGCACAATGGAATGGCACACAAGATATATCAATAGGGAATCTCTATATTCATGATATCGAAAGATATAACATTGAGGCACATCTCAAGACTATACCCTTGTGATGCTGCACATATGAGGGTTCACCACTGAGTATAGGGAATCACACGTAGAGTGGAAACCAAGCTAAGCTCAGAATCACAACTACTCCCTATATAGGTGTTTCTACCTCCTACGCCATGGTATAACTACAAAGCCCATACATTTACAGGGGGGTTGGTTTTAAGGAGATGAAGCAAACAAAAGAGAGAGTGTATGCACAATGCTAGGATGAAGAAGCTCGGTTAGCCACCATGCATGAGTATGAATAGGCCAAACAACAATTTGAAGCCAACATGGCAAATGTCGAAGAATGGGTACAATGAAGGGAGGCTATTGAGAGCACATCGTAACTATTGAATGAACAACCATAAGGGATGGAGAGGAGGGGGGCACGATTGGAAGCTTTGTGGTGTGATATGGAGGATGCCGCCACACATCAATCCTTCCAAGACCAAACCTAACACCAATCCCAAACCCAATCCCATTGCCCATGATAATCTCATTGTGCAGGCCACAACTACCCCGTGCTCAACCTTTCAACCCCTACTCTCGAGGAGACTTGTAATTTTTGCAATGACTCATCCCTTCATCACATTATAGAGTTTTACAATGTAATGAAAAAATGAAAATGCTACATTTGGATACTTCACTAGGAACATGGTTCTTAAGGTATGGACTTTAGTACTAGAGAAGAAGTCCACAAAATGGCTATAGACATAAAGGTAGATATTTTTCTTTGCCTACTTGCAATGTTGGGCTTTAGGAATTTTTGCACCTCATGAAAAATTTTACACTTGTAACTCTCACTTATCCATTGCTCATTAAAGGGAGGTGATATGTAAAAATGATTGTAAAAGAATATACCTCTCTTAGCTAGTGCCACTTTGGTACTCCCCTTATAAAGCTCCTCAACCAATGGAGGCGTGGAGGATGACATCTAGAACATCTACCGCACATTTCACTGGATACCACTCCTCATGGCTTGATGGATACAAGTCTGTTAATATCAAATGGTCTTATTTGTTACAAGATGAATAATAAATACGAACCTTCATTCATGCCCCAAAGTAAACTCAACCAAATCACAATAACAATTGGGTCTATACAAAGGGACATTAAGGGCATTGGGCTCAATGTGAAGCTCCTTATGCATGAAAATATGCTACACATGCACTTCTTTGACTTTTCTCTTGGAGCCACTGAGCCTAAAATAAAGATTGCTATGCCCTTCTAACATGATAAGAAAGGGTTAGCAGTCAAGGATCTCTTTCGTTTTTTTGTTACATGATTATCCACCTTTCCTTTGATAACTCACTTGTCCTTTGTTACATGATTATCCAACTTTCCTTTGTTAACTCTCTTTCGTTTTTTTGTTACATGATTATCCAACTTTCCTTTGTTAACTCACTTGTCTTGCTCATCAAGTGTATTATGAGTATGGACTCAATGGAAGCACTGGGCCAATGCCTCCATTGAGTAGGAAGATGAAGAGCAGAAATATGCAGGGGAGTGGAGAGAAAACAAAGAGAAACTCCTAGGGCTATCGAGAGTGGAGGGAAGGAAAGAGGAAATGAAAACCAAAAGATTTCAAACACAAGAAAATGTCAAAATGGTTTTTGAAAAAAAATCTATGTAACAAAAGCCTTCTCTTTTGTTGAGCACAGTATCTCTCCTCCCATTAAAAGGCCAAAAAGTGACCTCAAACTTATGCTAATGTTCAATGTGAGCAACCTCCCATAGCATATGATTTTCTTCATCCCTTCTAACGGCTCTCCCAAACATAGTTATTAAAGTCCCTCTTTCATAGCTAACTCAAGCCACATACAAGCATCCACTTACTCAAGCTCCAAAAAACAGCTTATCACATTGTCCTCTTCCAATCATATTCAACACTTGTCATTGCACTTGCAATTAAGTCATTGCAATGAATAAACCATCTTGGAATTCATGTCTCAACATGTCGTATATACATTCTATTTAACTCGTCAATATGGCTTTACTTTCGCTTTCATACCTGGACTTAATTATCATGACATTGACCCTCTCCAAACCTACACATCCTCCAACATGTGCCAAATTATTAATCATCCGTAGGTTTGGGGCCCTCATCATCCATCTCAACCTCATTCACATCCGCATCCTCACTACTATCATGGGTTCCTATCTCCAAGCCCTCTGCCTCATATGACCCAAACTCGTGTCGTTTAAAGATCTTGAGCACTTTATCTACTATAGATATTTGCACTGTTGTCCCATCCAGTTCAGTGAGTGAATAGGTAGCATTATCATGTACATGTTTCACCACATACAAACCAAACCATTTTTTAGAAACCTTGCAAGACAAAGAGCACTATGCTAATTTTCTAAAATGTTGCATATTCTCCCACACACCTCTATGGTCATCCCACACTCTCATGAAACTCTTGCATTACTCGCAAAATTGAGTAGCTCTATCACCAATGACTCTCAATGGAGGCCCTTTCTTCTTCTTCATATGCTTCCAAATATATCCATCATTTATGACACTTGTACCTACAATTCCAACAACTATTAATTCAACCCTTGCTATAAAACAAGAATTTTCAATAGGAAACTCATCTTCCTCTTCATCCTCCATCATTCCCTCTTCATCCTCAAACCATGCCCTTCATAACATATCTGCAACCAAATTACCCCTTCCTCCAATATACTATGATTTAGGTTTAATGACTTCATATATGCTATCCATTGCAACATAGCAATATCCAATGTGGCAAAACTGATAATCATTCCCAATAATGGTAAGCAAAATATCTAAATAATCATAGAGGCCCCATAAAGCATTCTTAAACACATTTGAGGGCTATTACAATGTCCCAAAACTCTCTCTTCACTTGTGGGATTTTCTTTTCCTCTCATTCAACACCTTCGCACCAAATCTAATACCCTTTTCTACACAATCCAAAGCACGTGACTATACTTTAGACTGTGTCAACCATGCATGTACCAAGAGATTTCTCAATCTGTAAATCATATGTGACAGCATCTATGGTTGCAAATACATTTCTTGCTATGAGTTCCTTAGGACATTTCTACACACTACCTTTGCCAAAGTTTGGATCAGGAGGAAAACCTATCTATCTTGAATGGATCTCACCATCCTTCCAAAAGATGAAATTTCTGGCTTGCACATCATGATAAGATGCACAATCCCACCTCTAATGTTGAGGATTGTCAAACCATATATGCCTACATATAAACTCCTCTCAATTAGGGTTTGGGGGGTTTTTTCTCGACCCCTTTCTTCCACCTTTTCATCCAATTTCATAACCTTCAACTGAAGATTACACATTCCCTTCACTATCTCACCCAAAACCTCCTCCTTTACAATTGAAGCAACATGCATACTAGAGGATAAGTCATAGAAATACATGGCTTAGCTACAATTTTTGGTGCTTTGCTAGAGGCGACAAGCATAGCCCTTGTACCTAATCTCAATTTCATTCTTTTCTTCTTAACAATCATATTCATAGCTTGTGTTACATGCAACCACTCAATTTTCATCCATGTTTCCATTCTCTCATCTTCCAAATGGCTCCCCAATTTTCTTGCAAGCCTTAATGTCTAGAATCATTTCGACAACTTTAACATTGGATTCACTAATGTTAGAGCATGTAGAGTTGAAGGCCTAATCACAAGGGTTTAGATGCAGAGAGTAGAGAGGGAAAGAATAAAAAGAAAATAATTTATGAATTATTGAAGCCCAAACATACTAGTTGAAGCGAAATCAGAGTTTGATTGATACCTTATACAACATGTCAAGACCAATGCATGCCCTACAAGTAACAATATGAACCCTTATGATGGGATGATTGCCTAAACCCTCTAAGTCAATAGCTTAGAAAATACCCTAACAGAAATCAAATCCACATTGTACATAAGCTCTAAGGATTCAATAGGCTTCAAATTTCATATTTTATTCATGCACCTATGTGGTATGAGGTAGCTCCTATCATCTAGGCATTATACCATGCAAAAGAAGCATTAAACGTTGTCAAATCCATGTATGGGCACCATAATACCACTTCAGCACTGAATTTATTGTTTATTACAATAGTAAATAATGACTCGTATACTACTCCAAATATGCCTAAAACTTGGTCTCATACAAGTACAAAGAATTCCTAATGATAGGGAGTGATATGCACCCAAGAGATGACCCTGAAACCATTGTTAGAGCTTAAAAACTCTATGGACAATTAAGCTTCTCTATTCTTTTCACTGCTATACCCTATTATTTACAGTCCCAAAGAAGCTTCAAATCCCTCTTGTGATAGCCAAAGCTCATCCCTAAAGAATAGGGAACATTCAGCCCTGTTTTTGACCGATAAAGTAAGAAATTCTATGTGAAGTTTGAAAAAGAATAGCTACAACACTCATGCCCTATTATTGGCTTTCTGGAAAGGAGATTCAGCCCACATGCCATGCATGAAAAGGCAAAGGAGATTCAATATTGAAATGTCATCAAGAATATTGAATATTCTAGATCCATAAGTCCCCCCCTGATCATGCACCCTCTATCCTTGTATTTTTTGCACCAGGTTTCAAGTGAATAGCCTCCCGCAACAAACAATTTTCTTCAACTTTTCCAAAGGCTCCCAAAGATAGTCATTAAAGTCCCTCTTTTGCACCTAACTCAAGCCACATGCAAACCTCCACTTACTCAAGTTTCAAATTGACTTGTCACTTTGTCCTCTTCCAATCATGTTCAACACTTTTCATTTCCCTCATAGTTAAGTCACTATAGTGAATAAACCATCTTGAAATTTCCATGGGCATTCTATTGAACTTATTAGGATACAACTTTCCTTCTACTTTCATACCATGGGCTTGAATTCTCATGACATCATGCTAACCACTTGATGGGTTCCAAAGGCCCTTCTTGAAGCGCAAGGATATTATGAAGGTTTCCATGAACTCTAGTTACCAACATTAGCCATAGCTGCACACATGGCCACTTGCCATACACAAATCACCATACTAGCTCTAATGATACCCCATCAATCAAACTAACCAGCCGCTAGAACTATGCCTACTAACCAAGCCTTCATGTGGTACTTCTACTTAGAGAAAATGTTCCTTTTCACCTTCTACCCCATTGGCCACTTCTTCTCCACCTACTGCTTCCCTAGTCAACACAACATCGCAATCCTCTATACTGAACACTACTATTGTTGGCACTGCTTCATTTGTGGCCAACTTACCCCCACAAGAGAATATCATTTCTCCCATGTACCAAGTTCCTTCACATAGAGTGACCGAATACTGACCCTCTCAATTGTGCTAAGTCAAAGAAACCTCATCAATGCCGATCAATCTATAAAATGGTTGAAGACTTATCCACCCAAGCAGGATAATCACCATCGAAATGCATTTTGTAGCACAACTCCATGTTTGGCACCTTTACCAAATTATTAGTTATGAGTTGATGTTGGCATGATCATGCTCACTTTCCAATGGCACCCACTTGGGGGGAGCAAGAACATCTATTTCACAAGAGCATTCGCGTACAAGACTAGCTAGCTCAAGAGATTCCCAAACAGTGGTGTAAGCTTGTTGAATACTTCATTCATCGAGGCAATACTTCTTAAGGAGATGCCCAAGCATCAATTGCAAGCTTGCCGAATATTTCATTTACCAAGGCAACACCTCCTTCCTATATAAGACCAGTTGGCTTAGGAGATTCCCGAATAGCAGTTGCAAACACTTCATTTACCAAGGCAACTCTTCTTAAGGACCTTATTGCCATCGAGAGGCTACACCATCTCTACAACATGACTACTTGCTTTCTCAAAAGATGATACAATGTTAGTTATGAAGCTACTACTACAAGAAACAAGGTTGTCACCATGGTCGTACAATGCAAAATTGTTAGTCTTCTCAAATATGATCCCATGTACTATGAGACCACATCTTTATGCACCATCATTGAGGCCCGCATGGTGACATTGCCCAAGCAACTACTTCATCATCCACTCATCAACAAACTACTAACTAAACAAGAGCACCATGTCATGAGTCGGTTCGATGGCCTATCCCTCCTCGAGGACATCATGTCATACCTCTATGAGCTATTGATTCAATCCAATGCCTTGGACACTTTAGCTAAACTTGAGTACAACCCAAACTTCTATGATTGGTGGATTTCTAAACCTTTGTCTATTATATATAAGTAAGGCAACCAATCTTCTATGTAAGTAATTTTAAAACAATAAAAACATAAAAATATCAGCACACACTATGACCTACTCTCCCAAGCTCAGAGGCTTGATACAATTTTGCAAGTGAAATAGAGATAAATGATGGGTAAGGCTTAAAATTTCAAGTTATGCAGATCCATTTTTCAATTTCAATAAAAAATGTAAAGGCATACATTTTAAAATTTTATTTAAAATGGCTCACAATAAAGTCATTTTTGCTTGCATATGATCATAACCACACTTCTAGGAGTTAGCAAATCTTCTCAAATATAGAGTACATGAATGAAAGGTGACATCATGTATATCGCAAAGGGCCTATGATGCTTGCCATCAAAGGCCCTATACCTCCACAATAAATCCTTACTCTTTCCCTATCACAATAGCAACCCCAAATAGCACAACCCCCCCAGCTACATGAATCCACCCCACAAGTTGTACAAGTAGCATAGCCTCCCTATGTCACACGATGAGGCTATTGAGTTGACGAGCACCTTTTACTCATACAATCAAGGAGGTCTTGTGGAGCTACAAAGATGAGAAGCACATGCAAGGAAAAGCCAAAGGGGCCCTTCAAGAGGTAGCAGAAGCATATTTATTAGCCCTCTTGAAGACACATATCTCTATGCAATCTGTGCAAAGTGTATAATGAACATGCATAGGGATATGCAACTAGGCAAGCGGACTAAGGGTGAATGGGACTCAAAGTCCCTAATTTTATAAATGGCTTACTCTAGTCAATTTTATAAATGTACACTTTTATGTAATTAAGCCTTGTGTATGCGACTTTTGACATGATTAATTGGTAATTTGATCATGCCATATTTCAAAACATACTTTGTGATTGATATGTTTTTAAAACTTATATGTACACCATCTTCTTCATATTAAGATTTTGTGATTTCTATTTTTTCTATAGTTATGTGGGTAGAGAGGGTGCTAATGAAGATGGAAAAGATGGTGTTGATACCTCTAAATGATTGACAAGCTAATGATGATGATAAGGATGGTCATGTAGATAAGCTCATTGAGTATAGTGATCCCTGAGTGAAGAGGGTGATGCTTAGACCTGACAGAAAAATCAACATTAAAACTTTGCCAAGGATCAAAATTTACCTGCTCAAAGATAGCTTTATTTTCACAAGTCCAAATTTTCCATAAATATATGCTTCTGATCCAACTCTAGATAACTAGAAGTAAGCCATATATTTCTCCTATTGACATTTTTTTCCATGTCATCTTTGTGAGGTGGAAAGGGTCTATCAGTACCTGCAAAAAATTCAGCAGTTTCTTGTGAGTACTACAATTTAAGAATAAATGGGAGATTGTTTCTAGATCTTTTTTCCATTGGGGACAAATACAATCTCCTATCCCAATTTTGTTTGCTCTGTCATTGATCCATAATGCCTTGAGTAGGGTAAGCCACATGAGGCGTGGGGCTTTAGACTGTATGCACTAGCTATGATATATACTCCAATTTAAGCTCAATCTTTTAGTTAGTTTACTTGTCAATTTGTTCATTACTTTGGAGATCTCCTAAATGGAAAGAGGGGGTTATCAAATAGATTCACCTTATGTTAAATGGCTTATTGAGTTGTACTACTTTCTTAGGGTTAGATCCTCAGCAATTCATTCTCTTTTGAATGAGTATTGTATCAAAGTCAGTGAGGGATATAGTCTCTTTTTCAACTCCTCAATGTTTTTCCAATCCCCTCTTTTATAGTTCCATAAGTCCCTCCAGTGTTTAACTCCTTTTCTATTTATTTTAAAGGCTTGGAAAGCTAGTTCATCTAAAACCATTCCATGGAATATATTGTGCCATATAAAGTCAAAGGCGGAGGACCAAGGCAAGGTAAAATTTTGGTTGGGGGAAAGGCATGTGAACACTTTATGTGACAACCATGCACTCCATATGCTCCTAGCTAAATCTGAGTAGTCTTTAATGTTGAATTTAGCTTTGCTAAAGGCTATTATTATTGCCTGGAAGTCTTTCCATCGGGGATATCCTTCCAATGTGAATTGTTTACAACTCTCCTAGAGTAGTATGGACTAGTCTTCCTCTTCCAAAATAGGAATCCCTCACCACCCATTTGGCTACTAGTTTTCCTCCTAGTTGGGGCAAATTAGGGAAGCCTAGTCCTCCTTCCTCCTTGGGTTGTGTGCATTGCTCCTAGGCCATCTTATGTATCTTAAATTTTTCAATGTTTTCCGCCCACAGAAGGTTTCTAGCCATAGCATCCAACTTTTTAAGCCATGTCAAGCTTCCAATATGACAATAAATATATAGTTGAAGGAATGAATATATGCTTTAGCACTACTATCTTGCCAATAAATGAACATTGAAGACCATGAAGATACTCTAGTTTCTTTTTTACTTTATTTAGGACCCATTCCCATCTTTGTTTGACGGTTACCCCAAAGCCCATTGAAATGCCAAGAAGTTTGAATATATTGCCATTTTCTATTTCTTTACAGCCCTCATTGATCAGCCACTAGGGGGAAGGATCGATCAAAGTTTCAATTCCAATTTTAGCAAGGTTTACTTGTGAACCCAATGCCAGACAGAAAGTTTGAATTTGTTTGAGTGTTACCCCAAAGCCCATTGAAATGCCAAGAAGTCTGAATATCTTGCCATTTTCTATTTCTTTACAACCCTCATTGATCAGCCACTAAGGGGGAATGATTGATCAAAGTTTTAATTCCAATTTTAGCAAGGTTTACTTGTGAACCCAATGCTAGACAAAAAGTTTGAATGCATAACCAAAATGCTTTAATGGAACTTTCATCATTGTTTACCGTACCACTTGTATCATTAGCAAAGAGGTTTAACATCATGTGTTTGTTGTTGGGTAGCTTAATACCCTAGAGCCTACCCACTCTAATTTCTTCTTCAACTAGCCAACCCAATGCATTTGATGAGATTGCATGTAGCATTGGGGCCAAGGGGCATCCCTGCCTAATTGATCTATACAAAGGAAATGCTGAAAATACTTCCCCATTAATTGCAACCTTAGCACTAGCATTACCAAAGTGCTTACATACTTTATAAACCTTCTTCTCAAGCCCATGTTCTGCAAGGATTGCAAAATAAAGCACCAATCCAATCTACCATAAGCTTTGTCACATTCCTAATTATTTTTTTGTGCACATTTGAATCCTTCCCATAAGCTAACTATGTAATCCATTGTGTATCTACCTTTAACAAATCCTTTCTGTTATTTTCTAAGCCAACCATCTAGGTAAGGGCTCAATCTCCTTGCTAAAGTTTTAGCAAAAATCTTGTAGGCCAAGGACAAGGAGATGATGGGTCTCCAATTCAAGAGATTGTTTCTATCCTCCCTTTTGTGTACTAGTTTAATGGCCCCCTAACTTATATCAATAGGTAATGCTCCATACCCAATTGATTTTCCAAACCTCAAGCAAAGGATGAATGAGGAATTCTCTTAAAGAATTCATTTGGAAGCCCATCAAGGCCAAGACTTTTTCCATTGGGTAGACAATCGATAGTGACATTCAGCTCGAAGTCTGTGATATCTGAATCTAGGATTTTGGAGAGGGAGGTTGGAACAGCTTTGGATCTGAGCCTTGCCACCTTTGCCCTTGGTTACATAATTTATTGAGTCAATTGCATAGGGGGAGAGAGAATTTCCTCAAAGGACCTAGCAATTTCTAAATTTTCCTCCTTGCTATTAGCCACACAGAACCTTTTTTTTAAAGCAACATAGGGATAAGGTCTTTATCCTTCTTTTTTATAGTATTAAACATCTCTTTATAGTGGACATGTCAATCTTGGCAGCCCACCATGTTCTGAGAAATAGTTTAACCTATTCAGTTTCTTCTTCCTCTAATACCTTCAACCTTCTACTGGTTTCAATAAATTGGTCCCGTAGATCTATCGTCCCTTTACTGATTTCTGCCTCTAGATCTAGTAATTTAGAGTATCTCTTGCTTCTTTCTACGTTTCTTTTTATTTTTTGTCCTTCTTTTCCGTCTTCAAAATGTCTTGTTGTCGTCTAACCAGCTATTATCCATTTTTGGGTAGAATGATAGAAGGCTTCTATCCAAATGTTTTACACTGTCTCTCTTACCAGTTTATCCTAGAAGAGACTTGGGTCTGTGTGGAACCACCTTGCCCTTATTATTGAGATATTATTAGACAAAAAAGTAAGCATTGGATAATGATCAAACATCACTAAATCTTTGAATACTTTACAAACATTTGAGAAGGTAGTGAGCAAACTTGTAGATATATAACTCATGTCAAGTCTCGCATTTGAGCAGGTGAGCCTTTTTTATTATTGATCCAAGTAAAGCCAATATTAGCACGGACCTCTATCAAGCCATGGGATGAGACACCATTATACCAACTTATTTTTTCACTTCCTATCACGACTTGCCCTTTCCTTAAATATCTATCTGAGATATCTTCAACTGTGTTGAAGTCTCCGACTAGAATGATTCAGCATTGTATTTGGATCAGTGAAATCCATAAAGCTCCCCTTTCTTGGCTTGAGCAAGGGGCATAAACGAAGACAATTGCTATCTCTTCCATGCCTTGAAGATGGACTAATATCTATATGTTGTCAGCATCTATGATAGTTCTTTGTATCATCCCTTGAAGCATTTTTGTATAGCCTATTGTTGTTCCTCCACTCCTTGGGTTATGTGATGTCCATATCCAAATATAATCATCATGAATTGTATGGAGATTTTCTATCAGAGTGTTTCGTGTTGCTTTAATTTCTTGAAGACATAAAATTTGGGCCTGATTGAACATTTTAACCCAACTCTTTATAGTTCTAGCCCTCTTCATATCTGTTAGCCCTTTGCAATTAAATGATAAAATCCCAAGTGTATTATACATGAGAGGTTATCTTTTGTTTTTTCCTTTCCTTGAGGTCTCTTTGTTCTGAGAGAAAGGATTGTTGTCACTGTTTCCAATCTTACAGTCCCTCCTTTTTGGAAGCTTTATTGATTTCATTATTCTATTTCTGAGGACTCGTTAAAAAATCTGGATTATGGAATTGGCTAGAATCCTCATCGTTTGCCACAGCGTCCTCAATCACTACATCATCACATTTTTCATTAAGATTTAAGTCCGCAATTATCCTTTTGGGTATTCTCTATTAGAACTTCATCACTGTCAGCATCAAAGCTTGATCCTGCCTCCTTTTGGTCCTTATCAACAAGTCTTGGGCATGTTGCATTACCTTGGACTTCACTAAGAAGGGGGGACGAACTAATTGTTATTATTCTTCTTGTTATTACTGTTATTATGAGACTGATTTGCATTTTGCACTTTCTTACCTTATCTTCTGCACTATCTAAAAACCATCCTTAGAGGTTTTCTTCTCCTCCTTTCTTTCTGAGTTATCTTTGCTTTCCTTGGGTCTTAGCTCAATGCCCTACCTTCATCCATTGAAAGCATGCATTTAATCTCTCTCAATCCAACCTTTTCAAAATCCATTTGATAATACCCTCATTGACCTTAAACAACATTTACTTGCTTCTACCACAGAGACATTCAAACAAGTATAAATGTCCCAATCAAAACGAGCCCAAAAACCCACAATGGAGATTTCCTCGCCCCGACGACATTTCTTTCTTCATATGAGAACCCACAACCTTAGTTCATTTACAATGGCAGGTCTTATCTGGAAGCCAAGCGGTACCTTTAAAAATACTTTGCGTCGTCTAGAGAAGCTCGATCAAAATTAAATGCAAATGCTGCTTCTTTATTTACTAGCAACAGCTACTCTTCTGCATCTTCAAGAGGCACAATTGCCCCTTGGAAGGTAATTCTCAAC
Organism: Lygodium microphyllum; assembly: GCF_053477565.2. Lineage (NCBI taxonomy): Eukaryota > Viridiplantae > Streptophyta > Polypodiopsida > Schizaeales > Lygodiaceae > Lygodium > Lygodium microphyllum. Next base: position 18,311,270 of record NC_141150.1, read on the forward strand.
TCCTTGTCGATCCATAAAAGCATAGAATCACAAGGAAAAGCAACACACGACAAGGGCATCTCTCCAACATTCTGCAACTTCATTCCACATTCTCCCGTGACATGAGGCGTTGTCTTTCCATATTTCTTAGATGCATCTATAATAGTCCTAATAACTTTAGTCCAATGTTCAATTTAAGGAGAGGGTGGTCTCATTGCATCCTACATACATTAGTCAATCTAAAAACAGAGTATATGCAGAGGATTAGATTCTACATCATTATGTAGAATACATAAGATCACGCCTTAACACAACCCAGCATCCACCATGAGTCCAATATCTTCCATCTAATCCAGTAACTCTCTTGGTATCATCATTGTGCTTATTACACATGTGAAACAAATGCAACAAGACCAGACCTTCGTATTGAGAAAGCTCCCAAGGTGAGAAATCGCCAGGCCATGAAAGCATATGAGCAAACTTGTCCTTACAACCAACAATATTGTAAAGAATTCACTATCAAGTAGCACTAATACAACTTGGCAAAGAATAAGCGTTTACCAACAACTTGTACTAGACCACGGCCACTTTACTTGGTATGACCTCTCAAGCTTGCCTCTCCAGGGACTTTGCCCAAGAAGAAGAAAAGCAGACCAATTAAAGACTAATCCAAAATCCTTGTTCGTGAGAATGCAACCAACAATCTAAGAATCTCTCTATTGCAATCAAAGGACTACTGCCTCCTCCTTTCATTGTATAACTTGAGATTTTGCTATAAAGCTTTTTCAGCCTCTTCCGTGACTGTTTTGATCCTCTAGGCACTTAGGCATACTCCATAGAATCACTCTGTCGCCATTGCCAAAGGTGTCACCCTCCACAAAGAAGGACCACTTGCCCCAAACCTATTGCATGCATGAGAGGGCGACGGCTACATGTTTGTGTCTCGCTCTGTAAGAAGATAGAATACCCAGTAGGATTTAATAAGTCGCTCTCTTTGGATCTCTTCAGCGATCTAATCGAATGGTATTCCCACTTATAAAAATATATATCAAATAATGCCAACTCAAATTTGACAATATTTTTTGAAGCTTTATGATTTGAAGAGATAATGCATGTGTATATGTGAGCACAAAAGTTCTCATTGTTTATACGCTTCATGAGTCCATGAGTGATTGCCTACGTGTGTGTGTGTGTGTGTGTGTGAAACCTCAAATACGCATAAGACAGCAAGATTACTCGAGTATAGTTATAATCAACTGCATAAACTACAAGAGTTACTACATGCATCATGACCCTAATACTTGGGCATTTTAAACTCTGTTATGATAGCTTTGCCACATTGATATACTACACCATCTTAGTGATTCACATGGTCATACTCAATTTGTGCTAGAGGAAATTTGTTCGTGATTCTTATCTTGGTTCCCTTGAAATATTTTGAGTACTTTAGTACTTCAACTTTATATTGTGTATTTCCAAATTCCAAAGTTGCTCAATGTGATTTGCCATGTTGGCACCCAATTGATTCCTTGCTTTTCCAATCATGGTCTTTTTCGACCTCTAGCCTGTATTACTCCAAGCACTCCTAGCAATCATCTAGTTTCTCTGGTATTTCTTCGAATCACCCATTAGACAAGCCACCTAGACATGCATGGGATTCTTGCAATGCAGTTGCATTAACTGCTGAGAAAATAGTGTCAATCATATCTTGCTTAACTTCCTCATTCCTTGTTTTGATCTCCTTTTGTTGCTCTTGTACTCTTGTTGTCATTTTCCTCCACTTCATTTTCTATCTTCTAAGTGATTGTATCAACCTCCATCGCAGAATTTTTCTGTAGCTCAACCAAGCATGTGTGAAATGAATCTTTAAGGACCATATTTTCTGCTTCCCAGTTTTAAATTCGTTGACATACATATTCCTCACATGGGCTTGGTGTTGGGCCCAAGGCTTGGCCAGTGCTACTAGGACTCTTAGATCTCTAAGTCTTTCGATACATCTTGCACCTAGGACCAGAACTCAAGTTGAACCCTCTCCACCATAAGGGAAGGAGCACATGAACTAGCGTATGATGTTTAGAGAGAAAACTGTGGGACTGTGAGTAGAGCTTAAGGATAGGAGAGGACCATTTGGGTGACTGAGCTGACAGACCACAAAGAGAGAGAGAGAGAGAGAGAGAGAGAGAGAGAGAGTGTGTGTGTGTGTGTGTGTGTGTTATATACCCCCTTCCCCCGATCTGAAGAAAACTGCTAGGGTTTGCACTGAGGACACACAAAGTGTACGACCATGACAGAAACACACAGAGACAGACACAAACACAGAGGGCAAAACTCATACCCTAAACACAAAACTCAAAACTCAAACACAAACAAAAGAAGAGAGAAAGAGAACACAACTCTAAAATGAATGAATGTTGTAAATGAATGTAAGAGCATACAGGGTACTCAAGGATAGAGCAATGTCGGAGTGTGACGTCCACCGAAGATGGATCCCAAGTCTATGACCACCAGTCGAAGTGTAGGGAGTGCTGAATAGTGAATGGCAGTAGACTGGTCACCAAAACGTAGCAGTCTGGAGGCTGGAAACCGGTAAACACAGCAATGTACTACCGATCGGAGGCTGGAAACTATGCAGTCTACTGTAAACAACAGGCTAAAACAATGTCTGAGAGTGTCAGGGCTTGCAATACTGAAAACGCAGGCTGGCTAACCCTGGAGATGATGGACAGCAAGCCGAACAGCAATCTGGGACAGTCTAGAGCAGTCGCCAGCAGTTGAGCGCTATCGCCTATAGCAATGGACAGACTGAAGATAATGTGGCTGCAGTCGATGATGGCTGGACAACAGATGGAAGCGGGCTGCAAGCTAGAAACTGGGCACCAACAGCAGCAGAGGATGTGTGGGCTGGTGTAACTTGCAAACAAGGCTGATGGCTGAATGGGGGCAGCCTGTCTATTTATAGATGTGGAAAGGCGCCCCAAAAATTAGGGTTTCCACTAAACTCTCTCGACCTGCTCCCCGTTTTAGGGTTTCCATTAAACTCTCTCAAACCGCTCCCTATTTTAGAGTTTTACTCTAAAAGAGCATTTTTAATGTGTTTTGGGGCTATTTAAGAGGCTAATCAGCAAGTAATGCATATTTTAGCTCAAGACCCGGCCGGTGGATGCAAGGGGGAGAGAGATTAGAAGTTTTCTACCTGTCTTTGAGTCTGCTTGGTTGGCCAGAAACTCTGATCAGCTTTGGCAAGGACACCCCCCTTGTACCATAGCCAGCTCTGGAAGTCTTCAAAGTCGTAGACAGTCTGCAACCAATCAAAACCTGTAGGGTTAAAGAGAAAAAGGCCCCATGATCCACGAAAGAGAGGAATCAGCTGGAGAAGGCGAGCAGGATGTAGACAGAGGTGTTTATGGCAATGTTCCCCATATGCCTCATATATGATCAGAAGTATCATAAGTTCAATTCCTTTGACAAAGCACTTCTGCCATACTCTCGTGCCCACACGACTCTACTAAAGCCATGCTCGAGAGAGTTCTCTACACGTATAAAGCTGTAAACAAACAAAGTTGCACAATGAATTGTTGATTGAGAGAAGCTTCAAGGGCAGGGTTTGTAAGATTTTTGAGATTACAGTCTCCAACCCACTGAGGGCAAGATATACCCTACCCCATAAAAAAGCATACACGTCAAGACAATCATCATGTTGTTGACGTAGAAACCCACAGTTGCGTAGTAGAATGAAAGCATTCTAAAAAAATCTAAACGATGCCCCAGCCCTTTGAAGTTTTCTACCTGTCTTTGAGTCCTTTGTCACAACTCAAACTTCTTCACTACAAAAAGAGAGAGATTTGAAGAAAGGACTGCTTTGAAGGGATTAATCATCAAAGCTTCCTTCACAAAACCTTTGGTACAACCCATCCTTGGGCAAGCTTTGTCTTAATAAGCATACACAATCCCACTATTCCCAATACTTGTGGTATAACTTTTAGGGTGGCCTAAAAAAGGGAGCACCCAATATAAGGCACTCACTTTGACATAAAGACAGACTTTATATTGGTGTCAGATAAGTAGACTACTAGCAGTCTAGCACCGTCTTGATGACCTCAACATTCCACCTAAAAGACACTGAACTTCCTGGTCCCTCTTTGTGTTGTTCCAGTGAAGGTGCATGTCTCACTGCCCAACATGCTCACATCTTATCAATCTAGACATGTGAAGAGACTAAAATGAGATACAGCTCCTGCTTTACTCCTTGAAGGTGGCATGCCAGCACCCAAGTCATTGATAGCACTGCATCAATCTCTAAGAAACCCTCACTGAGACAAAGAGCAATTGGATCCAACACTTGGCACTCACTATACAGCAGTTAGATCCAAAAGTAGCAGAGTTCACAAAATCTTCTACCTTGATAGTACTCTTAACCCTGATTGGGCCTCTTTCCTGCAAGTATACGCGAGATTTGCAGTCCTCGGCTGAATGCTTGGTTGAAGAGAAGGCGTGTCTGCATAGCTTGAAATCCAGGAAGCCATGAGAGTATACCCAGTGGAATCATCACCACAACTCCCATCATTAATTCATATAACCGTGCAACTTGCACCACCACGGGCCATACGGTAGTGTTCACCAGGAAAGTCTTGAGCACTAAGCATATACAGAGCAATCCCCAGCCAGTGGGAATGAAAGCAAGCACACTCAGAAACAAGTCCACAATCTGGAAGCTGGTTAGCTTGAGAAGAAGCACAATCACCATGGCAATAAAGAGTGCGACAAACAACTGCACAGCCCTGTAGTACAAATGCTGCTTAGCTGCATACTTCTCTGCCGTTTTAGCCACAAGCATACAGAGCAAAAGGGCTAGGATTATATAGATCCATGAGAGAAGATAAACCAAGACGCTTTTGTTGTTAGCTGCTATGTGTAACCTGTACACCATGCTGTATTGTATGAGGAAAAAACGAACACTCAGAGCAATTTCCAGGACCTTGCCCCAAAAGCCTGTTGTCCTCAAGTGATCCTGCTCCTCATTCCACCACACTTCCCAACTCTGATCGGCTTTGGCAAGGACACCCCCCTTGTACCATAGCCAGCTCTGGAAGTCTTCAAAGTCATAGACAGTCTGCAACCAATCAAAACCTGTAGGGTTAAAGAGAAAAGGCCCCATGATCCACGAAAGAGCCAGGAACCAGCTGGAGAAGGTGAGCAAGATGTAGACAGAGGTGTTTGTGGCAATGCCCCCATAGGCCTCATATATGATCAGAAGTATCATAAGTTCAATTCCTTTCACAAAGTGACTTCTTGCATACAGGCGATAATTCTCAGCAAAACTCTCGTGCCTGACTACAAAACCTCGCCCAGTGGCTCGGTATTTGGCACCACCATGCAGCAGGGTTCTGCCAAAGTAATGTGCCTTGGTACCCAAGGAGAAGGTGAAGAAGACAGAGCACAGCTCAAGTTGCATTGTTATGAAATCCCACATGGCTCTACTAAAGCCATGCTCCAGAGAGTTCTCTACAATCATGGGTAAGGCTGTAAACAAACCAAGTTGCACAATGAATTGTTGATTGAGAGAAGCTTCAAGGGCAGGGTTTGTAAGATTTTTGGAGATTACAGTCTCCAACCCACTGAGGGCAAGATATACCCTACCCCATAAAAAGGTATACACGGTCAAGACAATCACAATGTTGCTGATGTAGAAACCTACGGTTGTGTAGTAGAATGAGAGCATTCTAAAAAAATCTAAACGATGCCCCAGGCGGTAAACATCCCTGCTAAGCATCTGCTCACCATTGCCACTTGAGACCTTTGCCTCAAAGAGAGCTATCTGATTCAAGCCAACATCCCGCCCTTTCCCCACTTGTATGTACTCATGGTGCGTAACATTACCCCCTCTAAGAGTACAATTAAATCCTGCAAAGATGTCTTCACTGATATTGATGACCTTAGAGGCCTTACTGATGCCTCCTCGAGTCAAGAACCATAGCCTGTCAAACACATCAGGATGGCCATAGTGCATTCTAACTTTAAGAGGATTTGCAAGCACCCGCTGACCCAGGGTCACAAAACTGGTCTCCTGGGCAGACATAAACCAAGCGAGAGAAGAGACAGAGCCAGTAAAGACGTGCTCTCGAACCCCTAATATCTGTGGCCTCCTCAATCCATAACGCTTGGTGAATTCCTGCAGCAAGTTCCTCATCTTGAGAGCCTCCTCAAAATAGTTGTCCTGGTTCATATCAATGGTTTGAACAGCATCCCCTCGGGTGAAGATGATGGCATGGTTCTGATTTTCTGGCTTGCCTTCCCCGAGCTTGAGCGGACCAGGGAGTTGAATCCTGTAGATTTCGACCTCCTTATTGACGTCAGGATCAAACTTCACCAGGACAGAATAATAGCACATTCCTTGAGCCGTTGGCACCTCATCCACATAGGCAACCCGCATAGCAGGGTGGCTTTTCATGAGGAAGAGAATGTCCTCTGCTCTTGCCTCATTCTTTGCTTTCTGAGCCCCATAGATCTGGCATGCTACCACATAGGTGAATTTCATAAGAGCGGTAGCATTCTCCTGTGCCCTCTTGTCATCAAGACGCAAGCTGCTGAAACTACGCCTGCTAATGGACAGCTCAAAGGACTGCCTGTTGGTGAGGGTCTCCATCCTGACAGAGCTTGCGGAATCCCTCAACTCAACCTCCGACACCGCATCAAGGTAAGCCAGCCTCTGCAAAGCACGGAGGTAAAACATCATGCCCCTCACTGTGCGGGCCAGTGTCTGTCCTCGAAAGGAAGCCCACAACCTGAGGTCTCTTGCAGTGTCCTTGCCCTTCCAGAGCTCTCTCTCAACATTCCTGTGATCCTCCATTTTCATTCTCTCAAGGAAGTTCTTCCACTCATCAGGGTAGATACTCCGAAGGTAGAAGAGGATGGTGATTCCATCCTCGTTGGGATCACGCAACTGCTGTGAGCTGTACAGAACATCTTCACTGTAGTAGGGGGTGAGTACACTGAAAGCCAGCATCTTTTCCACTGAGGGTGCATGGGGCATATTCATGAAGAGGGAATTGCTGAAAAAGGATATGCGTCGTCTCGCATCCAAGTTCCTGGGAACATTGTTCATGGCTTCTCTTGTACTGAGAATAGTACCTAGTCTCCTCAGCCTGCGGAAAAAGGGCTCATCTTCTGGATTGGGCAGATTGACAGCATCCAAAAACAAGAGCTCTTGATCTGTTGCAGAAAAGCGATACTTGGCCTTGGTACCACCTATCGGAACCCGAAATTCATGGATCACCACTTCATGCAAATCCTGAAGGGCACCCACTACTTTCTGAATGCTGTCCGGTCCAGGCCTCTTCAAAAGAAGGTTCACCAAAGCCACCACTCGAGCATGCACCTCCACAATCTCAATCATCTTGCAATTCTGCACAAGTGACCCAAGCTGCATATCATCCATTAACTCATGGAAGATCTCCTCAACTATTTTGTGCTCCTTGCTTTCTGGTTTCAGAATCCTTCCCAACAAGTGCCTCACACTATCAAAGCACTCAACCACAGCACATCTCCTGTATTCATTATTGCACACCTTGACCCAGAGGGACTTATCATCACCTTGCCAACCCTTTGCTAGCCCAAGTGCAACCAGCACTTCATTTGACAGCAGCACAGCAGGCCATTGAATCACACTCACATTCCATGAGAGCTTAGGGATTTCAAGTAGCTCCACCTCGTGGTTACTCACTAAGTCTTCCTCCCTGAAGTGGCTGATTATCTCATTCCAAATGAAGGCAAATTTGCGGGCCTCAAGTGTGTCAGACTCAAACTTCTTGTAGTCTTTGCCTAATCCATACCTCAATTTCACCCTCCTTACCATGTCTTTCAAGAGTATGACAAACCGAAAGCGGCCCAAGGTCTCTTCACATATCAGAATATCTTCAGGCATGAGGTTGAAGGAGATGGCACTTGCAAAGAAAGGAAACCTCAGCTTGAGCTGCTGAACATTACGGATTTCACCTATGTGTGCAGATAGCCCCACCATAGCTCCAACTACAGAGGAGAATACAGTATACCAGATTTGCAAATCCATCATGTAGATCAAAACAACAGGCGCCCAAAGAACACCCACGACAAATCTGTTGTGGTTTCTAAAGAACTCATGCCACTCAAAATTGATCACTTGTAAGCTGAGAAGCTCCCTGGTGGGATCAACAAGAGGCTTCACCTGTAAACTGTAGCTAAAGGAGAATTTCACTGCAAGAATCAAGAGCCAGAAACCTGTGTACCGCAGGTTGTCAATGATGCCTTCTCGCAGGCCACGGGCCACAAAGAGCCTGGTTTGGAACCACCATGTCATAACATGGAAGATGCGCCATTCTGATTTTTCAACAAAGTTCCTTATCCATGGGAGGATGAAGAGGAGAAGGGCAAGCACCTCAGGCAAGATGAAGACTGCTGCTGTCTCCAGAAATTGGAAAAGCCTTAAGTTAGCTTCAGTCGACCATCGTCTGTCTGCCATTCTCTGCTCCCAAGCGCGCCAGAGTAAAATTGAGAAGATAGCTGTCCATGAAGAGGCCACCAGTAACTTCAGCACCATGCGAACTCCGACAAGCTTGGTTTCTCGTGAGATCAAACTGTACTGCATGCCTGCATCAAGGACTGCTTGCAAGACACGAAGGCCAGACCAGGTAATGAAAATTGTCAAGAGTGCACCCTGCACATCTCTGTCTTGAAGAACGTGCCATGGGATGCCATCACCATTGAATGCAATAATCATCATAGCTTGCAGCACAAGGATAAGACCCGTCCACAGGTGATCAAAGCTGCGATAGATATGGAAGAAAGAGCGCTGCTCCACAAAACCTGTCTTTCCTACCTTCTGTCTCAAGAATGGCTTGCCTTCTACAGGAGTGACAAGGTAGTTGGAGTCTCTTCTCAGCCAACCAAGTTGCTTGAAGCAGCGCTTAGACCAGAAATACTCATTCATGTCATCATAGTTCCGCCAGGCAGAGTGGGGAGCTTTCCCATTTTTGGCTGCTTCAGATTCTCCCTTGACAGCCTCATATATGGGGGAAACAACCTTTGCAAGGAAGCCATTTGCACCATGGGAAAAGGGGATATGGTCCTGCATATCATCTTCCAGGATGCGATTGAGCTCCTTGGCCATGTTGTGGAAAATGTAACACAGGCATTCAGGCATGAAGCGCAGGTTGGCTGCTTCTCCCCATATAAGAAGGAACAGGCAGGAATAAAGAAGCTCACGGCGATCATCAATGGTGCGGGGGTCTTCGATGAGCCACAACGCATTCTTGACACTAAGGAATGAGCACCACTTCTCGTAGTTCTTTAAGAGCTTCTTACGCAGGAGCAGGACAACACTCTTGTCCAATCTATCCACAGGGTCTGGTGGAGGCTGCATGCGCATCTGGTAGTTTGCTAGCAGGAGGACCACATGCTCTCTTTGATTCTTCACATTGTCCGCCTGGAAACCAAAGAAGGCGCCTAACCAGTCCATCATGTCGAAGTTCTGCTGCCATTGCAGGACACCTGTAGAAGGGCGCCTGAGCTTCCCTACACTTTGAAGAGCTTGCATGGCAGCACGAACTTCAGGAAACCGTAACACATCGTTGTTAGCAAGCATGTCATGGAGAGGAAGGATGTTGTAGACCTCCTCGTCCTCCCCGCTGTAATATCCTCTCTGCGCCATGGTGGGAGGCACAAAACGATGCAGCCAGGACAGGACGTCAGAAGGGAAAGTAGAGACGCGCTGGGGCTAAGAACTGCTGTGCGGCGAGCTCTTGCGCTTCTTGATCTGAGACTGCTTCGCACTACACCTGCAGGATTTTAGCATGAGTGAGACGGCCATGGCTGCTTTGTGAAGAAGAGAGACCTGGTTGAGCTTTGGAGTTCTCCGTGTGGAGTCAAACCGGGCCTACAACATGCAGCAGCAAAGAGAATCTTTGACGCCTGGTTCCACCTTCACGGAGAGCTATTGTAACGGCCTCATGCGCAGGGAAAACCTGCTCTCTCTCTCTCTCTCTCTCTCTCTCTCTCTGTGCGAACAGCGAGGGTATGCAGCGCGAACTTTCTAGTATCGGTGATGACAAGCGCTCTTCTCCCTTATTTGTGCCTAATTTTCTTCAAGGAGTACCTTTCTTGATCCACGACAGTGCTTTCAATTCCAGCAGATGAGGTTCATGAGGAAAACAGGGACTGCGACGACCAGACAGGGAAGCCATAACCACAGAGAGAGAGAGAGAGAGAGAGAGAGAGAGATGGCAGAAGAAAACCTGTGAAAAAAGCTGCTTCTTTTTCCTGGTTGGTACGGACTGCTAGTGGTAAGCAGAGAAGCAGTAGTGAGCAGTGAGCACTGTTTTTTTTTTTTAATAAAAACTTATAATAATCAGAATCATTAAATGTTAATTGAACATGTGTTTTCCAAATTTTATTAAATTTAAAAATGTTAATTGAACATGTGTTTTCCAATTTTTTAAAATTAAAATGATCAGAATGAATCATCACGGCCCACCGTCCACGCCACACGGGGTTTCTCATTCCTTGACGTAATATAATTGGATGGGGATGGTGGATCCCTCCCACTGGCCGTAAATACGAATATTCCGTTTTAAGCTGGAAAAGCCGAAATTCCATGAGACATCTGGGGGCAAAAAGTCGAGAGGAAATTGTGAAAACTTAAAAAGCATACACGACAATTCTTTTTCTTTTATCGCTTTACATAAGTTTTCTCCTGTCCAGTCGCGGAATATGTATTACTATATTTTATATATTATTTGTTTTTCTTATGCCGAGTCTTGGTATGTGGCATTATAGCATAATCTTAAATTCCTGACCAGACGCATTTGCGGGTGGGCGGGGATGTTTGCATGTATCATGTATGGTAGGCTGGCATGGCTCTATGTGGGGATAAGGAGGTTTTGCCGCAAAAGAAGGTGAAGGGCCCAGCAACACCTCCTCTTAATAAGGCCACTTACACACAGCCTCAAGCCGTCCATTGCTTTGCTTACACATTAAACTACGTCCAAAATTACATTAAAAGAAATTTCGTCTATTGATAATAATGTTAAGGTATGTGGGGGGATTGGTGAGGGTTCAATTCTTTTCAGTCGCGTGATTCTCTCTTTGCCGAATTTCCGGATGGGAAAGATTCCCCGCCCAAAAGTGTTCGTCGACCGCAAAAATCTGATCCTTTTGTCCGTCCATAGCCCGGTGTGTAACCAGCCTAAGTATAGAAGAAGATTTATAAATATTGTATTACACTTAAATTTAAAAATTTTCAACATTTTAGTTATTTTATCAAGTGGACCTTTGGAGCTGAGCCACACTTACGCTTATACAAGTGTGGGGAGGAGCTCGTTTTCTGAGCGTGACCATGATACTATCAATTTGCATGACTCGGAAGGCCCACCACTGAAGTGTTTTGCGATCCTAAGGATAATCGATGGAGTACCTCCATATTCAGAGGAACTTCATCGACTACTAGCGAGAGTGTAGGTGAGGTGCCACAATGCCATCTCTCTCTCCTCATGAGGGCTTCTCTCTCCTCATTCACCCTAGGCTCCACAACAAGCAATTACTTGCGCATGTCAGCAATACATGAACTCACCAACGTAGCATCCACAAGGACAATTAGTTAGGTGTGGCGAGGGTCTTAGAGTTATACTCAAGGATGTATTGTCTAGCTTGCCAACAAGGTCTATTACATGTAGCATCCTCAAGATATAAATATTTCATGATAGATGTAAATACTTGCATTAGAAGAAGTATGTATTGTTTTTAAGCTTTACAAAATCAAAAAAATATACTAGAGTTTGCATGCCTTTTGTTGGACTCACATTTAACCCGTATTTGATATACAAGAATTTGTGCCATAGAGTGTGGTTTGCTTTTGGGGAGCTGGGACCGGGGGGGGGGTATCACTTTATTGGCCTCTTTACCTTAGAAGTTACTTGTTGAAACACCTTTTGAAAGCGAAGTCTCATCCATGTCACCCCTGTCACCAAGAAGTAGAAGTTGAGGAGTCAATTAACAGGTTTCTGGAGATTTATGAAGACTTTCGTTCTCTTAAACTGAAAGTTCGTTCCCTTTCAAACACCAATTTAAAAGAAGAGTTTTATCTTAAGAGTTGAAACTTGACCCAAGTGTGCAATTTTGGTTGGGTTCCATTTGAGTTTTAAACTTCCTTTCAATAGGCAAGCCTTTTTTCAACGTTTTGCCACACACTTCAAAACTTGATCCATTTGACTCTAGAGGTTACAGTGGTGTTAAGTACCCTTTCCCTAATACCATATAACACAATATAAAACATTTGTAGATTGATTTTCAATAAGCATTCGAAGTCTTACAAGTGAATTTGACATGCACAAAAGTAAAGCACACGCATGATGCCCATCAAAAAAGAAGCATTCGGTCCTAGTTAAAAACCTCCTCCTTGTAGGACCTAGTACAAACATAAAGGAAAGTTGCAATTGCAAAAAGCTTGTGACTTCAAGTTAAAATCCATTCACTTCCAACTAGTTGAGCCAATACTTATGAGGTAATAATAGTTCTTACGCATTGCACATCTTGGCAAAATTTCTACATAAAATCTACATCCTACATTGACCAACCTTGAAATGATGGGTAGATAGCTCCCTAAAGTCTCTATTTAAAGTTACAATACATGTATTAATCATAGGTTGGTTAAAGGGCCAACAAATTACAAAAATATAATCATATTTCTCTAGTTGATTTTGAGCTTCGACACTCATCCTTCTCAATAAAATTGATTGAGCATTCAATCTTCTCAATGGCAAAGGCACTAAATTGGAATAAAACAAATGGCATGTGCATAGCCCCTTAACTTCTTATAGGAAAGCTTACAAGACTTACAATGTATGCAACTTCCACATGGACATGCTACCATAAGTCTCTTAAGTAGTGAAGTGAAGCATCAAGAATCATATGCTTATCCCCAAGTTAGAGGAACCCCAAATTTCATCATTATTCCTTTTTTCTAGGGCTATGTACTAACTACAAAAAGGGAAGGTCTTCTCACTAAATGTACTCACTGAATGTACTACAATCTAATAGGAGAAAATGTAAATTCATCCTACCATGCTTTCTTAGTAGCGAAGATTTTCTTTATATTCTCCTATTTAAAATTTTACATTTTGCAATTCATTTGAATAAACTATTCTTTCAAATACTATTGTAAGCTTAATCCTTTGAAGTTTTTATACAAAATCACTAATGAGCAATTCCATGGTAAATCATGTGAAGCACATTTAAGAATTCCAATTTTGAAATATTTGTCAAGGAAAAGACATGTAAGCTTTGGTTCCTTTTCATGTGTACTCAAAACTAGATAGGTGAATGACATGAGAACTTGTACTCACAATCAATAGAGTGTTAATCTAACAAGGAATCATCATAAGAATTTGGAAAAAGGATTAGTTATGGGAAACCATAAATATATGATGCTTTCGTTAGTGGGTGCTTTGAAGGATACTTGTCAAGAAAGTATGCAATAAACAATGGGATTGCCACATGTGTGACTTCTTGTATATATGCGCATGTTTGCTAGAAGATTGACTTAGGTCATGTGAACTCCCAAATGCCAGCCTCTTTGTTGCAAGAAGTTTGACTCTTGCCTTTCTAAGTAGCTTCATTTTCTAAGTCATTCAATTGATCAACAAGGGAAAACATATAAACTTGACAAGCTCCTTGTTATGCTTCTTCGTATCAATCTATACTTATACCAAGATGCCAAGCGTAGGACTTGAACTTTTCATTGTAACAAGTGTCAAAAGTAAGAATGGTCCTCTTGAAAAGTAATAAATGTTGGAGCTACAATCTTTACGTCATTTTCCACAAGTTATTTTGTCATGTTGCATTGAACCAATTTAAACAATCTTTCATTTCAAATTTTGAAGTACAAAATCACCAAGGATCATGTAGCACTAAATCATGCAAAGTACATTGAAGATTTCTATATGTGAAATTTTTGTTAATGAAAATACATGTAAGCCTTGATTGCCTTTCATTTGTATACAAATCTAGGTGGTTCAATGACATGAGAAGTTGTACTCAAAATCAATGGAAATTTACTTTGATAAGGAGTTATCAAAAGAATCAATCGAAAGTAGTCATGAGAGAGAGAGAGAGAGCGAGCGAGCATGCGTGCGTGCGTGTGTGCATGCGTGCGTGCGTGCGTGCGTGTGTGTGTGTGTGTGTGTGATGGTCCAGCCCTCCGAATCCTAGAAAGACCTCGATACCTACCACACTCCATTGCGAAATTCATCCCTGCAAGTCAAAGCCACAAGATCACTTAACCCACACATTGGTGCCTAAACAACTCAAGAAGGCACATAAAGGCCACAAGAGAACTCAATGAGGCATCATAAGTTTGCATAAGGGCCCATCTTGGGGGCCAAGTGCATATTCATAAGATGAACTATTTACAATGAAAGCCGAAGGCATGTGAGGGACTTGAATCACAAAATGACGATGGAGCTATCAATGCACATTGCATACAGCTCAATGCTATGGGTGACGGTGTCTTGGCTTGAGAAAGTGCACACACACATGTGCACGCACGCACACACACAGAGTTTCATCATGAAGCTATATGAAGAGTACTTGTCAAAACAATGTATAAGAAATAGTTGTAGCTTTGGGACCATCATGTGACCTCCCATATGTGCACTTCTTTGATAAAAGATTGACTTTGGTCATGTGATCTACCAAATGCAAGCCTCCTTGTTACAAGAAGATTGACTCTTGGATTTTTGAGTCACTTATTTGATCAACAAGATCAAAAAGTATAGACTTGATAAGTTGAAAATGTCTAGATTCTTCTTTTCTTATTCATATTAATTTACACTTGTAATAAGGTGTCAAGTGTAGAACATGACTATTTAGTGGTAGCAAGTAGAGGGATGTCATTGATGGTGGATGATCATTGAGAAATATAAAACAAATATTGGAAACGATGGGTGTATTTCTATGAATGGTTTTGTTTCTTGGTTGCCTAAAGTGAGAATCAATGAGGTGCAAAAGTGTGACTTTGATTTTAGCAAGGCATTGCAAAAAGGTAATACATTTTATGATTCCCCAACGGATAAGGGAATCAACATGGATAAAGTATTGGCCACAAAGAAAAGTGAAGTGCATCTTTCTTTTAATACACTACTACTTTCCTCCAATTCTTTGCCATGAACTTTGTTAGCACTAGCATTTGGGTAATCATGTGAAGTTTGGTGGAGACTAGAGCACTTCTTGTGAGAATTTTTGATGCATGTTAATTACTCAGCTTTTCATTGCCCATTTTGTAGTTCTAGTGTTTGTCTAGTTTTCACAAAGCCTTCCCATAATGGTCATAGTTGTGAACAATCTACCTCTAGCAATCTGCCATCGTCAACAAAATGAAGTTACCCAAATCAAGGGCAATATAATAACACGAGATGTAGCTACTCTTATGGACGAGGTGTGGATGACTTTAGTTACTATGCTACATAAAGCATTATCAAAATCCTATCAAAATCACTAAATACATGTGGTTTACTTGAATCTCTCTTTGTTGCATGCATTGCACATACCATGGTTTAGTTTCCTCCAAGCTCTCCATGGGCATGCAAAGAGTACAAGAATATACCTATCATATGGACCTCAAATCTACTTTGGCCTCTCCTCATGACATATACAATAGCACCTGTTGCTTAAACTCTCCTTCAAGCTTTTCCAAACTACTTACATTATGCCATTTAGAACATTACTCTAACATGATTTGTCCTCCCCAACTTATGAGGATAGCAAGTGGTTCATGGGTATATTCACTCTAGGCTCTAGATGCAATATATAGTTTTAGAAACCAAGGTAGGCCACACGGTTAGCTTTCTCAAAACTAGCTTCTCACAACTACTTGCACATAATTCTAGGAAGGGATGGGGCAACTCAAGATGCAACCAAAGAGCATGTTCCACTAGATGTGAAGTAAACCAGTATTATTTTTAGCATTTTCTATTAACCACATTGACCCCTAATCACCAAAAAGGAAGCTTTTTAGGTAATGGACATTTTAGAACGGTCCTCATGTGGTCTCATCCCATTGGAGTCACCCTTCTAGTGTTTCCAAAAGTTGGTTTTCAATCCTTACTTCTACTAGAACTAATCTTGTACATGAGAACAACAACAACAACAACAACAACAATAACAATAACAATAATAATAATAGTGAATAGATCTTTATAAGTGGTAGGAAAAATCCCAATATGTCTTAACATGTGTGTGTGTGTGTGTGTGTGTGCGTGCATGCATGCGTGCGTGTGTGCATGTGTGTGTGTGTGTGTTTTTTTTTTTTTGCCTCCATTTTGTTAGCACGTAGGCACTCATTTGCCTTCATTATGTTATAAATAGTTAATGTTCTTTCTTGCATTTGATATTGAAGGAGTTCTTTCACCAAAAAAATAAGTTGATGTTATCACCTGGTGCACTTGGTGCACACGTATCATAGCCAAAGTCATCATCTTGGGAACTCCCAAGATATTACTATAACATACATTCACCACTTTCTATTCCTAGATCATATGTTTCCTCAACATTTTCCTAGTTTTGTAAGTTGGAATTCCACACAAGGGAGAAAAGCATGCACCATTGGCATTGGGATATTGAAACTTTCAATGCTTAATGATCTTATTTCTCACAAGTTGTGATGCTACTAGATGCTTCTCATATATTGCATCTAATGAGCCATAGATTTATATTACAAATCCATCATGCATCTCACACATTATTATTTACCTCAAAACCATTTATTTTTTATGACACTTTCGTAACAAGCATCTTAGATGTTAAGATAATTGGCAGTGTAATGCACGGGTTTCATTATTAATATATAGTTTGTATCGCAAAGCAAGATCAAATGTCTACCTACCCATATGTACCTACCTATGGATCTTGCTTAGTAATAAGATCAAATGTCTACCTATCTACCTATGGAGGTTACTAATAATCTTATTTACTTTTACAACACCTCTTATTAAAAATAAAATATGCTCACATATGCACAAAATGGAAGGAATGGACCAATAAGCATGCCCTTCTTTCATAGGTAAATGCATAAAGGCTATCTTCTTAACAACAAGTATGGGAAACAAGTATAATGATAGAGGCTTAAAGCATATGGGGGTCCACAAAGAAGGGAAACAAGGACAATGATAGAGGCTTAGAGCATATAAAGGTCCACATATCAAGTTGCTCTTTGATACACCAAGTGGCTCTCTCTCTCTCTCTCTCTCTCTCTCTCTCTCTCTCTCTCTCTCTCTCTCTCTCTCTCTCTCTCTCTCTCTCTCTCTCTCTCTCTCTCTCTCTCTCTCTCTCTCTCTCTCTCTATGCTTCATACACACTCATGCACATGTTTACATGTAATTAATCTCTTATAAAGGTACATAAAGAAAAAAGAAAAAATCATAACATATAGCACAAATAATTAAAACCTGATCCTAAAAAATGTCCTAATCTATAGTTAAGGAATCACTTTCTTTATATTTATCAAAATACGCACACTTGCATGCATGCATGCACAAGTATGATGATACATATATCTTTTCAATTGATAGCTAGTTTAAGTCGGCAACTATACTCAAATGCTAATATATGATGGATACAAATGGTATAGAGGGATTGTTGTTGAGAGATAGGCATGTGAACCCTATATAGGCAAGGGTGGATAAGGGTAGATGGGTGTGAATGAATTGGAGGGTAGAGGTAAAGCCTAACCCTAACCATCTAAAGGCTATTTAAAAAGCCTAAAGGTCACTCTCAACTATTGAGACAGTGTAACAATTGTACTTGTGAACAACTCATTAAGCAAGATCTTCTTCTTGTACTTGAGCTCTCTCTCCCTCTTGTGCACACCTTCTCATGCTATTCCTTTGATATTCCAACGTGGTATTGTTGAGATTCAGCAATCACACTCATTGATAGCCTCTTTGTATGGAGCTTCAGGGCCAAGGACATGCAGGCTTACCTATCCCATATGCACAGTGGTGCCTACTGCAGTTTCCTACTTTCCTATAAAGCATTGTACTTGCTTCCTTTTCTTAATGCAATGATAGTACTCTTTTCCTTCCAGTAAAGTGTCAGTGTCATTGTCCACACACAAGATTGTGTTTATGAGTTCAAGTCTCAATCTTGAAACCTAATTCACTTGTGTGACAGTCAGTGTCTGAGTCTATGTCTACATGAGTTTTCTTCTCGTCTTTGAACCACCATAGCCATGCTCTAGATCCGTGTTTCTCAACATGGTATCAGAGCCCAGTCGGGCATGGGTCAGCTCGGCTTAGCTCTCCTTTGCTCTCTCTCAGCTCATATTAACCTCTGGTTAGCTCAGTTTCATCCCATGACTTCATCTCCCAACTCTACCTTCACTTGAGCTTCCATGGCAGCCATAGCCAGCAGCATCCTGTCAGATTGAGTCGCTTATATCTCACTCCACAGGTCAAATCTCTTGGAGCTTCCTTCTTGAAAACTATTCCCCAGCTCACAAAGCTTCCCTCTATCACATCAATCCATGACATTTGGCTATTTGAAGCTCAGCATTGTGAAAATTCTCAGTCACTTCCATAGTCTTCAATTGTGACCTGTAGGACATACCCTCCATGGAGCCTTCATATCTCTCTCTGTAGAGCATATCTTCATGAACTCTCTTCTAGACATATCTTTCTCTACTTAGGGCGCTCCCTCTTGGCACAAAAATCGTCCACATTGTTGATCAACCAGCACGGCATTGTCGAAATTCGTGTTTGCTGACAAAATCTGCGCCTAGTCTATTCGTCTGCTCTGTGCGCGCTGTAGATGCTGCGATCTTGACGAGGAGGATAGGGCTTTGGAAGAGCTTTAAGTAAGCTTCATTTCTATAAAAAAAGTTTTCAAAATGATCAACTACAGCTCCTGCAATCTGCAAAAAACCAGGCCCCTGTCTGAAACCCTAAACTGTCAGCCATAGCCACTTTCATCAAAGCTCAAAAATCTCATCATTTTCTCTCTCCTGCCACCTGGAGCAACCCACTGCCACTCTGATCTACTATCCCAGCACCAAATCAAGGAGGGGAAGGACCTGAGAAGATTGAAGAAGGATCGACGACCCCGAGCAAGGAAGATTCAAGCTCAACATCAAGTCTCTACATAGTGTGTTTTCACACTACCATTACTTGTGTCTCTTGACACATTGTAATCTGCTCTTTCACTTGTAAAATCTGAGAATCTTGGAGCTGATTTGCTACTGCTCCAGCCATCCAACATGGGAAAAGACTCTCCAAATGCTCGGTTCAAGGGAGTTGGGTTTCATACCTGGCAAACCTGTATCAAGCTCATCCTGATGAAGAAGGGTCTCTAGGCCATCACAAATGGCAAAGAAAAGAAACCTCGAGATGCGGACCTTGCAGTTACTTGGCAGAAGAATGATGACAAGGCACAAGCCATCATTAAGCTGGAATTGGATGACAGCTACATCCATCATGTGGATGCCTGTGACACGTCCCATGACACTTGGGACAAATTGGATACCTTGTTTGGTGCACAGTCAAAGTCGTCTAAGTATGGTCTATTGATTGAATTTTTCTGACTTGATATGAAGCCTCATACATCACTGGCATCCCATCTAAATTACATGGAAAGTCTCCTAACCCAGCTTGCAGGGATAAAGCTGAAAATGGATGAAGATGTTTGTATTGGTGTCTTATTAAAAAGTCTGCCTCCTGCCTATGATAATGTATCAACCACTCTAACCAATATGCCTAATCCTCAACTTGTTGATATTAAAGCCTCTCTGCTAGAGGAAGAAAAGAAACTTAAAAGCAAAGAAGAGCCTAGCACTTCAAAGGATGAACAAATGTTATATGTAAACAACAGATACAAAGGTAAAAAGGAACTGCTCTTCTGTGACTTCTGAAAAAGGACCGGACACACTAAGAAGTTCTGTCATGCTAGGAAGAGGTCCCAAAAGGCCTATCTTGCAGCTGTGAAAGAAGAAGAAGACCATGGACCAAAAGATGAAGATGAAGATGAAGATGAAGACCACCAGGATCGGAAGGACAAGCCTCATCAGTCCTTCTACTCTCATTACTCTGATAGGCTGTTTTAAAAGCCTTGTATTTCCTAGTCCTAATGCTTCTTGCCATAAGCTTTGTAAACTCCTCATGTAACTTGTCACTATAGTCCCTGTACACTTTGTGAGGCCCCTATTACAGCCTCTGGATGTCCATCATGTTTTGGTGCCCACACTTAGCCTTTTCTGTGACAGCCTCTGGTGTCTACCATGTTTGTGGTGTGCCCACACTTTGCAGGTGGTTCTCATTACAACCTCTACACACTTTGTGCCTTTCTAGTTGTGATTGAGGAGGGGTTTTGAGATTCAGCAATCACACTCACTGACAGCCTCTTTGTATGGAGCTTTAGGGCCAAGGACATGCAAGCTTACCTATCCCATATGCACAGTGGTGCCTACTGCAGTTTCAGGGGGAGGAGGAAGCTCTAGCATTCCCCTTTCTTTGAAAAGTCAATCTACTTTGAGTGGGAGTGTAACCCCACTAATACAAACCCTTAGAGCAAACCCGATCATCATGATGGTGCAAACCATTGCAATACCGACACGAATGCCGAATTTGTCAGCCTTATATTTCCCTCTACCCATCTTTGATGGGTTAGCAAAGGAAGATGCATAACTTCACATTAGTGAGTTTGAGAAATTAATATTCAATTTTTAGATTCAGGATAAAGGACATCTCATGTTGCTTTTCAATATGACTCTGAAAGGAAGAACTACAATGTGGTATCATGGCTTGGAACCATAACCATGATTGATTTATTATTCACAGCCTTTCGAAGAGAGTTTGCCCTTTTCAGTATCCGTGAGTTGTCTACTAGCAAAGCTCACTGGATAGTCTTAATTGTGTTCACCATGCTGGCATAGCATAGCTCCCATGACATACTTTGAGGTGTCAATGTGAACATGGAAGGTTATGGTTCAGTCTGGGGCTCTTAGGATTGGTGCTGTGGTTAGAGCCTTCTTCAACTCTTCATATGTGCATTGGTATTCCTTGTTCCATTCAAATATCACTAACAATTTGTATAGAGGTCTAGCAATCAATGCAAAGTTCAACACAAATCGTTGATAGTACCCTGTATGGCCTATGAAGCACTGAACTCCCTTGTAATTGGTTGGTGGTAGAAGATTGACGATAACCCCAACTTTCAAGAAGCCGGTAGCAATGCCATTCTTTGACACTATGTGCCCTAGGATGTATCCATGCTTTACCTAGAACTGGCACTTCAAGGGGTTCAACGAGAGACGATACAGTCTACATCTTTCAAAGACTGCTTAGAGCTTGTCTAGGTGTTCCTTCCAATTAAATCATCAACGAATACCTCTAACTCTCACCTAACTCTCACATAAATCGTCAATGAATACCTCTAACTCTCACGTAAGCATGTCTTTGAAAATGATACGCATGAGCCTCTAGAATGTGGCTGGTGCATTCGTCAACCCAAAGGGCATGACTATGTAGGCAAAGATGCCCCACTCGGTAGGAATGTGGTCTTGTGCTGCCTATCATCTGGATACACTTGCACCTAATTGTATCTGGAGAAGTTGTCTAGAAAATTGTAGGCCTCTTTACCAGCCACCCTCTCAAGCATATGCTCAATGTACAACAATGGATAATTGTCTCTCATTGTGGCAGCATTGACTTTCTTGTGGTTGATGCACAATCTATTTTTTTGTTCTTCTTTATTACAATCACTGTGGGTGACACCCAGTTCATGTGCTTGATTTCATAAATGAATACTACTCTTAACAGCTTAACAATTTCCTCTTTGAAATTGTGAGCATGTTTGGAATTCATCAAATACGATCACTGCTTGACCTGCATTGCATCAGGTGTCATCGGGATGTTAAGAGTCACTACTCTTGGATCTACCCCTTTCAGCTCATCAAAAGGGACCAAGCGAACACATCTATGTACTCTCACAAGAGAGCAATAAGAGTTGCCTCCTCTTCCTTGGTCAAGTTATCGCCCATGAAAATAGCCTTGGGGTGTCTCCCCTTTCTTAGCTAGATTGACCTCCTTGACTTTGGCGGGTCCTTCTATAGGCTCACTCGCTTACCCTTGTCTTTTGGCTCCTAGCAAGACCACTACCCTTTCGCCTTTCT
This sequence comes from Lygodium microphyllum, assembly GCF_053477565.2. NCBI lineage: Eukaryota > Viridiplantae > Streptophyta > Polypodiopsida > Schizaeales > Lygodiaceae > Lygodium > Lygodium microphyllum. The sequence continues at coordinate 18,333,432 of NC_141150.1, forward strand.
TAAATCTGGTGAATTGTTTCAATAGGTCTTGTGACTTCCTCTGCTCCTCAGCTTGCAAATCCCTAGGTTGTTTCCTTCTTTACCCTTCAACCTTCGGCACCTTAGGTGGACTGGTAGGTCTCCTTTGGTGCATTTGGTCTTAGGTGGTCGAGGTATCTTAGGATCACTATCTGAGACTCAGAATAGAACTCTCCATCTTCATTAGAAGAGGGAGTCTCTCCCAGAGGTCATAGCTCCGATGGTGATTCTGTTCTGAGTACTGGTGTGGCACTTGTCTAGGCAAGACTCGCTTGTTTATAATCAATCGCTCCTATGTGCTCCAACCAAGTGCGATTGCAACCCATTCGCATGACTCCTTTCTTAATTCTGAAGATGCTCTTCTTTGGCCATTTGGAGTCTACCTGTATTTGTTCAATCACATGCCCCTCAGTGTCGTACTCTATCATGTTGATCTCTTCTTCGCTCTTGTCAGTGGAGAAACAATAGTCTTCGTACTCATCATCTGAACCGTCCTCATCCGACTGCTTGTCATCTCCTAAGTGTGTTTCCTTGTCATCGGTGACGGTTGGGTTATTAGATAATTTGTCCATCAAGTGCTCTAAGATATTGTGGAGGTCTCATTTGTTGTTCAGGATGTGGAATGTGACAGAGGTGGGTCCCATGCAAGGTCCTAGCCATCATGCATACTAGTATTGAGGGCGTGCCTTTGGGCGCATTGATTGCCTTAACAGCTTGCTTGTGTTCCTCATTATCCGAGAATGGTAGATTAATTGTTGTTAACACATGCATCCAATCGCACTCATCCTCAGGGGGCAAGGGATATACTTGGTTAACAGCTTGTAAGATTTTCTAATTTGAGTGTCACCCTTCAGCATAGCTGAGATGGTGTCTAGGTTGATTGGTGTAGTCTTCCAAGTATCCATCTCTACTCTTACCGCTTCCATTCGATTGCTTAAGAAGATTAGACCATTCCCCCAGTCTTCTATGACTCGTGCGTTGCACATCCAGGGTCAGTCTAATGAGATATCATAGTCCACTCCTTTCATGACTATGAAGTCCATAGAGAATTGAACTCCTATGATCTTCAATGACCAATTTTTTGGCACTTTGGATGGCTTTACTTTCGTTCCGTTAGCCAGTGTGACGTTGAACCTAGCATCCTCGATAGGTGGGTTACCCCAAGTCTGGAGGAGTACTGCATGGCTAAGCACATTGACTCTTGGCCCCATGTCTACAATCCCTTTCCTTGTGGTATCACCTAAAGCTAGGATGGCTGGCAAGATCGTGTGCATCTTTATGCCTTCCTAGAAAGCATTAATATGCAAGGACTTTAGTACTGAGTGCAGAGTTAGGCTTGGTATTTGCATCACTACATCGTGGTCTTGTAAGTCAATAGCAACTGGCTCTATCGATCCTTCCACCCACTGCTTTAGCTCCTGCCATAGCATCAGATGTTGTCTAAGCAGGTCTCCTAAGCTCAGTGTTACAGGGGTGGTCTTAGCGCTGTGAGAAGATTACTAGCCACTTGCTTCTCTCCTGATTCTGTGCTCCTTGGCCAATGGTTTCAATTGGTTTGCTAGCCCGTAATGTTCAAGCTCCGTCTAGGTAGCACAATGTGCAGTGTAGATGTGTCCCTCGATCGTATGGGTGAGATTGGCATGCTTACACTAGAGAGATCATCGATCTCATATTCTAATATGGGCTCTGCATCCTTTGGGTGTTCTTGGGCTCCTTTCACCCACTCCTTGACCTTTTTTATGGCTTTGAGTTGGCGCTTCGGGTTGGGGTACTCCCCTACCTTAGCACTCCCTTTCTCAGTAGTCTTTGGAGTGAATGTTCCTACCTCAGTGTCTGTAACTTTCTTTCCAACAGGTAGTGTTGTTGCGCTCTCAGTTTTCAGTGTAACCTTTGCTTCACTTTTCTTCTTCCTTCGCCTACGACTTTTCTTTTTTATTTAGGTTGCGTCCAGGTTATTAGGCCCTGATGTCACTGATATGCCAGCCTACTTCGTCTGTGCGTAGGTCATAACTTGCAATGGGGTGGGCGTGGCCTTCCCGTTGAGTGTTTTGACACTGAACAATCCCAATGGGACTGATGGTACAATGGTTTTCACCTAGGGCAATTAGTAAAGAGGTGGGTGATTCTACACTCAGTGCATCTGAGATCAGCCTTATCTTGATTGGCTTTCTCTCTCTCTCGGTAGCATAAAGTGATGTGTCCTAGATGACTGCAAGTCTAACAAGAAATCGACTCTTGGGTGACTACAAGTCCAACAAGAAATCGACTCTTGGGTCTGCCATCCTAAGCCTCTACCTCTACCTCTCCCTCTTCCTAACACCATTATCTTAGCACTGGTTAATAGTCCATGAGAACTGGATTGTCCTCTTTGTCGTACGAGATGTAAGGGTTCACATAAGGCTCCTCATCATTCGGCTCCTCCACGTAGTGGATTGGAGCATCGCTCAGTGGATGGGTTACATAAGGTCGAGATGGCCTAGGTATGCCTATGGGATTGATTTCCATCCTAGGGATGACTAGCTTTGCATCATTAGGTGCTGGAAGGGCCAATGAGGCTTCTCTCCCAAAGAAATTCAGAGGCCTATTCCCTAGGTAAGGATGGTTGTAAGGCTGTGAGTATGGGACCCTTCTCGGTAGTTTGCAGTGTATGGCATCATGGCCGAACCTATTGCAATTGGCGCAAGGTCAGAACCTAGGGTCCCGACACTTAGCTCGAAGGTGGTTTCACCACAATACATGCATTGGATATGCAGGTGTGTAGGTCTTCTCATCATCGCTTGTAGTCTTGCTAGCTCTATTTTCATCTCTGCTAGCTCTTGGCTTGGGTCATCGCCCTTCCCTTTGTCTTGGTTGCTTGGGCTGTCTGATTGTTCGCTAGATGTTGTTTCCCCATCTGAGGTTGTTCTAGAGTTGGCTTCATCTCAATTTGAGCTCCTGGAGCTTCTCTCCTCGAGCTGGTCGTCCACTTATATGGGCTCTTCAAAGACCCTAGCTAGTGCATCTCTTTGCAAGCTTGAGTTGCCTACCAAGGCCTTGTAGAGTTCCTCACTGCGTATTCCATTGATAAAAATGGTGGACATTGTTCTCTTAGTGGGTCATTCGTCAGTGGGGATTCTTTGATAGAGACTCCACACGTGAGTGACGGATTGGCTTTTGGAGCCCTGGGTAACTCTTAATCCTACAAGCAATGACATTACTAGTGTTGTTGCACTTTGTTTTGCCGACGTGTTGTCTATTAGTCACTTCGTGAGAAGCTTGCTCGGTGTTAAATCCGCCTCTTGTGCTCTTTCCCTCTCTGCATTCGGTCCTGTTCGATTTCTATTTGCTTGGGCTACTTCTCACATTTGCTAGGGCAGCACGCATTGGACTTCTCACATTTCTATGTCCTACCACAATCTCCTAGTCTGCTGCTGTTAGTTTTGTGCCGCTATGCTTTGCAAAGCTTTCTGTGCCAGTTTTCTTTCTCCTCAAGGTCCACTATGATGTCTTTTGACGGTCTACCATGGTGGTCTAGCCAGGTTCGTGCATCGTATTCATTCACCATCTACTGGATTTCGACTGGGAAATCCCCTAGGTCGAGCTCTTCATTTCCATGGTTTGTACTAGGTTCTACCATATCAACGGTCTCTTGCTCCACCAAGTTGTTGATGAGGTTGATCAAGTCAGGTAATGTCACGCTCCCAATGGTGTCGCTTCTTCTATGTGTCTGGCTTTCTGTGTTGTGTCTCTCACTTAGTCCTACCAATTGGGGTTCTTGATCACCTGTCTAGGTTTGAGGGTCATCTCCTATTGGTGGGTTTGTTCTGTTCATTAAGTCTGAGTATATTCCTTCTCATTTACAGACAATCCTCAATTTACGTTCACTTAGTGTGGTGCTCTTTTTCCATGCACTATCCGAAATCAAGCTTTTAAAATTTTCAAGTGCACTTCAAGTGTTGAAAACAATGTTAGTGTGAACATGAGATAATAAATGTAGCTTTCGCACTCCAGTCTAAGTTCTTGGCTGAATAAGGATTGAGGTAGTCATTGGCCGCCTGCACTGGTCTCTAGGGTATGTGCTACGTTATTCCACTTGATCAAGGTCAATTGGAGTTTGCAAGTCAGTTTACAGCTCTAAGAGGGGTAAAAGCTGACGTGACTCTCAATGGTCATGTTGTTTAGTTGTTTGGCTATGATTTCTAAGGTCAATTGTACTTGTAAGGCTTTTCCTCCCCCGAGCAAGAGGTGTTCTACTTTGTCCAGGATACAGTAAATTTGTCAGTTTTTTATTGGTCCAATTCTGCAGTGTTCGATTTCACAATGTTCGATCCCCAGAATTTGGACGTCTGATTTTCAATCATCTGATTTCAGTGCATTTGATTCAGATTTATTCGATTCTGGCTTCCGATTGTGATGTGTTTGATTACTGTTTGTCCGAGTGATTGATGGCCGAGCATCTGAATCCAATTTTGGAGGTGTCTAATTAGGCCATCTAGTTGTTTTTCAGAATCGGATGGGTAGTGTCTGATTGAACAGGTTGAGGCAGTTCGAGTGTCCAATTTTCGGGAATCAAACATTCGAGTGCGTTCGATTTTGGGAATCGGACCCTATGAGCCTTGTTCAATTCCAGCGACGTGAAAACAACGATGTCAAAAAATTGAATCACCACAATGATTTTGATCTCACAACCATGCAACGAGCTCCAGAATACAAGAATGGACACAGAGGAAGGTCTCTATATACCTGGTATGCGCAAAAAACTCACGTGGAAGCCAATTGATTTGCGCGAAGCTCATGGTCTCTCTCTCTCTCTCTCAAGCTCTCTCTCTCATTGCTGAAGGTAAAAATGAGCTTCCGCCTTGCTCTCTGGGGTCTTAAACCCTTTTTCCACTTAGCCTTGACCTCTCCGATAGCTCCCCTTGTGGTATTAACACATATAAGTGCGTTTTTTCCCCATTTTTCCCTTGTTTGTGCCTTGTTTTGGCCTATTTTTACAACAGGAACCCTAAAGTGTTTCACTTCGATCTCTTGATCCTATCCTACTCTAAATGCAACAAGAATCAAGACCCAAATACTAAAACGGTTATCCTACTTGTATACTCATTGAAAACCCAAAATACTTACTTGTTTTAAATGTTAAAAACCCCAAATCTCCTCCCCATATCAAGCACTGGTTTGGGGATGAAACCCTACTTTGACGCTCAATTTGAGGCGCGCAAGTGCTCAAGCTTGAATCCGCTGGTCCCAGTAATAGAACCAAAATGTAGTGGAAGCTCATGCTCATCTGCCAAGACCCACGGACTACTTATTGCTTCAAGTGTTTCAAGCAAGCACAAATGGCTATCTCTCTCCTAGCTGATGTACCTTCGATCCTACGGGGGTGTAGTGAGCTTACCTTGATACCTGAATGAGTAGCTTCCTCCCTCAAGCAAACCGGTAGCTCCACGATTCAAGATGTGAGCTCAAGCAACCTCAAGCCTCCACCTCCAAGCTCCATCCTCCATAGCCATGCGTGAGATAAGAGAAGAAAAGAAAAATAGAGGAGACAATGGAGAGCTTCTTCTCCAAGATCCCTCACACACACTCCCTCACACTCCCAGACTCCCTCTCTCAAGCACACACAAGCAAGCAAGAAGAAGAGAAGAAGAGATCACTTTTGCCACACACCAAGGAATAAGCTTCTCATTCACTATTTGAGTTTATATACAAGCCCTAAATCCCTTGGGCACCCATCTCCTTTTTTACATAACTGGGTATCTTGCCAAGGTCCTCTTTCCCTATTCTCTTCTAGTTGCCTTATCTCTTCACCTATGTCCATTTAGACTTTACAATTTGCACTAAGAATTGATGTTGGATACCCTACAATCAAGATACTCTTGACAAATTTGAGTGAATCCACACTTGATACATCAAGGGTCATTTGCAGTGATTCATTGCTTTGGGTAGTAGTAGCAGGCCACATGGCCTAATTGATGGCAATTATAAGTTGAGCCAAAACCTAAAATACGTGGATGTGCAGGTGAGCTACTACTACGCAAGCTCACCTTCATATCGATGTGCAGGTGGGCCACATTGAAAGTTGAGCTAATACCTAAAATACGTGGGGCCAAAAGACCCAGAAATCGAACTACATGGAGCCAATGGAAGACAAAAGTGAAGATATAAGGAGCCAGGAGAAACAAAACAATTAATCATTTGGACTTTTGAGATGATATTTTTGACTTATGATTGAATTGTGTAAAGTGTTGCAAGTTGATTGAAAATTCACAAGCATAGGAAAAGAGAGAAAGCTTGATTGTGCACCACTCACTTGAATACACTTAAGCATACTTTTGAAACTTGTTGCAAGAACCCTAGAACTTGATTAAGCAACAAGACATTGGGGGCACGCATAAGAACAAAGCATAAAGGCAAGAACATTTGAAACATCAAATAGGGACCCAAGACTTTCAACTATCTTCTTTTATTAAAAAAATTTCCCTTGTTAAGAGCAAAAACCCTAGTGGTAGCAGAGAATCTCAGATATCTACTTGGCTATCATGAATTCTTCCTACTGCACAAGGGAATCATACCTCTCTATGCACAAGACAATCATACCTCTCTAGTATGAACCTAGACATATAAATATGAATGACCAAGGTACAAATTAGCTAATAGACATCACGAGGAGTGACATGATTTAGGACCCTAAGGTTGATGCTCTTGATCTAGAACAAGCAACCTTTAATTCTTTGAGGGATCAAAACTTGGAATGGGAACACCTAATTAGAACCCTTGAACCTCTTATCTGACTCTGAAAGATGACCCAATTGCAATGTAGAATGTAAAATATATGTGATCAATTTAGGGAGATAATACAAACCACAAATGCCATGGAGAAATCTCATGCCACACATCCTTGCAAGCTTAAGGCTTGTTGGAATTGCCATCAATTAGGCCATGTGGCTCACTACTAATACCCAAAGCAATGAATCACTGCAAATGACCCTCGATGTATCAAGTGTGGATTCACTCAAATGTGTCAAGAGTATCTTGAATGTAGGGTATCCAACATCAAATCTTACAATGATGCTAGGTTTAATATCTCCACATGGATGGCTAAGGCTATCACCATTGACTTGAAAGACAATGAGCTAATCCCAGTTGCCTATCTTAAGGTCAACTTAGTTGTTAAAAGAGAGCACATTGCTGAAGCTCTCATTGACAAAGGAGTAGATTATAACATCCTTACCTATGATGCTTGGAGTCAAATTGGACAAACCCAAACTTGGACCTACGAACACTACAATCAATCCCTATGGAGGATCCCCATACTCTTCTTTAAACAAATCTAAAATTTTAATAACCATAAAGATTGAAATCTTATCGATTGTTCTATGTGCTTCCAAAACGACAGGAAATTGGAAAGGAAATTCTACTTGGAAGACATTTCAAGCATGCCATTGAATGAGGCTCGATGTAGGTCAATAATTCAACAGATAAGTGCTATGGATCTAGGAGTTAATCATTGATACCATGTTTAGTGCACATGCAATGTGGAATGCCCTAGTGTGCGCAAACAATTTTTGAATAATAACTAGCTATGTGTTGCACAAAGACATTCTTTTCATGCTTTTCTCCAATGCAATACAATGTTGAGAAGGCTCAACTGGGCTAATTCATGGTTCAGCTCCTTTAGATATTCAATGAAACCTAAATATTGTATTTCAATGCACAATCATTCATTTTTTAAATGCAAAAACTTCGCATTTCAATTTTCATTTGACATTTATTCATTATGTGGAGTGTCCTTTGTATTATGTGTCATTTTTCCATATAAACATCCCCCAAATGGGCACTTTAATAAATAAATGGATGTAGACTGAGGCTAATCTCATGCCCTTTAATGCACCATACATATGAACATGTTCTACTAATTCTCTCCATTTTTAAAGATTTAAAAGCCATTTTTCTATTTTTCATAAATTTCCTTAATATGTTTGGCATAAATGCTATTAATTCTATAAATTTTTATCATAAAATAGAGAAATACAACCATGGCAACCAACATGCATCATTTTTCCCAAAATAGACCATTACTTTCACTAATTTTATCAATCACCATCATATTTTTCAATTTTATGTATTTTGTGTGTGCTAGATAATTAATTTCTACATTATGACTACCACACATTCTAAAATTTTAGACTTGTAACCCTTAAACACAACACATAATACTTCCATGTTGAATTTTAGTCCATATGCATTCAATTTCATGACAAAAATAATAATAAAATTGAATTTCCTTTAAAATCGAGTCTTATTGCAAGAAAACCACTTAAATTTTCATGATTTTGGAGATGCGCATACCGTTCATTATTTTTTGATTTCTGAAGCAATGGAGAGCAAATAATTGTTGTATCTCATGCCCAAGAGGGTTCTTATTGATTCCACCGATTACAAAGACCAATTTTTCTTCAAAATGAAGAGACGTTGAAAAAATCGTGCCTCCCTCCCCCCTTCATAGACTTGAATTTTCAAGAGTTTTTACTCTCTTAAGCTTTGTAATGACTAATTAGTTACTTATTTGGTTCATCTCCCATGCATTTACATTGTTGGCAAGTGGTTTGGCTAAAGCATTCTTGTGATCTTTCATCTATTCCAAATGAAGAGGGAGTTAGAAAATAAACCTCATTCGGTAGACATTTGAGTGACATATCAAGTGTAATATTGAGTAGAACATTTAGCACATACACTTAATCGTTGCAAAGGTGATAATTACAAATCTTTTAACAAGGGAATTCTTGTCCTTATCATGATGACATGCCATTGATGTCTTTACAAAAATAGAATGATGCCTTTAGGGAGGGGGGATCCTACTCCAAGATCTCTATAGAAGGAATGAGAGGCAAAATAAGAACTAGTTAGAAAGGTCATGAGTCCTAAGAATGATCTAAAGAAGTGGATCCTAAAAGAAAAAGGTACTAGCAAGAAAGTTGCTACATCTACAAATCAATTATGTTGATCTACTTTTCACAAATCAAAACCAATGCACCACCCATATAGTAGGGAGCCAACATTAAACCCATGATGGGTCCCAAGGTATTATTGCATGCTCAAGTTTGCCATATTGGAAATAGATAGATATGGATTTTCCAAGTTTCAATGACTATTTGATATCTCCCAAACTACTAAGACATCCTTTGTGGTGGCCAAACATCCTTGCATCATCACAGCCAACTACCTCAATTGATTGCATAGTCTTGGGTTAAGACATGAGAAGAAATAAAAGAAATAACATGAACATGTGGTTGTTTATAGGAAGAAGAAACCTGTACACACAATAAATTTGATGCAACACCCTACTATCTCAAAGTCTAAATATAAGTAGGTGCTTCCACCACATGTATCTACCATAAAGAAATTGATACCACAATAGCCTCAAGCTACCAACAATGTATCAACTATGAAAGAAAAGGTACCACAACAACCACTGCCCATTATTATCACACAAGCTCATGATCCATGAATACTCAACAACTACATCCTCTCGTTCTCTAGTAATCATTCTCGATGAAAATTAATATTCATTAACACAACAACTATCAATGGCTACCCCATCAACATTGAACACCATTGGAAATAATTAGCAACTTGAATCAAAGATGACTACAACATTGATGGAAAGATAGAACCAATCAAGAGTCCATCATCAATCTCAAATATATTACCTAACCCTAATAACCAATAGTGCTAGACCATGACCACCTCTAGGGATGTGTCCATAGTATAATATATTATAGATATTGGAGTCACCCACTGAGATGGTTGTAGTCATAGGTAAAGCTATTGTCACATGCATACAACTATTGGATAGTACTTTCACTCTATTTGCTTGCAAGTAAAGATGGATTAGGTTTTCTAGATAGCAAAATGAGTGAAGTGGGCAAAATCCTTAATCCTTCTTAGTAAAGTGGTTTACTCAACAAGCATAGTGGGAAAGGATCAATTGTCAGTTCATGATTGATGTGGAACAATGATAAGTAATCAAGATAAATGAGTATGATCCAATTAATGTTTCCTCTACATCCTTCAAGATGCTTCCTTTAGCCCTAATAGACCTTTGGAAGATAACATTTTTCTCCATCTCTTCTTGGGTAGAATGTCGAGTGAGAAAGAGCTCTAGATTAGGTTCAAGTGACTTCTTAATAGATGTCCTCACCTATATCATACATATTGGCATACGACTATTTGACATGGATCATTACACGTAACTTAAGTACACTCCTCGTTTCTTCGAATATTCGTTGCACAAATGTTCAATTATAAAGAAATAAACTTCTATTCTTTTATATATAAATAAGAGTTATTTTTAAATCTATTTTAATTTCAAATTGTTATCATAAAAATCCATATAGATGACAAGTTCCCAACCCTTGCAATGCTTAGAAAGGTCACAACACTTTTTGTGAAGAAGAAAATGTTATAAATAAATTAGTAACAACTTTGCATGTTTACCTATTGACTAGATTTATTGACTTAGAGGAGAATAACATACGACTTCTATATAACATGATCTTAGTTACTAGGCACCTTCTACAATCATAAATGTTGAGCTCCAAGAAAAGAAGATCTTGAAGCAAATCAAGCCTTCCTCTTGAAACAAATCAATCCACTTGAATTAATAGGTAAAGGATCTAATGTTGAGAGTAACATTGAAGTCTATATTGAAACCCTTGAACATTATTTTGATGCGACAAGGCAAGCACTTCTAGCAAGAGCATGATTAGAAATCTATTATTTCTGGGTGAGGCAGCTTGTGGTGAAAATAATAGTGTTGAGACAATGCTACCCACCGAAGCTTTTGTAAGATGGAACGAGATTAAGAAGGCCATAAGACAAAGATACTTGTTGCCTTCCTATCATTTTATCAAGATAAATGAGTTCTTCAACTTGAGACATCTAAGTCTAATACTAGAAGCATACTATTTCGAGTTCATAATGCTCATGAAATATGCTACCATGATGGATATCCACCAATAACTTAAAAGTTTTTGCTAAGGATTTAATTAACCCTTGGATACTTATATAGAGTTCATAAGGCTAATTGACTTACAAGATATTCTCAATATGCAAGCCAGAGATTTGATTGGGCCAAATAGTGATCAACTTCCTGAAGACAATTACCTCCCAAATGAGTACTAAAGAAGACTATGATGTCTCAGAAGACAAAGAATAGAGGTGCCACACATGTGGGGAGTTAGAGCACATCTGAAGGAGATCCATCAATTGTGGATGCTTCATTGCAATAAGCTAGGGTATATCTAAGACAATTTCATTGAATTGGATCAAGAAGATATCATGTAGAGAAACAAAGCCAGAGAAGTTTAGCACTTGGTATATTTCAAGAATTGAATAATGATGAAGGCATAGAGCTTGATGTAACCTTTCAACATGAATAGAAACTCTAGAGGGGATCTTTAAGCAATGTAATAAGCCTTATACTTGCAATGATTTTTACTTTAATAGAATCTACTAAATGTAATATATTGAAATACGCTTGTCTTTGGAGCACTTCAATTGCCTTGAAATTTCAATACTTGTGTGCAATTAGCATAGTGCAGTGAAAGCATGATGGGTCCCTAACCAACAAGTGCTTGGAACAAGGGTAAGGACTTATCCCCAAAACTAAACTATTTCTAAGACCACTTTAGTAATTCTAGCACATATTCAAGTGGCATCTTTAGGAATAACTTTTCAAGAAAACTCAAATATTTTACAATGTAATGTAAGCTTTATAATCTATATAACATGTATTGATTGAACAACCCATCTTGGAAGTGATTGGAAAGCCTAATGAAAATGTACTTATAACTCATCTTGATGGAAGAACTATTCACAAAATATATTTATATGATAGAGATGATGCATATTAGCCTTTTTACTAGTTTTTGATTTAACACTAGACCATAGGAGAGAGAAGCATGAGTTTTGATAGTTTCCATTTTGACACTAATACTAAGGAGAGAGAGGCATGTAATAACATCTAAGGGTTAGTTTTTTAAGAATAAAGAAGAAAATCCTTAGAGACACTGACTTCTAAGGAAAGAGAAGTTAGAGACCTCTTAGAGTTGAAATTTTGAAATTCAACCTAATTAGCAAGAGGAGTCAAAGGATCAGCCCCACAAAATTCAATCTAACAAAAGGTAACTAGAGGTCCAATCTTGAAATTGAGCCAAGGAAGTGGGAAGTTGGAGGCTGATTTTTGAACTTGAGCTTCTAGAAAGACCAACTTTGAAATTGAGATTAAGGCCAACTAGAAGATCAATCTTAAAATAAGTTGAGGATAGATGAGTGGACGTTGCAACTTCAAAGTTGAGCCTAAGGCTTTCTAAAGGCTCCATTTTGAAATTGAGCCTAAGAAGGGGATGCACGCACACACACGCACACGCACACGCACACGCACACGCACACACCCACACACACACGCCCACGCACGCACACACGCCCACCCCCATGCCCACGCGCACGCGCACGCGCACGCACATGCGCACACGCACACGCGCACGCGCACGCGCACGCGCGCACACACACACACACACACACACACACACACACACACACACACAGAATCATTCTAGAGTCTCAATTTTGAAATTGAGCGTCAAGAAGGAGCTTGAGTCCTCTTATAGGATCAATTTTGAGCTTGAGAAGAGAAGAGTTAGAGGTTTTTAAGAGACTCAATTTTGAAATTGAGTTTGAGATACACAAACACACATAGACACGAATAGAGATCCTAGAGGCTTGAGATTAAGAAAATAGGAACTAAAGTCCTCTTAGCAACTCAAATTTTAAATTAAGTCTAAGGAGAGAGGAGTTAGAGGTCTTTGAGAGGATCAATTTGAAAATTGAGTCTCTCAAAGAGGTGTAGGCTTCTTGGGGTCTCAATTTTAAAATTAAGACTAAGAGGTATAGGTTTCTTGGACCCAATTAAGAAATTGAGTATAAAGAGAAAGGAGAGCCTTAATTTTGAAATTGAGTCTAAGGAGAGAGGAGTTAGAGGTCTTTGAGAGGGTTATCTTTAAAATTCAAAGGTGATGTAGGCTCAATTTTGACATTGAGCCTAAGAGGTGCAAAACTCCAATGATCTCAAAGAGGTATAGGCTCCTTAGAGGCACAATTTTGAAATTCATCCTTAGGAAAGATGAGGTAGAGATCTTTGAGAGTCTCAATTTTGAAATTGAGCCTAAGAGGTGTAGGCCTCTAAGGTTATCAAAGATGTATAGTCTCCTTGGAGCCTCAATTTTGAAATAGAGCCTCAAAAGAGACAAGGTAGAGATATTTGAGAAGCTCACATTTGAAATTGAACCTAAGAGGTGTGGGATTTTTGGAGGTCAATTAGAAAATTGAGCATAAAGAGAAAGGAGAGCCTCAATTTCAATATCGAGTTTAAGGAAAGAGGACTTAAAGGTCTTTGAGTGGATCAATTTTGAATTAGAGACTCTCAAAGAGATGTAGAGTTTTTAGAGGCTCAATTTTGAAATTGAGCCTCAATAGAGGCAAGGTAGAGATCTCTAGGAGGCTCATTTTTGCAATTGAGCTTTTCTTTAGGTCAGTGGTGGGTGCTCACCATTTGAGGGGGTGAAAGGCTCCCCCTAACACTTGGTGATCTTTGCCATGTTGATACATGGGAATCTATACGGTGCACACCATGTTCTTGCATCTTGCTAATGGTCCAGACCCATCACCTTTTAATGCGTTCCATTGTTCACCCTCTATCAATATGGACCATTGCCAGAGCATCAATAACCTAAGCAATGTGCCTTCTACACTTTGGATTGTGGAGCAATACTATGAAACAAAGGTGCTTGTTGGCACGACCTAGCATTCAAATGATATGGCATGGTTGGATGTCCATCTCATGCTGTTCCATGTTCAATACATCATGGATTCTCTAATGCTCACATTGCCAACCATCTTGGGCACGTACTAGTGCATCTACTAAGAGTGTGGACTAGTGGCATCATTGCTAGTAGTTGGCATATAGTTTTGCCTAGTTGGAGAAAAAATGGTAGGGCACTCCTAGAGCATCCAAAGGTGGTGGGGTCCAAATCCCCCATAAGGGCTTTGTAGCTATACCATGGCATTGCTGCTAGAAACACCTATATAGGGAGTAGTAGTGACTCTGAGCCCTACTTGGTTTCCACTCTATGTGTGATTCCCTATATCTAATGGTAAACCCTCACACATGCGACATCATGAGGGTGTAGTTTTAGGATGTGCCTATATTGTACCATTTCTTTCATTGAAAAATATAAGAGTATACCTTGCTCTCACATATCGTGTTACCTTTCTATGTCGTGTCAAGTGAGTGATTGAGTGCAGCTGCATTACACTTGGTATCAAAGCAACTCTTGCTTAGAGTTAAGAAGTGCTCATGGAATCAGGACCATGTTTCATTGACCCCATTGTGACACCCCCCAGCATGTCGAGCCCTGATGCAATGATCCCAACATGAGTTACCATCTAAAGATGTGATACAACTTCCCCATAGCACAATAACTACTAAAAGGAAAAATGTGGCTTCCTTGTAGTGGCAACCCCAGAGCTGAGGTGTAGCTCCCCATAACAACATGGAGAACAATAGAGAGAATACACCCATCCCAGTGGTTGAAGAGAGAAAGAAGAGCCAAGGGTAAGAATGGAGAGAAGTGTCAAGATTGTGGGAGAGAAGGAAGGAGTCTCGCTTGAAGCTTTCTTGCTTGCACAATGGGGGAAGACACACAAGGGTGGAGGCTGAAAACAAATTTCCTCTTCTTAGTTGTGTAAGCCAAAAGAACTCAAGTACAAAGAAATAGAAGAACCCTCTATATGGGTCTCAAACCAAACTCAACTAACTAAGGTGGCATACTAACTGAGCCACGAACTAGAATAGATAAGGATAGCTATCATGTAGCTATTATTCATGGGTGGTGTACCAACCGCATCTGCAACTGACACGTCGGTGACATAAATACACAACGGTCACCCTGGCGTATCACGAGTGGAGCTCGATATCTCAACACTCCCCCTCGAGCTCAATCCCAATTCCTGCACACCAAGCAGGTCTCTGAACTTGCGCAGCTTCTCTGCGCCCAATGCCTTCGTAAATATGTCAGCTACCTGATCCTCTGTGCTGACATAAACTAGATCAATAAGACCTAGTAAAACCCTCTCTCGCACATAGTGATAATGCACCTCAATGTGCTTTGTTCTAGCATGATAGACTGGGTTATTTGCCAAGTGTATACTACTCATGTTGTCACAATAAATGACAACTGGTCCATCTGTAGACTGATGCATATCATAAAGTAGCTTATGCAACCAAGCTACCTCGCATGCAGCCATTGCTGCACCCCTGTACTCAGCCTCTGTGCTCGACAAGGCAACTGTAGGCTGTTTCTTGCTGCTCCAAGTGACTGCAGCACTCCCAAAAGAGAACACATATCCACTGGTAGATCGTCTATCAGAAATACTACCAGCCCAATCAGCATCAGTGTATCCATGCAACTGTATCTGAACCCCAGTCTCATAAAATAGTCCATACTGCAATGTGGACTTCACATACCTGAGTATGCATCTAGCCACATCCAAATGTGGTTTCCTTGGAGCCTGCATAAACTGACTTACCAATCCAACAGCATAGCTCAAATCTGGCCTGGTAATAGTCATATAAATCAAACTTCTTACTATGCGTCTGTACATAGTAGGGTCTTCTAGAAGCTCACCTGCATCTGTGCTCAGCTTCACATTCTGCTCCAAAGGAACTGAAATAGGCTTACAGCCTGTCATCCCATATTTGGACAGCATGTCCAATCCATACTGCCTCTGCAAGAGCTGTATCCCACATGGTGATCTAATCACCTCAATGCCCAAGAAATAACGCAGCTCTCCCAAATCCTTCATCTCAAACTTCTGCTTCAATAGTATTTTCACATGAAGGATATCTTCATCATTGTCATCTGTCATAATCAAATCATCAACATAAATGACAAGTAGCATAATACCTTTCTCTGTTTTCCTCGCATAAAGTGAGAAATTTGCCTTGGAAATCTGAAAGCCAATAGTGACAAGATACTGTCCTATCTTGTCAGACCATGCTCTAGGTGCTTGCTTCAAGCCATACAAAGCTTTCTTCAACCTGCAAACAAACTCAGGATGAACAGCATGCACATAACCTGGTGGCTGCTCCATATAGACCTCTTCTTGCAAATCACCATGCAAGAAGGCATTCTTTACATCCATCTGATGTAAAGACCATCCCTTTGATGCAGCCATAGCAATGACTGCTCTTACGGTTGCCATCCTTGCAACCGGACTGAATGTTTCTTCATAGTCAATGCCATATGTTTGTGCATACCCCTTGACTACTAATCTTGCCTTGTATCTGTTCACAGAACCATCTGCATTGTGCTTCACCTTATAAACCCACTTACAGCCAATTGCATTCTTACCTTTAGGCAAATGTACCAATTCCCATGTAGCATTTGCTTCCAAGGCATCCATTTCTTCATCCATGGCTTTCTCCCATTTTTCTTTTCCCATGGCTTGCTCAAAAGAAGTGGGTTCTGGTTCCTGTATCACCTTGACCATATATGCATAGTGAATGGCTGTAAATCCATCATATTTCAGCCTATCCACAGGATACCTAACTCTGGTAGACCTGCGCAAAGTGGGTTCACTCCCAGGTGCCCTCAAAACATCCATGGTCTTCCTTACTCCAGGTGTAACAATAGAAGGAATACCCAACTCATCATCAATGCTCTGTTCTGAGCCACTGGATTCACCATCCACATAAGAGTGACCTGCATTCACATCAAACATGGGCTGATCAACCTTCTCTTTTCCTTTTCGTGATACCTGCATACCACTATCTGCATTGCTTTGAGAAGATTCTCCTGATCTCAATCTGCCTGTCCATGGCGAAGAATGTGAACCACTGCTAGAGGACGCTCGAGGTCCACTAATATTTTGTGACTGCTGCTGTTAATTCTGTGCAGCATTACCATTTTGTGCATCTACATCATCAATCACATTTACTGGTTTATACCAGCTACTCATCTCATCAAAAACAACATCTTTGCTCACTGTAAACTTACGAGTAGAAGGGTTATAGCATCTATACCCTTTTTGCTGCAGAGAGTAACCAATAAAGATGCACTTCTCAGCTTTTGGATCCAACTTGGATCTCAGCTCATCTGGCACATGTACATAGGCAATGCAACCAAAAATTTTCAAATGAGAAATATCTGGTTTCCTACCAGTATACCTCTCCTCTGGAGTCATTCCATGTATTGCTGCAGTGGGAGTCCTGTTCATTATGTAGACTGCTGTAGCAACTGCTTCAGCCCAATAAAAATCTGGCAAGTCTTTTTCATTGAGCATGGCACGAGATACCTCTCCAATATGTCTGTTTTTTCTTTCTGCAATTCCATTTTGCTGTGGGGTATGACTGTATGAATATTGCTGCTTTATGCCATGCTCCTGCAGGAACCTTGCAAACTCATTTGAGAGGTACTCTCCCCCTCCATCTGACCTTAGGCATTTTACTTGCAGGCCTGTTTCTTTTTCAACCATAGCTTTAAGAGTTTTGAAATGCCCAAAAACTTCACTTTTCTTTTTCATAAAATACACCCAAACTTTTCTGCTATAGTCATCAATAAAACTGACAAAATAATGACAGCCTCCAAGAGATGCAGCTTTAGTAGTCCACACATCAGAGTGGATTAATTCCAATGGCTTCTTACTCTCTTGAACATGTCTAGGAAATGGTTTCCTTGCCTGTGTTCCAAATTGACAGGCTTCACATACCTTATGCATTTCTGCAACCTTGAACTTAGGCAATCTTGCAACAATGTTTTGGGCCTGCATTGATTTAAGTCGCTGTATATTAACATGACCAATGCGTTTATGCCAGATATCAATGTCTGCAGCTACACCGGTCCCATGTGCAAACATTGCTGCACTCAATTCAGGCATGTCTGCATCCAATGTAAACATTCTGCCCTTCTTCTTTCCTTTTGCTATCAAGCGACCTTTATTTTTCATATCCTCAACAAAGCATCCATGAGGATTAAATCTGACCTGCAAGCCCTGCTCAACCATTTGACCAACAGAAACCAGATTCTTGGTGATATTCGGGACATGAAATACATCAGACAGGTATTTCTTTTTCCCATCCTGCATAGACAAGGGAAATTTTCCAATCTGCACAATAGGATGTGCAGTATCATCACCAGTCTCCACAAATCCTGGTTTTTCCATTTTTCTTGCATCCTCCATCCATTCTGCATGACCTGTCATGTGGTTTGATGCACCTGAGTCAACATACCATACATCATTGCTTTCTTCTGCACTTGTCATAGAATTGTTCATGTGCTGCACCATGAACAAATGCTCATTTCTGTCATCACCCTGTCTGCTAGACGATGCATAATTCCCTTGTTGCAGTTTTCCATTCATGATGTCATTCTGCTTTTTATAGCAGTCTTTAGCCATATGATCCATTTTACCACAGTAGTAGCATTCAACAATACTGTTTGCATTTTGGCCTCTTTGCCATCCACCACGACCTCTTTGGCTCCCCCTGCCTCTAGAGTTACCACGTCCTTCTCCATAGGACTGGTTTTCTTGAGTTTGCTGCATATTCTGATTTCTGCCACGGCCTCCAAATCGGCCTCCTCTACCTCTGCCTCTACCTCTTCCAGCATTTGAGTAGAAGACAGCTTCTTTTGAAGTTCCTCCTGAAGAAGATGCACCACCATTTCTTTGCTCCTCAGAAATTAGAAGAGCAATCAACTCCTCAAAATCAGGAAATCTTTCACGAACTGAAATGGATGTCC
Organism: Lygodium microphyllum; assembly: GCF_053477565.2. Lineage (NCBI taxonomy): Eukaryota > Viridiplantae > Streptophyta > Polypodiopsida > Schizaeales > Lygodiaceae > Lygodium > Lygodium microphyllum. The sequence goes on from NC_141150.1 coordinate 18,352,289, forward strand.
GAAACTGTGCATAATCCTTTCCTAGACCATTCAAGGTCACAGAAACTAAATCATCATCTTCCACTGGCGACCCAATGGAAGCAAGTGCATCTGCAATCTTCTTCACCTTCATGTGGTAGTCGTTGATGCTCATATTTTCTCTTTGCACATTATGCAACTCTTGCTTGAGCTGCATTTTCCTGGCTTGAGTATTTGTGCTGTACATTTTTGACAAAGTATCCCATACCTCCTTTGGCGTACTTGCATCCTGAATATGCACAATCATAGAGTCTGAAATGCTGATAGACAGCCAATACATAACTTTCCTGGCTCTCTCATGCCATGCTTTGAATGCCTGCATTTGCTGTTGATTGGGAACATCAGGAAGAACTGGTTCTTCTTCATTTCCTGCAACAAATTCCCAATATCCTTTTCCCATAAGGAAATTCGTCATTCTAAACTTCCATGCCTGGAAGTTGTTATTGTCAAGCTTTTCAGTGACAATCTGTGGGAGAGAATCAGACGCCATTACAGAACACTGCGAAAAATTCTGTCACTGCAAAAACTCAGCTTCACCCTCACAAGGGAAAATCTGCAAAACTGGCGAAAGTGGTATTTAACCACACAGTCACTTCCTAGTGACGATTTTGCATCAACAAGCAACAGGGATGATTCTGTAACTCCCAATGTCTTTGCGCACAAGCATACGATGCGATTTCTACAGTAACTTTTCACTGACCTGTAGAACAGTGGTTGCATAGCATAAAACTGGGCCTTTTTCTGAGTGCGTGCAGAGAACTTCCGCCTCCAAAACAGGCCCCGAAATGGCCTCAAATAAAAAAAACAAGGTCGCCGAGAGCTAAAGCTCTCACCCGCAGCATATACTGCCCTCTTGCTTCACCGCGAAGGGCGTCTCAACCTGAGACAATGCACTCTTGCAATTTCCGGCTGTGCTACCTGCAGAGATCTGCTCCCAAAACAGAAAATGAAAGCAACACTACTCCTCTTACCAGAACACCGCGAGCTTGGCTTGCTTTCTTGAGCTCCTTACCACGAACAAGGCTCTGATACCATGTCAAGATTGTGGGAGAGAAGGAAGGAGTCTCGCTTGAAGCTTTCTTGCTTGCACAATGGGGGAAGACACACAAGGGTGGAGGCTGAAAACAGTTTTCCTCTTCTTAGTTGTGTAAGCCAAAAGAACTCAAGTACAAAGAAATAGAAGAACCCTCTATATGGGTCTCAAACCAAACTCAACTAACTAAGGTGGCATACTAACTGAGCCACGAACTAGAATAGATAAGGATAGCTATCATGTAGCTATTATTCATGGGTGGTGTACCAACCGCATCTGCAACTGACACGTCGGTAACATAAATACACAACGGTCACCCTGGCGTATCATGAGTGGAGCTCAATATCTCAATAAGAAGCTCACGAAGAGAAAGTAGTAGATTAGAGAGGTAGTTGGAGGGCATGCCATGCTTGTTAGACTGCATTTGGAAGGACATGCAAATGAAGGAGAAAGAGGAGGAGAAGAGAAGGCAGTTTGAAGAGGAGTAAGGATACAAGGAGTGATTGATATAACAATAGAAATAATAGAAGAGATGAAAATCATAAGAGAAGGTGGATAGGTTGGTAGATAAGTTAGCTAGAGAGGAAACAACTAGCAGGTCGTCTCAAGACATGAAGAAGGACAAGGAGAGGGAGTTTGAAGTAGGACACAAGAAGAAGGACAAGAAAAAAGACAAGAGACAAAGAAACAATGATGAAGAGTAGAGTAAAAGCTCAGAAGATGACTATGGCAAGTTCAAGATGCCTCAACCCACCAAGTATAAGGGAGAGAGAGAGGACCGATTTTGAAAAAGTGAATTGTAGAAGTAAATATGTACTTGAAGTATGCATGAATCATTGAAGATAGGAAGGGAGAAGTGGCGGCATCTATCTAGTTGGTACCTGTTGGAGCAAGAGCAAGGATGCATTATCTTCTCATGGGAGTAACTCAAAGATCACTTCATCTTGAAGGTGGAAAAATTCAAAGTTAGAGATGAGAGGAGAAATCTCAAGCAGGCACAAGGAAAGATGAAGGAATATGTTAGCAAGTATAGACAACTAATGTTGCAACTCCCAAACATGGAGGTAGATACAATGTTGCATGGATTCCTATTTGGCATATAGGAGTGGGCCAGAAGAGATGTAGAAAGAGAAGAACCAATGAGACTAGTATAGGCCATGAGGATGTCTAAAAGATTAGTAGACTTAGAGGGGAGGAAGGTAGCCCAAGGGAGTCAAGCTAGATTCAACACCAACCTCACTACTAACTCTTAGACCCCAAGACCCAACCGACAAGAGGTCTTATCTTAGAGCTTGGAGGTCAAATTTTAGGAGTAACCCTAGCCACTTCATAATTTGGGCCTTGATACCAAGGGTAGCATTTGGAAGGTGGGGAAATAATCACTATAGACCAAGTCCTAGTACATCTTATGGGTTTGTAGAATCAAACACATAATCATGGTGGAGACCCCAAAGCCTCAACCATAGGAGTTAGATGTTTCAAGTGTGGGGGATTGCACTACCAGAATATATGCCTCATGGAAGATACAACTACAACAAGTGGATCTAGAGTAATAGTCAATCACAAGCGCTTATGGAGGAGAGGAAACACAACCCTTGTGGATTCAAGAGATCCCCAATGGAAGTGAAGAGAACCTAGTGTTAGATATGCTTAATGTCTCACCCTTGAAAGGCTATACCAATGATCCATGGTGCTCTAAGTTGTAAGGCCGATGAGGAGAAGCCATGTGTGAGCACAAACATCGGTTAGGTCTTGACTTTATGTCAAATGAGGTCTATGTGACTAGATGGCAAAAAGGTAATCTTTATGGATTTAGCCTTTGGGTTAGATATAGTCGTTATGTTGGTAGCAACTCGAGGCACAATGCATTGAGTTGCAGGGTGTGGGAGTTATCAAGGACCCCTATTTTGGGGTTCAAGGGGGCTGTAGAAGTAGCCCCTAGATGGGGGTCTCAATGTAGCTTGTGGCCCCCTTGCTAGGGATAGCACCCTTTCGGCTCGATGATAAAGGAAATATTTCCAGGCTAACTTAGGAAGGTTCATAAGATGGATGGGCAAGTTGACTAGACTACCTTCCTAGGATATAAAATAAATACCTCTCCAAAGCCATCATCAATCTATCTTTCACCCAGTCAGAGTTCTCCTAGCTACCCTTAAGCTCTTTGCCTATCATTTGTTTGGATGGACATTTAAGCTTCATAGTGGAAGTGCATGGGGTGGACAGAGCCATCTTTGTATCAATTCATTTGAAATTAAAGAAGTTTTTTTTCCCTTCTCATATTTGTTGTGTGTTCTCTACTCCTTGCTTAGATTTTGTCCATTATGCCATCTAATTTCTACACCTAGAGCACCTAAGAGTGGGGACAATTAGTGCATGTCCCCAACACATAGCAGAGCAAGTAGCAATAGTGGATCACCTATATCTGAAGGGAAGAGTTAGTGATGAGTGAAGGGGATCAATAAATCATGGTAGATATTGAAGCCACTCACAAACTCATCACACCCAAGTGCGTAGCAAAACATGGGCTACAATTGTCTAAGGCCCCAGAAGGATTAACAATGACTTTTGCACAAGGAGAAGAAAAGGAAGTAAAGAAAGTGTTTTTTAGTATAAATGAAAGCTGGGAAATGGAAGGCCAGGCTCAATTTTCTAGTAATATCTATGCATGAATTTAAAGTCATTTTAGGTCGGGAGTTCTATGGCAAGTATGTGATCACAATGTTTGACAAAGGAGTCAATGAGACGATGTTGAACATGCAAGGAGAGGGCATAAGAGTACCATGTGAAAGGATGCAACTTCCATGTAGGATGCCAATCAAAGTGGAGATGAAGGAGAGCAAGCAAAGAGTCTCTTGCCAAGCTACAAAGTTAGGCCTAGCAAGCTAGGAGCTTTAGTTCAAGAGTCAACATAGCAAGTTACAACATTAGACCTTATTGTGACCTGCAATGCCAAATAGGTGGAGAAATTAGTGAAGCAAGGAGATATAGTGTACTTATGCATGATCAAACATGTGGAGCACAAGGCTGCCAAGGGTCCCAAACTTCAAATTGGCAACAAAGAAGTGTAACAATACTTAAGAAGTATGTAGATGTGATGCCCACCACGAAACTACCCAAATGCTTACTCCCCAAAAGAGATGTAGACCACAAGATTGAGTTAATCCCAAGGATAGTCCCACCAACTAAGGCTCCATACCGAATGAATCACACTAAATTGGAGTGGAAAAAGAAATTACATGAATTGGAAGAGCTAGGTTATATCCACCCAAGTAAGTCCCCATTTGGTGTACCAATGTTTTTTGTCAAGAAGAAGGATGGGGAACTTAGATTATGTGTAGACTATAGGGCCCTGAACAATATCACCATTAAGAACAAATATCCCTTTTGCACTTAGTTGAAGACTTATTAGATTGACTCAATGGAGAAAAACACATTAGCCACATAGATCTTAGGTCCAGACTACCACCAAATCCATCTAGTTGAAGAATATATCCCAAAAATAACATTTTGTACTAGATAATGAACCTTCGAGTGGCTAGTCCTAGGCTTTAGACTAAGTAAATGCTGAGTACCTTTTGGGGGTTAATGGAGGAGTATTTTGGCCAGAGATAGATGAATTCATCATGATTTACATAGATGATTGATCTATTAGTCTATGCAAAACTTTAGAGGAACACAATGAACATTTAAGACTAGTCTTTGAGAAGCTGAGGTAGCACACATTGTATACAAAACCTAGGAAATGTGAGTTTACAATGAAGGAACTAGAATTCCTAGGGTTCATGTATGAGAGGAAGGCATCAAAGTAAATCCCAAGAAAGTCAAAGCAATAAAGAAGTAGATAATCTTGAAAATTGTTAGAGATTTTCTCGGATTCGTTGTATTTTGCAGAAGTTTTGTAAAGAATTATAGCATGGTCTCGACCCCACTATCCCACTTGACTAAAGGAGAAGGACATTTCACATGGGGAAGTGAGAAAAAATCTACCTTTGATTTGATGAAAGCATGTATGAGTTAGACCCCCATACTCAATGCACTAGATTTCACCAAGCCCATTGAAATCTTCATTGATGCATCAGATTATGACATTGGGAGAGTGTTGATGCAAGATGGGCAGCCCATAGCCTATGAATTCAATAAGTTCACAGACATAGAAACTAGGTGGAGTACACATGAGAAGGAGATGCTAGTCATCCATTGCCTTAGAAAGTGGAAGGACTATGTGTAAGACAAGCACATAGTGTGATCATCATGGAAAACATATTACTCAAATACTTCTAGTCCCAACCCAAGCTATCCATCAAACAAGCCAGATAGCTAGATTTCCTAGCAAAATTTGACATGGAAATCAAACACAAGCCAGTATCCACAAACAAGATAGCAAATACACTAAATCACAAGGCTAATTTGAAAGCAGCAAGCCAACAACAACTTCCTAGAGTTAGTGAAGGAGGCCTTAGAATATAACTATTAAATGCACAAAATAATAGAAGTATGAGTGGAGAAGATGCCACATGGCATGAATAAACTAGAAGAAGAGATATTGTTTGTAGGCAAGTGATTGTATATTCCCAATAATGTGGAGTTAAATAAAATCATCCAATATGAAGTGTATGATGGGAAGCTAGAGGGACACAAGGGCCAAAGCAAGACACTTGATGCACTAAGGTAACAATTCTTTTGACCAAACATGAAGGAGGAGGTCATAGGATATGTCAAGACTTGTGTGACTTACCAACTAAAGTGAAAGCTTCTTGCACCAAGCCTGTTGGATTACTTCAACCAATACCAGTGCTCAGTCACCCATGGGATGTCATCAGCATGGATTTTATTGTGGATCTCCTAGAATCCCATGGCTATACCATTATCTTTATAGTGGCGGACTATTCTTCCAAGCAAGTACATTTCATATCCACCAAGCTACCATTGAATGCCAAGGAGGTAGCCTGCCTCTTCTCTACTCATATCTTCAAGCTACATGGGCTACCCTTAGCCATAATATTAGATTGAGATGGTCACTTCATGAGCAACATGTGGAGGGAACTCTTCAAGACTCTGGAAACATAGCTCATATTCTCATCATCCTTCCACCCCAAGACAGATGGGAAAATACAAAGAGTACACCAAGGTATTGAAGACTATCTCAGAAGCTATGTTCGAGTGGACCAAAAAGATTTGCCCTTGTACCTTGACCTAATCGAGTTCCACTACAACATATCAATCAATTAAACAAGAGGTTACATCCCCTTTGAGTTAGCCACAAGGAAAGAAGTCATCACACCCACCATGGCCTTAGCCTCAGGAGCTGCCAAAGTAGAAGATTAGGATCCAAATGACTTCTTGAAGAAATGGCAAGAGAGAAATGCTTTAGACCAAGCAGAATTTGGAAAAAAGAAAAATCACCACAACCAAATAAGGGAACAAGAAATGCAGGCAACATTATTCACCAAAGGTGACATGATACTCGTTAGCTCCAAGTATATATCCTTGCCAAAGAGTATGAGCCCCAAGTTCAACCATCGGTACTTGGACCATACTGCATCAACCAAGTTTTGAATAAGGTCAACTATAGGTTTGGACCTATAAGAAAGTATACGTGTCCATAATGCATTCCATGCACATCTTCCATATAGGTTTTACCTCAACAGCCAATGGGGGTGACACATTCCACTACTCCATTCCAATGGCCCCTTTAATGTAGAGGCAATCCTTCCATGCCGAGAGCACAACGGTTATCTCGAGTACCTCACCAAGTGGAAAGAGCAACCTCTCTATCAAGATTGTGGGAGAGAAGGAAGGAGTCTCACTTGTAGCTTTCTCACTTACACAATGGGGGAATACACACAAAGGTGGAGGCTGAAAACAATTTTCCTCTTCTTAGTTGTGTAAGCCAAAAAGGAACACTAGTACAGAGAAATAGAAGAACCCTATATATGGGTCTCAAACCAAACTCAACCAACTAAGGTGGCATACTAACTGAGCCACGAACTAGAGTAGATAAGGATAGCTGTCATCTAGCTATTATTCATGGGAGGTGTACCAACCGCATCTGCAGCTAACAAGTCGGTGACATAAATGCACAACGGTCACCCTGGCATATCATGAGTGGAGCTCGATATCTTAACACTCCCCCTCGAGCTGAATCCCAATTCCTGCACACCAAGTAGGTCTCTGAACTTGCGCAGCTTCTCTGCGCCCAATGCCTTCGTAAATATGTCAGCTACCTGATCCTCTGTGTTGACATAAACTAGATCAATAAGACCTAGTAAAACCCTCTCCCGCAAATAGTGATAATGCACCTCAATGTGCTTTGTTCTAGCATGATAGACTGGGTTATTTGCCAAGTGTATACTACTCATGTTGTCACAATAAATGACAACTGGCCCATCTGTAGGCTGATGCATATCATAAAGTAGCTTATGCAACCAAGCTACCTCACATGCAGCCATTGCCGCACCCCTGTACTCAGCCTCTGTGCTCGATAAGGCAACTGTAGGCTGTTTCTTGCTTCTCCAAGTGACTACAGCACTCCCAAAAGAGAACACATATCCACTAGTAGATCGTCTATCAGAAATACTACCAGCCCAATCAGCATCAGTGTATCCATGCAACTGTATCTGAACCCCAGTCTCATAAAATAGTCCATACTGCAATGTGGACTTCACATACCTGAGTATGCGTCTAGCTGCATCCAAATGAGGTTTCCTTGGAGCCTGCATAAACTAACTTACCAATCCAATAGCATAGCTCAAATCTGGCTTGGTAAAAGTCATATAAATTAAACTTCCTACTATGCGTCTGTACATAGTAGGGTCTTCCAGAAGCTCACTTGCATCTGCGCTCAGCTTCACATTCTGCTCCAAAGGAACTGAAATAGGCTTACAGCCTGTCATCCCATATTTGGACAGCATGTCCAATCCATACTGCCTTTGTAAGAGCCATATCCCACTTGGTGATCTAATCACCTCAATGCCCAAGAAATAACGCAGCTCTCCCAAATCCTTCATCTCAAACTTCTGCTTCAATAGCATTTTCACATGAAGGATATCTTCATCACTATCACCTGTGATAATCAAATCATCAACATAAATGACAAGCAGCATAATACCTTTCTCTGTTTTTCTCACATAAAGTGAGAAATCTGCCTTGGAAATTTGAAAGCCAATAGTGACAAGATACTGTCCTATCTTGTCAGACCATGCTCTAGGTGCTTGCTTCAAGCCATACAAGGCTTTCTTCAACCTGCAAACAAACTTAGGATGAACAGCATGCACATAACCTAGTGGCTGCTCCATATAGACCTCTTCTTGCAAATCACCATGTAAGAAGGCATTCTCTACATCCATCTGATGTAAAGACCATCCCTTTGATGCAGCCATAGCAATGACTGCTCTTACGGTTGCCATCCTTGCAACCTGACTGAATGTTTCTTCATAATCAATGCCATATGTTTGTGCATACCCCTTGACTACTAATCTTGCCTTGTATCTGTTCACAGAGCCATCTGCATTGTGCTTCACCTTATAAACCCACTTACAACCAATTGCATTCTTATCTTTAGGCAAAGGTACCAATTTCCATGTAGCATTTGCTTCCAAGGCATCCATTTCTTCATCCATGGCTTTCTCCCATTTTTCTTTTCCCATGGCTTGCTCAAAAGAAATGGGTTCTAGTTCCTGTATCACTTTGACTATATAGGCATAGTGAATGGCTATAAATCCATCATATTTTAGCCTATCCACAGGATACCTAGCTCTGGTAGACCTGCGCAAAGTAGGCTCAGTTCCAGGTGCTCTGAAAACATCCCTGGTCTTTCTTACTCCAGGTGTAACAATAGAAGGAATACCCAACTCATCATCGATGCTCTGTTCTGAACCACTGGATTCACCATCTACATAAGAGTGACCTGCATTCACATCAAACATGGGCTGATCTACCTTCTCTTTTCCTTTTCGTGATATCTGCATACCACTATCTACATTGCTTTGAGAAGATTCTCCTTATCTCAATCTGCCTGTCCATGGCAAAGAATGTGAACCACTGCTAGAGGACACTCCAGGTCCACTAATATCTTATGACTGCTACTGTGAATTCTATGCGGCTTTACCATTTTGTGCATCTACATTATCAATCACATTTACTGGTTTATACCAGCTACTCATCTCATAAAAAACAACATCTCTGCTCACTGTAAACTTACGAGTAGAAGGGCTATAGCATCTATACTCTTTCTGCTGCTGCAGAGAGTAACCAATAAAGATGCACTTCTCAGCTTTTGGATCCAACTTGGATCTCAAATCATCTGGCACATGAACATAGGCAATGCAACCAAAAATTTTCAAATGAGAAATGTTTGGTTTCCTACCAGTATACCTCTCCTCTGGAGTCATGCCATGTATTGCTGCAGTGGGAGTCCTGTTCATTATGTAGATTACTGTAGCAACTGCCTCAGCCTAGTAAAAATCTGGCAGGTCTTTTTTATTGAGCATGGCACGAGATACCTCTCCAATATGCCTTTTTTTTTTTGCAATTCCATTTTGCTGTGGGGTATGACTACATGAATATTGCTGCTTTATGCCATGCTCCTACAAGAACCTTGCAAACTCATTTGAGAGGTACTCTCCCCCTCCATCTGACCTTAGGCATTTTGTTTGCAGGCCTGTTTCTTTTTCAACCATAGCTTTAAGAGTTTTGAAATGCCCAAAAACTTCACTTTTCTTTTTCATCAAATACACCCAAACTTTTCTGCTATAGTCATCAATAAAAGTGACAAAATAATGACAGCCTCCAATAGATGTAGCTTTAGTAGTCCACACATTAGAGTGGATTAATTCCAATGGCTTCTTACTCTCTTGAACATGTCTAGGAAATGGTTTCCTTGCTTATTTTTCAAATTGACAGGCTTCACATACCTTATGCATTTCTGCAACCTTTGCCAGATATCAATATCTACAACTACACCGGTCCCATGTGCAAACATTGCTGCACTCAATTCAGGCATGTCTACATCCAACGTAAACATTCTGCCCTTCTTTCCTTTTGCTATCAAGCGACCTTTATTTTTCATATCCTCAACAAAGCATCCATGAGGATTAAATCTGACCTGCAAGCCCTGCTCAACCATTTGACCAACAGAAACCAGATTCTTGGTGATATTCGGGACATGAAATACATCAGACAGGTATTTCTTTTTCCCATCCTGCATAGACAAGGGAATTTTTCCAATCTGCACAATAGGATGTGCAGTATCATCACCAGTCTCCACAAATCCTGGTTTTTCCATTTTTCTTGCATCCTCCATTCATTCTGCATGACCTGTCATGTGGTTTGATGCACCTGAGTCAACATACCATACATCATTGCTTTCTTCTGCACTTGTCATAGAATTGTTCATGTGCTGCACCATGAACAAATGCTCATTTCTGTCATCACCCTGTCTGCTAGAAGATGCATAATTCCCTTGTTGCAGTTTTCCATTCATGATGTCATTCTGCTTTTTATAGCAGTCTTTAGCCATATGATCCATTTTACCACAGTAGTAGCATTCAACATTACTGTTTGCATTTTGGCCTCTTTGCCATCCACCACGACCTCTTTGGCTCCCCCTGCCTCTAGAGTTACCACGTCCTCCTCCATAGGACTGGTTTTCTTGAGTTTGCTGCATATTCTGATTTCTGCCACGGCCTCCAAATCGGCCTCCTCTACCTCTGCCTCTACCTCTTCCAGCATTTGAGTAGAAGACAGCTTCTTTTGAAGTTCCTCCTGAAGAAGATGCACCACCATTTCTTTGCTCCTCAGAAATTAGAAGAGCAATCAACTCCTCAAAATCAGAAAATCTTTCACGGACGGAAATGGATGTTTGGAAGTGTGCATAATCCTTTCCTAGACCATTCAAGGTCACAGAAACTAAATCATCATCTTCCACTAGCGACCCAATGGAAGCAAGTGCATCTGCAATCTTCTTCACCTTCATGTGGTAGTCATTGATGCTCATACTTTCTCTTTGCACATTGTGCAACTCTTGCTTGAGCTGCATTTTCCTAGCTTGCGTATTTGTGCTATACATTTTTGACAAAGTATCCCATGCCTTCTTTGGCGTACTTGCATCCTGAATATGCACAATCATAGAGTCTGAAATACTGATAGATAGCCAGTACATAGCTTTTCTGGCTCTCTCATGCCATCCTTTAAATGCCTGCATTTGCTGTTGATTGGGAACATCAGGAAGAACTGGTTCTTCTTCATTTCCTGCAACAAATTCCCAATATCCTTTTCCCATAAGGAATTTCGTCATTCTAAACTTCCATGCTTGGATGTTGTTCTTGTCAAGCTTTTCAGTGACAATCTGTGCAAGAGAATCAGATGCCATTACAGAATACTGCAAAAAATTCTGTCATTGCAAAAAACACAGCTTCAGCCTCACAAGGGTAAATCTGCAAAATTGACGAAAGTAGTATTTGACCACACAGTCACTTCCTAGTGACGATTTTGTATCAACAGGTATCAAGGATGATTCTGTAACTACCAATGTCTCTGCCACAGGCATACGATGCAATTTCTACGGTAACTTTTCACCGACCTGTACAACACTGGTTGCACAGTAAAAAACAAGGCCTTTTTTTGAGTGTGTGCAGAAAACTTCCGCCTCCAAAACAGGTCCCGAAATGGCATCGAATAAAAAAAACAGGACAACCAAGGGCTAAAGGCCTTTCCCGCAGAATATACTACCCTCTTGCTACACCGTGAAGGGCGTCTCAATCTGAGACAATGCACTCTTGCACTTTTCGGCTGTGCTACCTGCAGAGACTTGCTCCCAAACTCGAAAAATGAAACCAACACTGGTCCTCTTATACCAGAACATTGCGAACTTGGTTTGCTTTCTTGAGCTCCTTACCACGAACCAGGATCTGATACCATGTCAAGATTGTGGGAGAGAAGGAAGGAGTCTCACTTGTAGCTTTCTCACTTACACAATGGGGGAATACACACAAAGATGGAGGCTGAAAACAGTTTTCCTCTTCTTAGTTGTGTAAGCCAAAAAGGAACACTAGTACAGAGAAATAGAAGAACCCTATGTATGGGTCTCAAACCAAACTCAACTAACTAAGGTGGCATATTAACTGAGCCACGAACTAGAGTAGATAAGGATAGATGTCATCTAGCTATTATTCATGGGCAGTGTACCAACCGCATCTGCAGCTAACAAGTCGGTGACATAAATGCACAACGGTCACCCTGGCATATCACGAGTGAAGCTCGATATCTTAACACTCTCAAATAAGCTACTTGGATTTTGGAAGTGGAGGCTTGTGAATGCGACAAAGAGGCCTTTGATACCTAGCTCAATCAGAATATCAACAATACTTCCAATGTACCCTGAGTTATACCTTAGATTACCATAGGACTTGCAAGCCTCCACTCCTAAAATATAGTTGAGTCAAGGATGGATTGGAATACAAAAGAATAAAAACTAAGTCTAGATGGGCAACAACTAGCTTGATAGGAAAAGTTGTGTTGAGACTTCCAAGTTGTAGTGCAACAAACATTGACAAGCTTGATAGAAAGTCAAGTCCTAGATTGGTAGACACTAACCAACTTGATAGAATGAGCTATGTTAAGGCCACAAAATGAGTCAATAAGCACTACCTTTAGATTAATGAGGTCAATACTCCATTATGTGGGGGTGAGTGTAAGGGCTTTGTAGCTATATACCATTTTGTTGTTGCTAGAAACACATGTAGAGGGGGAGTAGTAGTGACTATGAGCCCTACTTGGTTTCCACTCTATGTATGATTCCATTCCCTATATCAAGTGGTGAACCCTCATATGTGTGGTGTCACAAGGCTGTAGTCATGGGATGTGCCTATGTTGTACTGTTTCTTTCATTGAATAATACAAGAGTATACTTTTCTCTCACATATCATGTTATCTTTCTATGCTATGTCAAGTGAGTGATTGAGTGCATGTGCATTATCCCCTCTCCATTTTTTTTCTATTGCTCCTTTTAGTACTCCCTCCCTTCACATTTTATTCCTATGCTTTTGTAATTTCCTCTCATCTTATCCTCTAACTATTACAACAATTACCTATTCCTATGGTTCCTCACTTCCTACCCCTACTTTACCTTTGCATAACACATGTGGACCCATCAACATTGGCCATAGCTTCATCATTGATATTGTTGGAGTGATGAGCACATTAACTAAAAATGAACGGTGGATCAAGTGTAGGACCCACACTACCAGTTTGGGGTCCCTTGCCTCAGTTATGCCAAAAATGAGGTGTAATTATCTTTGCACCCATAACTCTTGATGTATTAAGAGATTTTCACTTTTTAAGTTCAAGTCCTTTGTGCATGCCATGTGTAAGGAGAGGGTCATTTTAAGGTGCAAATACAAGATGCAAGGAGTCATGGATAGGTAAACACCAAAAATCATGATACAAATGTTATATATATGTTCTCTTCATAATGATATGGTCAATCATCTTCTTTCATATTTGCATCTCTCTCCCTTCTTTGTGCCTTTACATGCTCGCCATTCGGGGGGGGGGGGGGGGGGGGGGGGGGGGGTGAAAGTTCATGTGTTGGAAGCCATTGGACTAGTTGGAAGGTATGTTTCTTGTGGTTTATTAGTTCAGAACCTATTGAGGCTTCCTAGAGGGGTTCGTTGCCACTTGAATGAGCTCTATTGCATGAGCATTGAGGGAAAAAACAACAAGGTAAAAAACGTGAGATGCACAAATTGTGCCAGTTTGTTGGTCATATTCTCATGCTCCAACTCAGACATTAATAGCCATAAACACATTTCATTATTGATAAACAACTTTTTAGGGATTGAAGAAAGCTTCATAGCATTGGTATCTTGGTTGGGAGCTATATTGATGTCTATTAATTCTTGGCAATGTATATACCTTTACTCTCATGCATTTTGGCATGGCTTTGAAGAGTTCAACACTCACATTTAAATGGTAATAATAGGCTAAAATCTGTCTAGAATGTAGGCTGAAATCTGTCCTAGAATTTCTAGCACTAAAACAGGGCATTGTTTGATCAAAAAAGGCTTGAGAATGATGCAGATAATCATCTTGGATGCTTGGCAAGTGTTATAGCAACACTTACGTATACATGGGCATGATATTGGAGTATTAAATGCTCATTTTTGGATCTTATTTGTAGGTTGGAAACAATGAATTGGTTGTTGTCTTGAATTTGGAAACAATATACCTACAGGGAAGTATTTGTGACGCTTATTTGCTATTGACAAATGCTTGGATCATACCACTTGAGTGGTAGATGCTTCTGGGATACTGTGAGTGCTAAAAGCCTAAATTTTGGACTAATTTGTTGCTCGTATACCAGGGTTTGGTTATTGTCTGCAGGAGGAAGGATACCTATCTTCTTCACTTAATATACTTGCAAATCTATTGTGATTGGTTGGATATGTATCAACTCTTGCATAGAGTGGCAATTGTATGAGATGGTTTGGGCTGTTTTGAGGTCTGAATACTCTTGTTTTAGCAAAGAAAACACTGCTAGTTATACACAGGTTGCTGTTATAGACTGCTGTTTGTCATTGATTGTTATGAACACCTACATGTCTACTATGCAGACACATGCTATCTATTTGGAATGCCACTGCATCTAGATGTTTTGCCACTACCATAGAATTTTTTGAATTTATTTGAGCTTGTTTTATGCTCAGTTGACTATGTTTTTTCATTACTGGAATACAATTTACAGCAAGTAGGTTGTCATGAAACTATACCTGAAGAACTGCAAGAAATTGGTCCTGAACTACTACAGGAAACTGTTCTTAAACTGCAAGAAGACTATTCCTGAACTGTAGAAAGTCTATTCTTGAATTGCAGGGAGTCAACCACTTATAGATTGCATATGGCATTGAATACCTTATATGTAAATATTGCTATTGACACAACAAAGATTTGCTGCAATCAGACGCTGTCCACACCTACACAGAAGCACTGCTCAAATCCATCAAGCTTCTTCGATGGCTCCCAAGAGACATCAAGATGCTAAGGGAGGTCATGCTCGGAGAGCTCCCCAATGCGAGGAAGTAGTCGCTATTGAGGAAACTCAACATGAAGCTGAAGCACAAGTGGAAGTTACCCCTAAATCCATTCAACCCAAAGGATCGGTTATTCCACAACAAATCCATTATCACGATGGATGGCCGAAAGAAGATAATCAAGTTTAGTACATAAGAAAAGGATTACTTTTAAGCTATTAACTCTATAATTTTCTAATTTTTCTATTTTATGTTATTACTTTTTTGCATCTTACGATAAAATGAGGGATAAGATAATCAAGTTTAGTACATAAGAAAAGGATTACTTTTAAGCTAATAACTCTATAACTTCCTAATTTTTCTATTTTATGTTATT
The DNA here is from genome assembly GCF_053477565.2 of Lygodium microphyllum. Lineage (NCBI taxonomy): Eukaryota > Viridiplantae > Streptophyta > Polypodiopsida > Schizaeales > Lygodiaceae > Lygodium > Lygodium microphyllum. The sequence goes on from NC_141150.1 coordinate 18,367,743, forward strand.
ACTTTTTTGCATCTTACAATAAAATGAGGGATAAGCTAGTAATGTTAGAAAAACCCTTAGGATAAGTCTATTATATAGATTACGATTAGTCAGAATGTACTTAAACTTACAAAAAAATGTTAATATTATCAATTGCTTTTTAGGAAAGAACATGAGAATTGATGAGGGGGATAGATTCTATGTATTGTATACATTGAGAAGTGTGTTAAAAATGTTTTATGGTTGTGTCTGCTTTTGGATTTGTGAATGATGAATTATGTCTCTTACGATTCTATGCTTGTAACAGCCGGACGAGTTGTGGATTGTGGTGGTTTGGGACATTGGGGTTCCCAACCCAATGCTCCCTAAACACTCTATAGAGTGTGGAAAACTTACTTGCAGTCCTATGCTCTTGAGGAAGGTAGGTGTTTTTGGTTTTTGATCACTCGAGCACTTGAGAGGGCAAAGGGCCAAGTGATAAGCGCCCATGCTATGTAGGACGAATCCTGAGGCTCAAGGAAGCTTAAAGGGGCTCTGAGCTAGTAAATTCCATGTTGATCACAGACGAAGTGCGATCATATACAGCCCAATTCAATGAGATTGGAAGGTCGATAATGTCTTTTTGTGGAAAGACGATTTTGTACCACTCTGTGTGGAGTGATGGTTCTGCTTGTTATTATGAAATAAAGTATTTGATTTCCAAATTGTTTGTTATGTGCTAAAGATTGAGTTTAATGAGCCCAATTTAATTGAGTAATAAAAGGAAGTTGTTTTTTAAAATATGTCCAAACAGCGTGGTAGTATGCTTTGCTAATTAGAAAACTAAAGCAGATCCAATCGAGGAAAGTGGGAGGCTTCGATCTCCTGAGTGATTATCAAACACCAATGGCTAGGTGGACCCGACAAGTTGGGTAACTTTACAACACTAGATAGGGTTGATTAAATTGTGACCCTCCCAATATCGATAGGATTAGGTAGAAGGTTTAACATCATTTTAGGGGATCAAAGCTGAGATTTTTCGTTATGGGTAGGGGGATCAAGTTACACTCTCCCCCATCTCTCACTCTCTTAAAACCAAGTGAAGTATTAACCTCACAGCTACCTTTGATTGATTACAAAGTGGTCTTTCTTAGGTGGGTGTTAGATTGCTGTTAGGAGTGACTTGTCCATGCTTCCCCTTTGAAGTAGAATTGAGATTTCCATGTTCAACTAAGTCCTATGTTTCCCGTGGGGAGACTGGATGGTGATGTGCATGTATATGAATTTTGGTCGACTACTAAGAGGACTCCTCTGGGTCTATTGGAGGAGGCACCTCACAACTTGTCAGTTTGGGAAACAACCAAGATTCCCATTCATGAGACATGTTAGAAATAGTTCTCGACCTTTGCAGTTGATACATTCAAATGTATGGGGTCCTGTCCACATAATGTGTATTTTGGTGGTGTTAGATATTGTTAACCCTCAGACGAACAAGGTGGAAAATCCAAGAAATTTAATGCAAAAGACAAGGCCAAGGCAAAAGTGGAATGGAAGACGAAGGTGCGCCAAGAAAAATATAGAAACACAAGAAGTACGGAAAAATTGTAACGTGTCTCCCTGTCCACTTGTAGGACATGTCTTAGCAGCCCATCGGGAAGAGAGTCTAGGAAGCGCCACCCGACACTCACAAGGAATGTCACTGGGTTTGCGATCTAGGTCTTCGTGAGTCTGCCACGAAGCGAAAGCATTCCAGCCATTCCCACTTAGGACTGACCTGAATCAGGATTTTCCTAATAGTCAAGTTCCTAAGAGGTAGCTAGCTTTGCGCAGAATCATTAGGGTCGAAGTGGATTTATACTGCACTTGGTTCAAGGAGAATGGGAAATGAGAGGGATGTGAAGCTCGATCTCTTTGCTCGTAAGGCATAGTCCCATTTCATTCCCCTAAAACAACATAAATTGGGACTCTAGCTCTATATATTCTAGGTCATTGTTACCTCGCTGTCAATTTCTTTGAGAAAAGTTCCCGGCCAACCGGGACCACCCTTCCATATAGGATGGACCCAGGGTCACATCCACCGCACTTTCCTTGGGTTGCTTTAGTTATCTAATTACCTACCACATTTAGTTTGACAAGCAAAAACAGCTTCCTTAATTAACCAATTAAACACTAGTTCCTTCACATAACTTAAGCACAGATACAGAAAAACAATGTCAAGCAAGTTCCTTTTGTCAAGATTGTGGGAGAGAAGGAAGGAGTCTCACTTGTAGCTTTCTTGCTTGCACAATGGGGGAATACACACAAGGGTGGAGGCTGAAAACAGTTTTCCTCTTCTTAGTTGTGTAAGCCAAAAAGAACTCACAAACAAAGAAATAGAAGAACCCTATATATGGGTCTCAAACCAAACTCAAATAACTAAGGTGGCATACTAACTAAGCCACGAACTAGAGTAGATAAGGATAGCTATCATCTAGCTATTATTCATGGGCGGTGTACCAACCGCATCTGCAACTGACAAGTCGGTGACATAAATGCACAACGGTCACCCTGGCATATCACGAGTGGAGCTCGATCTCTCAACACTCCCCCTTGAGCTCAATCCCAATTCTTGCACACCAAGCAGGTCTTTGAACTTGCGCAGCTTCTCTGCGCCCAATGCCTTCGTGAATATGTCAGCTACCCGATCCTCTGTGTGCTGACATAAACTAGATCAATAAGACCTAGTAAAACCCTCTCTCGCACATAGTGATAATGCACCTCAATGTGCTTTGTTCTAGCATGATAGACTGGGTTATTTGCCAAGTGTATACTACTCATGTTGTCATAATAAATGACAACTGGCCTATCTGTAGACTGATGCATATCATAAAGTAGCTTGTGCAACCAAGCTACCTCACATGCAGCCATTGCTGCACCCCTGTACTCAGCCTCTGTGCTCGACAAGGCAACTGTAGGCTGTTTCTTGCTGCTCCAAGTGACTGTAGCACTCCCAAAAGAGAACACATATCCACTGGTAGATAGTCTATCAGAAATGCTACCAGCCCAATCAACATCAGTGTATCCATGCAACTGTATCTGAACCCCAGTCTCATAAAATAGTCCATACTGCAATGTGGACTTCACATACCTGAGTACGCGTCTAGTCGCATCCAAATGTGATTTCCTTGGAGCCTGCATAAACTGACTTACCAATCCAATAGCATAGCTCAAATCTGGCCTGGTAATAGTCATATAAATCAAGCTTCCTACTATGCGTCTGTACATAGTAGGGTCTTCCAGAAGCTCACTTGCATCTGCGCTCAGCTTCACATTCTGCTCCAAAGGAACTGAAATAGGCTTACAGCCTGTCATCCCATATTTGGACAGCATGTCCAATCCATACTGCCTCTGCAAGAGCTGTATCCCACTTGGTGATCTAATCACCTCAATGCCCAAGAAATAACGCAGCTCTCCCAAATCCTTCATCTCAAACTTCTGCTTCAATAGCATTTTCACATGAAGGATATCTTCATCACTGTCACCTGTCATCATCAAATCATCAACATAAATGACAAGTAGCATAATACCTTTCTCTGTTTTTCTCACATAAAGTGAGAAATCTGCCTTGGAAATCTGAAAGCCAATAGTGACAAGATACTGTCCTATCTTGTCAGACCATGCTCTAGGTGCTTGCTTCAAGCCATACAAAGCTTTCTTCAACCTACAAACAAACTCAGTATGAACAGCATACACATAACCTGGTGGCTGCTCCATATAGACCTCTTCTTGCAAATCACCATGCAAGAAGGCATTCTTTACATCCATCTGATGTAAAGACCATCCCTTTGATGCAGCCAGAGCAATGACTGCTCTTACGGTTGCCATCCTTGCAACCGGACTGAATGTTTCTTCATAGTCAATGCCATATGTTTGTGCATACCCCTTGACTACTAATCTTGCCTTGTATCTGTTCACAGAACCATCTGCATTGTGCTTCACCTTATAAACCCACTTACAGCTAATTGCATTCTTACCTTTAGGCAAAGGTACCAATTCCCATGTAGCATTTGCTTCCAAGGCATCCATTTCTTCATCCATGGCTTTCTCCAATTTTTCTTTTCCCATGGCTTGCTCAAAAGAAGTGGGTTCTGGTTCCTGTATCACTTTGACCATATATGCATAGTGAATGGCTGTAAATCCATTATATTTCAGCCTATCCACAGGATACCTAGCTCTCGTAGACCTGCGCAAAGTAGGTTCACTCCCAAGTGCTCTCAAAATATCCCTGGTCTTCCTTACTCCAGGTGTAACAATAGAAGGAATACCCAACTCATCATCAATGCTCTGTTCTGAGCCACTGGATTCACCATCCACATAAGAGTGACCTGCATTCACATCAAACATGGGCTGATCAACCTTCTCTTTTTCTTTTCGTGATACCTGCATACCACTATCTGCATTGCTTTGAGAAGATTCTCCTGATCTCAATCTGCCTGGCGAAGAATGTGAACCACTGCTAGAGGAAGCTCCAGGTCCACTAATGTTTTGTGACTGCTGCTGTGAATTCTGTGCAGCATTACCATTTTGTGCATCTACATCATCAATCACATTTACTGGTTTATACCAGCTACTCATCTCATCAAAAACAACATCTTTGCTCACTGTAAACTTACGAGTAGAAGGGTTATAGCATCTATACCCTTTTTGCTGCAGAGAGTAACCAATAAAGATGCACTTCTCAGCTTTTGGATCCAACTTGGATCTCAACTCATCTGGCACATGTACATAGGCAATGCAGCCAAAAATTTTCAAATGAGAAATATCTGGTTTCCTACCAGTATACCTCTCCTCTGGAGTCATTCCATGTATTGCTGTATCAATATCTGCAACTACACCGATCCCATGTGCAAACATTGCTGCATTCAATTCAGACATGTCTGCATCCAACGTAAACATTCTGCCCTTTTTCTTTCCTTTTGCTATCAAGCGACCTTTATTTTTCATATCCTCAACAAAGCATCCATAAGGATTAAATCTGACCTGCAAGCCCTGCTCAACCATTTGACCAACAGAAACCAGATTCTTGGTGATATTCGGGACATGAAATACATCTGACAGGTATTTCTTTTTCCCATCCTGCATAGACAAGGGAATTTTTCCAATCTGCACAATAGGATGTGCAGTATCATCACCAATCTCCACAAATCCTAGTTTTTCCATTTTCCTTGCATCCTGCATCCATTCTGCATGACCTGTCATGTGGTTTGATGTACCTGAGTCAACATACCACACATCGTTGCTTTCTTCTGCACTTGTCACAGAATTGTTCATGTGCTGCACCATAAACAAATGCTCATTTTTGTCATCACCCTGTCTACAAGAAGATGCATAATTTCCTTATTGCAGTTTTCCATTCATGATGTCATTCTGCTTTTTATAGCAGTCTTTAGCTATATGACCCATTTTACCACAGTAGTAGCATTCAACATTACTGTTTGCATTTTGGCCTCTTTGCCATCCACCACGACCTCTTTGGCTCCCCTTGCCTCTAGAGTTACCATGTCCTCCTCCATAGGACTGGTTTTCTTGAGTTTGCTGCATATTCTGATTTCTACCACGGCCTCCAAATCGGCCTTCTCTACCTCTGCCTCTACCTCTTCCAGCATTTGAGTAGAAGACAGCTTCCTTTGAAGTTCCTCCTGAAGAAGATGCACCACCATTTCTCTGCTCCTCAGAAATTAGAAGAGCAATCAACTCCTCAAAATCAGGAAATCTTTCACGAACTGAAATGGATGTCCGAAACTGTGCATAATCCTTTCCTAGACCATTCAAGGTTACAGAAACTAAATCATCATCTTCCACTAGCGACCCAATGGAATTAAGTGCATCTGCAATCTTCTTCACTTTCATGTGGTAGTCATTGATGCTCATACTTTCTCTTTGCACATTGTGCAACTCTTGCTTGAGCTGCATTTTCCTGGCTTGCGTATTTGTGCTATACATTTTTGACAAAGTATCCCATGCCTCCTTTGGCGTACTTGCATCCTGAATATGCACAATCATAGAGTCTGAAATACTGATAGACAGCCAGTACATAACTTTCCTGTCTCTCTCATGCCATGCTTTAAATGCCTGCATTTGCTGTTGATTGGGAACATCAGGAAGAACTGGTTCTTCTTCATTTCCTGCAATGAATTCCCAATATCCTTTTTCCATAAGGAAATTCGTCATTCTAAACTTCCATGCTTGGAAGTTATTCTTGTCAAGCTTTTCAATGACAACCTGTGAGAGAGAATCAGACGCCATTACAGAACACTGTAAAAAGTTCTGTCACTGCAAAGAACACAGCTTCAGCCTCACAAGGGCTAATTTGTAAAACTGACGAAAGTGGTATTTGACCACACAGTCACTTCCTAGTGACGATTTTGCATCAACAGGCAACAAGGATGATTCTGTAACTCCCAATGTCTCTACACACAAGCATACGATGCAATTTCTATAGTAACTTTTCACAGACCTGTAGAACAGTGGTCGCACAGCATAAAACTGGGCCTTTTCCTGAGTGCGTGCAGAAAACTTCCGTCTCCAAAACAGGCCCCGAAATGGCCTCAAATCAAAAAAACAAGGTCGCCAAGGGCTAAGCCCCTTTCCCGCAGCATATACTGCCCTCTTGCTTCACCGCGAAGGGCGTCTCAACCTGAGACAATGCACTCTTGCAATTTTCGGCTGTGCTACCTACAGAGATCTGCTCCCAAAACAGAAAATGAAAGCAACACTGCTCCTCTTACCAGAACACCGCGAGCTTGGCTTTCTTTCTTGAGCTCCTTACCACGAACAAGGCTCTGATACCATGTCAAGATTGTGGGAGAGAAGGAAGGAGTCTCACTTGTAGCTTTCTTGCTTGCACAATGGGGGAATACACACAAGGGTAGAGGCTGAAAACAGTTTTCCTCTTCTTAGTTGTGTAAGCCAGAAAGAACTCACATACAAAGAAATAGAAGAACCCTATATATGGGTCTCAAACCAAACTCAAATAACTAAGGTGGCATACTAACTAAGCCACGAACTAGAGTAGATAAGGATAGCTGTCATCTAGCTATTATTCATGGGCGGTGTACCAACCGCATCTGCAAACTGACAAGTCGGTGACATAAATGCACAACGGTCACCCTGGTATATCACGAGTGGAGCTCAATCTCTCAACACCTTTTTCAACATTTGATCTTTATTTATCAGTCTTTGGAATACGTCAAATAACCTGCCCGAAGGCTATTCTAGCAATCCTCAGGGATCGCTATTCCAAGTTTCACCTGTTGACTAGTATGCAAGCCTCGAGATCCCATCTCGAGTCACATCAGCCTCTTGTGCAGGATCCGGAGGCAAGGGATTTACGGCTAGAGCCTCCCCTGGCACCCAAGCGTCCTCCTGCTCCAAGTAGCACCCACAGAGAGACATCTCACGGCGGGTTCGGTCCACGTACTCGGCGCGGCTAACAACCCCCTTGGATAGGGTCAGGCAGACAGTCGGAGGCAATAGTTGTTTTTCCTGAATTAGTTTCTTGAGCAAAAAAGTACAAAAAGTGCACCTAAGTGTACAATCACGAACATTCCAATGGTCATTTGTATGGCCAACTACTAAGGTGTGATTTCTTCTCTCGAATGCTTCCAACATTTGGTCCTGGATCAATCGCGGCTTGGCAAGATCCCAAGGGTTTCGTAAGCTGAGTTGCTTGTTTACCCTCTTTTCCTTGGGTTAGGGTTTATACCCTGTTGACCCAAATTGTCAATACCTTAGGTTTCCTTATATTAAGGTCAATAAATCTTGGGCAACCTCGTCGCCCTAACTTGGTTGGTCAACTGCTTTCCTGGAAAATTTGTAACTCCCCTAGCTTGGCAGATAAGTCCAAGGAAGAGTGATGTAGCAGGATGACTACTTATCCTCTAGAAAATTAGACTTGTACTTAGAAATCGCCAAACTTGGTCTAAGGAGTGGCAATACTATTTTGTGATTTAGACACAAAACCATACGACGTTGCAGCTTGTTGCACGAGATAGGTGTCAGCACCTAACGTGGGATTATTTTCTCATCACACGGTATTCCTTGGTCAAGAATACCTTTGATCAAGATGTAGGGTTTGGGAGTCCTATTGACTCAATCCAAAACCCTAACCCTATTAGGCCGATAAACGTTTTGGTGCTAGGGTCCCTAAATTCCTTGCGGGAGTCTAGCATTTGGTCAACTGATCCTTAGGGTGAGAACCCTAGATCATTCTTGCATAGCGATTAAATAATCCTAACATTTCATGGATGTGGGTAGGATCTTTAAGATTGGAAGTATTAAATCGGCATCCCAAGTGTGATACTAGGCAGAATTTTATCATAGCTTAACCCTACCTAGCACATTGAGGTGATCGTCATATGCTAACTAATCATACCTTTATGATTCTCATATAAGCTACTCAATTATACGTGAATTACTTAGTTGATCTAACCAACCCACGATTAAAGATGATCTTCCCTTTTAAAGATGCAAATACTTTCTAAAAGGTGTAAGTAACTGCAAGACGAGTGAGATGTATCATTCCATGCAATTTCAAGACCAAAGACCTTTTTGCCTTTATGCGACTAAAGGATCTACAGTGATCTTTCTTTTCCTTGCCCTATACTATAATGATTGACATTCAGAGCTAACTCTTATAAACCCTAACGTTGATGCATCGACTTCAAGCTTTGGCATTTTAATGAAGATGCATACTTTCCCAAATTCAAACTTTGATAAAAGAGCTCCATGCATGAGCGAATGCCATGAGTCCATCATTGATTTAATCCTTCCTTTATCACTTAACCCAACCTAGAATGTAACTATCAGCGCATGCGATTTGCAAAGTACATAAATCCTTTCCATGCATTGCAACTATTTGGACATCAAATAATGGCCGTTCTATGATTGTCTTATACACGAGACACAACTGGGAAATTATTACACAAGTGCATTATGTGTTATATGCCCTATCCTTTTTTGCGAGATGCAACACGGACACCTTCGCTCAATTTCATCTTTCAACTTTGCAACATACGTTCAAAAATGCAACTACCCTTGACCACGGAAGTGCAAGCAAATGCAAGTACTTGACATGCAACTGAACTTTGTAGATCGAATGAGTATATAAATTTCCTAAGGCATTTAAACTTCCCTACGAGAATTAAAATATGCTTAACTCAACCTTTCCATGCGGGGTTAATTTTTAGAACCTAGGCATTAAATATCAGGGCATTGTCCACTCTCGTACTTTGGGTGGAAGATCCCACGTGTGCTCCTCTCGCCTTTTGCTTAGGAGACATTGATGCAGTAAATTTCGTCTCAGCAACTCTCCCTTGGTTCACTTATGCGTTTTGAAGTCACTCTATCCGAGATCTCCTCTTCCGCGTAGGACACAGGCCTTGCAAGACACGTTTTAAAAAAAACCGGAGGCACCGGGTGAACTAGGCCTAGGGAAGCTTCAATAGAAGCTTCCAAGGTTCTGGAAGAACAGGGAGATGATGTGGATGGGGAGATGATTGTGAAGATGACGATGAGGGAGGTGATGACGACGACGACGACGACGATGATGATGATGATGATGATGATGACAGGGGGCGGCAGTAGAGCCAGGCGGCGTGGCATAGGCGGCAACTCCTTCACGGCGGGTAGCAGCTTCATAGCGGCGGGTAGCACGATCAATCCCCCTCCCAAGCTCATGGAGGGGGTTTATATGGGGTGGGGGGGGGGGGTAGCCGCACAAGTGGCGGGTTGCATGCCTCCTCCCCATGCCCCTCCACCACTCAAGCTCCACACATACTCCCTCTCCCCGCCATGCAACGGCTGAAGGGGAGGGAGTTAATACATAAAAAAATTGCAAAAATTATCCCCCTTTTTTTTTCCCGTGAAGGGGTGTTCCTATGGTGGCTTGCGGTTTCGAGCCATGGATTCATATGCACCATGCAGGTATGGTATCTAAAAGCTTTCTAATCAAGTGTCTTGGAGTTTTACCCCCCTTTCCAAGCCAATGGAACCATCAGATTTATGATCGAAGCATTAGATAACTGATTTTTCCAAGATCTCCTCCACAAAGAGCTCCATTTCTTAGCCATAAGCCCTCTTCTCTAATTTACTATAACTATGAGGCATGGGGAGGCACAAGAAGCATAAGGAGACCCCGAGAGGCTGTGAGAGAGAGGTAGAGAGAAGAATCCCCCTCCAAGAGATTGTGAGAGAGAGCTTGAGAGAGAGAGAGAGAGAGAGAGAGAGAGAGAGAGAGAGAGAGAGAGAGAGAGAGAGAGAGAGAGAGAGAGAGAGAGAGAGAGAGAGAGAGAGAGAGAGAGAGAGAGAGAGAGAGAGAGAGAGAGAGAGAGAGAGAGAGAGAGAATAGTTAACCTAAGAGGCTACAAGGGAAAGAGTTAGCTCAATTCTCTCTATCTCAGTCTTTGACTAAGCCATCTCTCTTATGCTCTCCTATCTCGAATCTATTCCACCTCTTTATTTCTTGAATCTACTTCTGGACGATGGCCTCCAAGTAAAGGATGTCATGTGCAGATGGCAATCCCATAACCAACAATGAAGCTTCGGACGAAGGCATCGCTGTCAATCCAATTGCAGTACCGGTCGTAAGTAATGTATTTTCAAATTGATAGATGCTTGCTTTGATTCTCATATGACATACATTAGGCCCCATACTATGATGCATGAGTATAAGTCATCGGAAGGGATAACTTTCATCTCACGTATTCAAAAGATCGAGCTTGCAAAGTGCATGTATTAAGGGAAGTTAATTGCACCTAGTTGCATATGGGTTATTCGTTAATAGAGCAATTACAAGGAAAAATTGGTTAGGGCTTATGAATGGCATAATCATGACATTAAAAATTGTGCATACAAGTGTTAAGTAAATTTTACATAGAATCACTCTTTGATCCCAAGGGGGAGAGCAGATATGCGATGGAAATGTTATCGTGACTATTCTTGCATTGTTTGGGAAGAATACAATCTCTCTTCTCTTCTCTTCTCTTCTCTTGCACGTGGCTATGGTGGATGGAGCTTGGAGGAAGAGGCTTGAGGATGCTTGAGCTTGCATCACAAATCGTGGAGCTATCAGAGTGCTTGAGAGAGGAAGCAACTCAATCGGGCATTAAGGTAAGCTCACTACACTCATAGAGAGGGATAGCGTGTTGGCTATGCGAGAGGTAGCCATTAGTGCTCGCTTGAAATGCTTGGTCCTTGGGTCTTGGAGGTTTCACCTCTACATTTTAGTTTTAGTTGCCGGGACCAATGGATTCAAGCTTGAGCGCTTGTGCGCTTCAAATCAAGCATCGAAGTAAGGGTTCCATCCTCAAACTAGAGCTTGAGGTAGATAGGAGGTTTTGGGTTTTTAATCCATACTACAAGTAAGTATTTTTTATCTTTGATGGTTAGTTTAGTAGGAGACATTAGTTCAGTACCTTGCTTTCGATTCTTGTTGCATTCAGAGTAGGTTAAGGTTAGAAAATTGGTTGGAAAGTGTAGGGTTTACTACTGTAAAAAAGGCCAAACAGGGCACAGATCTATGAAAGATAGTAGGAAGGAGAGCTGAAGGGGGTTGAGATTGACAAGCAAGGGGGCAGGAGTGCTGAGAACTTTGTGGAGGAGGGGTTTACTAGCCAGGAGACCAAGGAGAAGCTCATTTGAAACCCTGGTTGCCACACAAAGAGAGAGAGAGAGAGAGAGAGAGAGAGAGAGAGAGAGAGAGAGAGAGAGAGAGAGAGAGAGAGAGAGAGAGAGAGAGAGAGAGAGAGAGAGAGAGAGAGAGAGAGAGAGAGAGAGAGAGAGAGAGAGAGCTTCATTGCGTGGACTTGCTTCAATCTCATCACTGACGAGTTCACTGCCCACTACAAATATTCCCACACCTTCCCTTGCATGTGTAGTTAGGATTTGGAGATGCTCGAGCAATCGAAGGCTTCGATCACTTGCACGGAAAATTTTGTGTAAGCTTGGCAAAAAACGCGTCGCGTTTGGCCCCTTCGAGAGATGAAGATTTGGGCCGAGTCCTAGAATCAGCCCTCTGCCCATTTGACTCGGCCCTTGGCCGTTCGGCCATTTGGCCCACTTGACTCGGACACTCAAAAATTCGGTCCTCGGCCCTGCCGACTGGGACCAATCCCACTCGGACCTGTGGAAAACCAGAGTTGCAGCAAGAAAAGTGTGCACAAGAGGAATATAGGAGCTCAAAGTACAAGAGCAAAATCTTGTTTACTAAGTTGCTCAAAGTATAACTTGGGTATACTCTATCTCAACTTTGATAGTGATCCATAGGCTATTTATATAGCCTCTGCGTGGTTGGGGTTAGGGTTTCCCCTGTCCTTTAGGCTATTCACACCCATCTACCTTCATACACCCTTGCTTATGGTGGGTTCTTATGCCTATCTTCTAACACCCCCCCTCAATGCCAGGGTGGCATTGGATTACAAAGCATGTAAAATGTCTCGCCTTCAAACAAATGGGATACCTTTATAAATCAGGCTACAAGAGTGTTTATAGGTAGATGGTTTAGAGACTCAAAAAAGTCGATCATTAGATGGATTGGAGGCATAGTTGGCCACCAGTTCTTTGGGTACTTCAAGAATGTTGGGGCATTTACTAGTGATATGCCATGCCTTCTTGCATTTGTTACATTTTATTTTTTCTGGATACTTCTTCTAATAGTTGTTTACAATATATGCCATTTTTTCTTACAAAATGAACATTTAGTGAGAACTGTATGTACCAAAAACTTGATTACGGGAAGTTGAAGATGCCTGACTGGTGCTGCCTTCTTTGTGGTTCCTCTTTTCTTCATCCAAACAGGATAGGATGATACTTGCCAAGGTAGGATTTGGAATGTTGGTAAGAGTGGTTACAAGGGTAGGAACACCTTTTTTACAGCTTTTATGAGAATAGCAATAACATCCTCTTCATGGATTGGAGCTTGTACTGAGGCAAGTTGTGCCATGAGTCCCTTCATGTGAGAAATGAATTTTCCCAAGTCTTCACCTGATCTATATTCCAAGTTAAAGATTTCAAATTTAAGGGAGATTTTAGTATTTTTACCAGTGGCTCCATAGAGCTTTTCAAGCTCATCCCATTTTTCTTTAACAGTATTTAGTTGATCAACATGATGAATCAAGGACTCATCTAAGTGTAACATTATGATTGCTTGGGCATGTTGGACATCCTCTACATCAACCAGATTTGCAGAGTTTATAGCTCTAGTGCCTTGAATGAAAGGCCAATAACCTCTCTCCATCATCTTGTACATGATAAGTACCTGCCATGGGTGGAAATCTTTGCCATCAAATTTATGAATTTGTGTAACGTGCCTGCCCCTCAAATAACGGGATACGTCTTAGTAGCCCATCGGGAAGAGGGTCTAGGAAGCTCCGCCTGGCACTCGCAAGGAATGTCATAGGGTTTGCAATCTAGGTCTTCCCGAGTCTGCCCCGAGTGGAAGTGTCCGGCCATTCCCACTAGGATCGACCTGAAGTTCGGGTTCCTAGCAATCGGATTCACCTAACAGCCCTCTAGCATCGGTCGACAGCCGCTCCACTTTGTGTGGATACAACTGGACCAAAGCAGACTCATACCGCACTTGGTTCAAAGAGAATGGGAAATGAGAGGGATGCATCGCTCGACCTCTCTGGTCGTAGGGCATAGTCCTATTCCGGTCCCCTAAAACGGTATGAATCAGGATTGTAACCAACATTGTCCAAGGTCATGGTCCGACCTTTCCTAACATTTCTCGTTAACATCTCCTTTGAGGAAAGCTCTCAGCTAACTGAGACCACCCTTCCGTAGGATAGACCCATTGGTCACATCCACCATGCTTCCCTTGGGGGTTGTTTTAGTTATCTAATTACCTACCACATTATGTTTGACACATAAAAGCAGCTTACTTAATTAACCCGTTAATCACAGGTTCCTTTACATAATTTAGGGCATACACACGAAGACAAGATAACAAGATCAAACACTTCCTTAACTTATTCTTCAGATTAATGTTTGTCTCCCGCCCATACAGGAGAATTAAGTGTCCCTTTCTACCTCTGCAGAAATAATCCTTCCGTATCCCGGAAATAAAAACCCGAAGGTTTATCCTACCAAGATTCTGCCTTTTTGTGACTAGTATCAAGGCCTCGAGATCCCATCTCGAGTCATGTAGAACACTCGTGTAGAATCCGGAGGCATTGGGATTTACGACCAGAGCCCCCTGGCACCCAAGCGTCCTCCTATGCCAAGTAATTTCCACGGAGAGACCTCTCGTGGCGGGTTCGGTCCACATTCCCGGTGCGTAGTCATAACCCCCTTGGTTAGGGTTTGGCGGTTCGCGAGGGTAGCTAATGCCATCCTTCCTTAATTATCCCTTTAGGAAATCATCCACAGCTGAAGCAACTGGCCTAATAACATTTACTAGGGAAAACATCCCTTTTGTTCCCATGGAAATTTATCCTTACAGTTCCCGCCATGAAAATATAATCACTTGGATATTCATCCAAAACCACAGCCAATCCTTAAGTATCCTTTCGGGAACAATCAAGCTGAAACAATGAGCCTAACATCCTTTAACTAGGAAAACATCCTTTTTGTTCCCATGGCAATCAGTCATCACAGACCCGGCCATGAAATCATCAATCGCACCCCACTTGGATTAACATCCAAAACCACATTAACAAACAGTTGAATGCACAACCTCTTGCTTCAAGGCATCGCAATCCTATTGCATGCACACCCAGAATTTAACTTGGATGTATCAAAACACTTGCTCAAGGAATTTATAACCTTTTCTAAGGTAGAAATCCTTCTAGATCCTTTAAATGATCAAAGTGGTCTTCTCCTTGGTCTTGATTTGATCAAGGCTAACATTGCCATATTGTTTCAAACATAGACAAGTTTGGTAGTTTGCACAACATTCCTATTAAGGTGAAGTCCCTTTCCTAAATACCCTCAGCATTCTTCATTGGGTCGATTGCAACCCGCAAGATCCAATACCTTGGGAATTGGGGTTTTCCCGAAGAATGCCTTTGCTGGTAAGGAACAAGAATCTACATAGTTGAATGCCAATTCAATTCGTGCTTTTCGAGTTATGGATTGGTGATCTGCCCTTTCCAACGACCTTAGCATCGACTAGGTCTTCATAGGAATTTTTCCCTAGATAGTTTACCTATCTAACTCCTAAATGTTGTTGCGCATTGAGTCCACTAGGACATCCTTACCCTAGTATATAAGTCTCCCCTTCTTGATTTTGATTCGTAGGTGTTGAGACATTAACAGTTCCACTTGATTCGGTCTGCTTCTTTTCCCCTTGGGCATTTCCTTGTGGTAACTTAGTCCTAACTCAAAGCATTGATTGGTCAACCAAGGCAATGGACAAGCCTTATTCGCAACCCATCCAAGAGCCTTTTATCCTTCCCGTTCTTTACTCATCTGTCTCTAACCAAGTAAAGTTAACACACTTGGCAACGCAAGAATTTTCACCTTGGCCTTCAGGATATAGTCTAGATGCATGCGTCCCTTCCATCTCTCTTAGTGTAGTACTATGCAAAATTCTCCAATCCAACTTACCCATCATGCACATGGTGCGTTTAATATATTAGTACATCCTAATCGACCTTTAACTCTCTTCATACCTGGCAATGAATACTTATTCCTAATGCATCGGATCTCATGTGACTTTCGTATATGGAAGTCTAGGTTTCTATCCATCGGTGCAATTGCATCTTATGAACAGAAACTAACATTTTGTGCGCTTAATTTTTATGTAGATGCAAATCGTGATTTTTATTGGTTAATTTAAGCATTGCTCTATGCGAAAAAATTATGAAAACCTTATCATTTCATGTGCGCCAATCCATGTAGAATCCATTCTATTTGTCCATTTGACTCCCATGCAATCATCCCGTATTTGCAATATTTTGTGCAACAATATTTCATGTACTAGGCTAGTCAATATTTCATGCAACTCATGCACTTGACTTTTCATAATCATGCACTTGAAGTATGGAAGAAAAACCACGAACAATAAGCAATAAGAATAGTGGGAGGGTTACAGGACACCCTTTTCGAGTGGGTAGTCAATGTCGTCTTGCTAGGTGTCACGAGCCATCCACGGACTTCCGGTCTCATGCGTCTGCATAACCGTGAGTGTCCTTGATTTCTTGATGGCCGCGAACGAGTCTTCATGCTTGGCCTTCTAATTTCTCTTCAAGTTCTCTTCTTTCTCACCTCCTTCTTCTTCTTCTCCTCTCTCTCCCTCTTCTTCTCCTTCTCTCTCTCCCTCTTCTTCCTCTCTTCTTCTCCTCTCTCTCCCTTTTCTTTTCTTCTCCTTCCCTCTCTTCTTCTTCTTCTTCTTCTCCTCTCTCCCTCTTCTTCCCCTTCTCTCTCTCCCTCTTCTTCTTCTTCTTCTTCTCCTCTCCCTTTCCTTCTTCTTCTTCTCTCCCTCTCTTCTTCCTCTTCTTCTCCTTCCCTCTCTTCTTCTTCTTCTTCTTCTCTCTCCCTCTCTCGGCTAGGGGCACTGTTCACGGGGCAAGGGAGGCTGCTGCTACCTACCGTAAGCTGGAGGGGGGGGGAGGTGACGAAGTATGAGGGGGGAGGACTTGCCGTCGAAGCTGGAGGAGGGGGTGCGTTGCCCAGACCACCAGGGGGCGCTGCTGCTTTTTAAGGTGGGGGGAGATGGCTTATGGGGGGAGGACACGGCGCTCCCTGCCATTTGGGGGGGGCTGCATGCCTCCCATCACACACTTCACTCCCTCTCTCTCTCTCCCCGACATGCTGTCGGTGGGGAGAGAGAGAGAGGGATAAAAAAAATTGTGTAATTTTTTTAAAAAACTCTAAAGGGGGGGTTCGCATGGGGGGGAAAGCACGGGGGTCACGAGGGGGGGAGATATTACAATCTGAGGGCGGACATCAACATATGTTGTGGCCATTGGGAAGGTCTTACCGCTTGCTAAGATAAGACTAGTGTCTAGTGCCTTACAAACTTGCCAATGAATGCAGAAGCAAATCAAGAACACCCTTACAAACAATTGATATTCAAAATTGCAATGAAGAGAAAGGCTAAAAACATACATATGTAGTACTTCAAAATATGACTTTGGTGGTCCTTTCTTATGTGCAATCTTCTTCTGAGGTTTAATGGTCTTTTTAGGCTTCAATGATGTGAACCTAGACTATAGATTGGACTTCTGGCTCTTCCTCGTGGTATGGTTTATTAGATGAACCTTGTGTTGGACAAGGATGGTCTATGATTTCAATGCTTATACTCTGAGGAGAGTACAATGAAACTCATCTCTCCGATTTCATTGACCAAGGAATTTGAAAGAAACCACACATGATATGCAACAAGCAACACAAGTTTAGGATAGGATGGTCTATGTGTTTATAGTTGCACACATAGCCTTACAAAATGAAGTAGAGCACTTAATGGTTTTAATTTTCTAATGAAAAACTCATATTGAGCAGATACCAATAGCAAAATGATTGAGCAATGTGCTTTAGTGCTTACAAGCACTCATCTCTAGTTTATGCTACTAGAGATGGTAGATGTCGATCTTGATGAGCTTAGTGATGCCCTACCAAGTGAAAGAACCTCTGAAATGGAGTTCCCAGATTAGTAACATAGTAGGGGCGAAGCTCGAAGCATACATGAGAAAACTTCAAGAGGGCATGAAAGAGCTCGCCACGCTGGAAGCAGAGAGAGAACAAGAGCAAGAAGAATGGAAAAAAGAAAGAGAAGAAGTAGAACATGGAACACAATGACAAAGGGAAGAACGAGCAATATTGGAGGAGAAGATCGGGTGCTTAACAGAAGAAAAAGAGGACCTTGTACAAAAATGGAAAAGGCAGAAGTCAGTGATAGTGGCGCTGTCACAAAGGCAAAGCGAGGGCCTGGAAGAAATGAAAAAGAAGGCAAGGGAATCGGAAGCCAAGAGCGGGAAGCAAGTGAAGGATCTAGCGAGCTGCTTGGCCCTTGTAGAGGGAGTCCGAATATTAGTAGAGGCAAGGCAGACGCTGCTCAAGCTAGCTTTGAATCCAACAACGTACCTTCCTTAGCATAATCTTAGATATCACACTCTCTGAGGAGAAGGAGGCAGTTGATGTGCTTAAAAGGAAACTAGAAATAGCTCGAAAGGCGATCAAAAAAGGGTTGTGCTCCCAGGTCCAAGATGCAAGCCTTGACTCGATCAGTCAAGATCAGCAAGAGAAACGATTAGGAGGAGACTTGACACCAGAGGAGATTGATGCCCTAGAACTTCAAGAACGGAAACCCTAGGAGGCAGGGGTAGGGTTAAGCCATGAAGGAAAGCAACAAGATGAGGAGTGGATCCCATCACCCCCCTCACCACAACTAGAGCCACCTCAAGAACAAGATGCCACAGCGGAAAGGAAGGCAAAAGAAAAAGAAAAGGGCCAGAATGTTAGATCAAGCATGCAAAAGAGCTCAAGCACAACCACTTGTAGTTCCACAACCACCCATCCCACTAAAAAGGGATTGCTTATCCATGAACTAGAATACAAAGCTATCGGTGTGGGAGTAGTAGGAATATCATCGCCAACCCTTCGACTTCACCTTTTTCCGATATCCAACGGGTTTGAGCAAAGTACTATCCATTGAAGTAGTAACTGAGGTAATCACCATGGGAAAAAGGCTTGGTGAAAGATGGCTCACGGAAAGAGAGAAAAATCCAATAGCTTGGGAGATAGAGTCTCCAAATTACTAGGAAAACAAGGTTAAGGAGGTATCCCACATGGTGAAAGGCTACGAATCCCAATCTAAGTGGAGGAGAAGAGTCTGAAACGGCAACTTGGATGTGTGGATGTTGTTTTGTGGCTCCCTACCCTTCGAACGGAAGGACCCGACCTATCTACCATATCCTTGAAGGGTGGGAGTAGATTTTGACCCTGACATCCATGGCCGATATGACTTCTTGAGGATCTACAATGTCAATGCCACAAAACCAGAGGAGGCACTCGCCTTCTTAGAACAAGATCTATGGGACTCCATGGCCCATTTCTTGATGGAATTCTCCTCTTTCCTAGACCCCACCTTTGTAACAACATGTAACTATATTATATTACTTAGGACTCTCCTCAAGCAACCCCCCGCACCGACATAGTACCATCTTCTACTGCTCTTCTTTGACATTAATGCGAGAATAGATGGGTGCACCATGATTCCTCTATTACTGCGCATTGCTTTACTCCCATCCTTTTGCATGGCCCTTCTTGAGGACATGAACAACAGCCAATTTACCAAATGTAGCCATCCATTCTTGTCCACCACACCTCTCCACGTTAGAATAGGCCAAAAAGGGTATATGCTAAGCAGGCACTTCCTTAACAAATCATTAAAGCCCCCAACTTCCCCATCCCATGCCCACAAACCCAGAAAATGAATCTGTCATCTTGTATTACTTCTCCAAATTCAAGAAATTATTTATTAAAAAAAAATGCAAGCTGCACATCGATCACCGTCACTGCACCTAGGGGTTCTCAAGTTAGGTGCACCCTGTGGCCCCGGTCCATGGTCCCGGTCCAACTAGCTCTGTTCATGACCTCCTAGCCTCATTTTGATTTCCCACTTCATGCTTAGGGCACATCAAGGGCAGGACACACCTAGGGACGTAACACTTGCCTACGGTTAAGACCTTTCACCCTAAGCTACACGCACTATCCTCCCCTATGCACAAATTGGGTCCTCAAGTGTGGGACACATTGAGGGCTTGCCCAAGGGTGTACCCATCTCCCAGTCCCACAAGCACCGCCACTGCACCCCATAGTAAGGTAGACACACCCCCAAGTAGTGCATCTTCTTCTCTTTCTAGGTACAAACAAGGGCTCCCACTACCAACTCCAAAGACCCCATCATCCATGCAATGTATTCCCCATATTATGCGACCTGTCACCATGCAGGCACAATAAAGCAAGGGGAAAATGCAACATGCCATTCAAAAAGTGAATGAAGAAGCTCATTTCGAACAACATTGGAAAAGACAGCCATGGAGGGGCAACCAACGAATCCGTCCAACTTTATCTTCAATTTCAAAGGCATAAATCCCTCCAACACACCTTCCACCAAGGCTAGTACAAGGGCCTTTAAACTTCCATACATTCCTCCAAAGGTCCATAAATCCCTCCAACACACCCTCCAACACGGCTTGTATACAAACTCATAAAGCCACTTGGCCTCCCCAATAACACTATCCAACTCAGCAAGTGCCATGGGACTAGCACTCAGCTAGGAGGAGGTAATGTTAACCCTCAGAGGAACAAGGTGGAAAATCTATAAAATCTAAAGCAAAAGACAAGGCCAAGGAAAAAGTGGAATGGAAGACGAAGGCATGCCAAGAAAAATATGGAAACACAAGAAGTAAGAAAAAATCCTAAATCAAGGAGAAAGGCACACAAGAAAATGCGCGAGTCCATACTTTTGTAAAAGAGCGCAAGGCACACCGTGATTTATTTTAAGAGTACCAGGCTCTCAACCGTGTAAATTGTAAAGGTAGATGGGCGGTAGGAAGGAAGTTAAGAAGATAGGAGGACAATAGGAAAAAGGGCCTAGGTCATGGCCGGCGGGCCGACCATATAAAAAAGGGGATAAGGGGATGACTGCCCAAAAGGAATTTAAGGCTTTGTATATAAAGTTCCAAAAGTGAATGAGAGCTCATTCTTTGGTGTGTGGCAAAGTGAACTCTTTTTCTTCTCTCCTTCTCTTCTCTTGCTTGCTTGTGAGTGCTTGAGGGATGGAGTGTGAGGGAGTGAGCTTGTGAGAGTGAGGGATCTTGGAGGTGAAGCTTGCCACCTTCTCCTCTCTTCTTCTTCTCTTCTCTTCTCTTCTCTTGTCTCGCGCATGGCTATGGTGGATGGAGCTTGGAGGAAGAGGCTTGAGGATGCTTGAGCTTGCATCATGAATCGTGGAGCTATTGGAGTGCTTGAGAGAGGAAGCAAATCAATTGGGAATTAAGGTAAGCTCACTACACTCATAGAGAGGATAGTGCATTGGCTATGTGAGAGGTAGCCATTAGTGCTCGCTTGAAACGCTTGAACAATAAGCGGTCCATGGGTCTTGGTAGTTGAGCTTGTGCTCGCCTCTATAGGTATTACGTATCCTTCATTGATGATTTCAGCCCCGATACACATGGCTCTACATTTTGAAGCACAAGGATGAGGTGCTTGATGTCTTTAAGGACTTTAAGATGCATGCTGAAAATGAACTTGGTTGTTATATCTCATGCCTGAGATTTGATGGAGGTGGAGAATATGTATCCAGAGAGTTTGACAGGTACCTTGCTAAATATGGCATAAAAAGGCAGCTCACATGCAATTACACACCTCAGTAGAACGGTGTGGTAGATAGAAAAAAATTGGGTGCTTATGGAAGCTTCCAGGGCAATGCTTAATGAAAATAATTTGCCAAATTCTTATTAGGCTAAAGCAATGGTTACTGTAGTTTATGTGTTGAACCAAACACCTACAGCTAGGATTCATGATTTGACTCCATGTATGAGAAACTGTATGGGCACAAGCTTGTTGACATCAGTTACCTTAAAGTATTTGGTTGCATTGCCTATGTACATGTGCCTGATAAAAAGAGAAAGAAGTTAGACCCGAAAGCTATCAAAAGTGTCTTTCTTGGCTATGCACAGGAGAGAAAGGCTTACAAATGCTATGATCCATCCACTCGGGGAACCCTGATCGAGGGATGTAGTTTTTGATGAGCTGGCCTCATGGTATGGTAATTCAAATGTAGTGGTCTCTGATAGACCAGCCAAACCTACTTATGCTGAAAATTATCCTTCAGCTAGTATGCCTATGAGTGGACTAATAGGTGATGGTTCATCTACTATTAGTCCTTGGAAATGACGACTCCCGCAGTCGTGCTATTGCATCCACTGACATGGATATGTTAGCGAGGGGGAGATTGTATAAAGGCAAAGAAAAGATGTTTAATGATGTGACTGGCCCACTTACAACTAGATATGAGTCACCTGGTAGTGACAATCTTGATAGTGAATTGGGCATACCATCAGTTATGATGCCTAGTGAAAGGCAAAGCAAGTATGTGCCGCCTCATGAGAGGCAAGCCCAGAGTGCACACAGTTGAGGAGGTTTAAAAGGATCAAAAAACTAGTTGATAGGCTGATATATAGTGGGTATTCAGCCAGACATTATGCATGTATGACTAAAATGTTAGGCTAAGAGAGCCTATGAAGTTCAATGAGACAGTTACAAATGAGAATTGGTGTGCTACCATGGATGAGGAATACACAGCATTGGTTGAAAATGAGTCATGGGAATTGGTCCGTTTGCCTAAAGGCAAAGTACCCATTGGTTGCAAATGGGTTTATAAAGTGAAATGCAAGTTAGATGGTTCGTTGGAAAGGTATAAAGCCTGTCTAGTTGCAAAGGGATATGCACAGCAGTATGGCCTAGATTATGAGGATACTTTTAGCCCGGTTGCCAAGATGGCAACGGTGAGAACAATCATTGCATTAGTTCTAAGGGCTAGACATTATGGTAGATGGATGCCAAAAATGCATTCTTGAATGGTGACTTGCTTGAAGAGGTGTATATGGATCAGCTTGAGGATTATGTACACCTTGACTATTCGACATATGTGTATAAGCTGAAAAAGGCCATGTATGGGTTAAAACATGCTCCAAGAGCATGGAATGCTCGCATAAGCACTTATTTGCAGTAGCTTGGTTTTTAGATAGGTCATGCAGATCACAACCTATTTACAAAGAAGACAAAGCATGGTTATGTTTTTCTAGTGGTTTATGACACCTCCTTTGCCCTTCCTTGATCTTGCTCTTGATTAATACACTCATGACCAACAGTCTCTGCCTCTCTAAGAGGTTGCCTTTGCCCATCTTGGTCAAGTAGTTCTATTAAGATTGTTGCAATTGGGGCAGGTGGATGTTGTTGATGAGATGCTCCTATAGGTTTTTCATCATTTTGGGTCCTTGCTATTGGCATTCCTCTCTTATTCCTATGCCTTGCCCAGAGTTCACAATTTAGTCCTACAAAATATCCTTGACCTCCACAGTAATGGCATGCACCTATTTGAGTAGTTTACTGTTGCGCTTGAAAATTTCCCCATGGTTGTCTTGCCAACATTCTTCTAGGTACCCTTAAGGGTCTCTAAGGCATTGTGTTAGTGATTACCTGATTAACTACAGATGGCTACACAACTCTTGGCTTAGGCTACATTACTAGCACTTGCTATGGCATCTTGATATTAGGATTGCACCAACAAGTTCTAGTTTCATGATCATTCCTCAAGCATATTTCATAGTACTTGTCCTTCCTCTTAGCTTCAGAAAGTCCCAAGTCTTTTAGCTTTTGCTTCATCTTCTTATCCAATTTACTGTCCTTAATCTTCTTTTGGATTTTCTCCTTTGTCTTCTTCTTCTTGTGCTTGGATTAACACGATTTCTACTTCTTCTTCCTATGCTTCTTCTTGTTGGACTCTTTATCATTTAAATCATTGAATTCATCTTCTAATCCTGAACTTGACTCATTGTCCTCATGCTCACTATCAATTTTGATCTTGAATTAGAATCTAAGTCTGCATTTGAAATTGAGGAATCATCATCTTTACATGTCTTTGATAAAAAAGTACCAAGCCTTCTCTCCACCTTCATAACAACCCTAATCATAGTATCTAGTGTATCATTTTGACCAATCTCCATGTTAGCAATTGGATTCCTAATTTTATAATCTACATCTCTACTAATGGTACATTTGCAACATCCAACCTATTAAGCATGCTCTTAAACTTTTGAGCATAATCTTCAACTAGAATATTTTTCTATTTAATCTTCTTAATCTTTCTCAAGATGTCTCTAGGAGTTTTATCCTTCCTAAACCAGAACCTACCTAAAAATGTAGTCTTTAATTCATCATATATGTTAAATGTTTCCATGCCGCCACAACTGCTAAACTAGTCCATGGCTTTCCCTTGCAAAGTTGCTGCAAATTGCTGCTTCTTAACTTGATCTCCATACATTTAATTGAATCCACTTGCTATCCGATGTGTCTCAAATTGAACCACATGGCAATCAAGATCTTCCTTCTTTTTCCTTGAAAACTTAGAAGCTCTCACCTTTGGATTGACAAGTTGATTTGGATTAATTATGTTTTACTTTTAGGGATTCCTTTGAGGCGGTAAAGGGTTAAAGTTTAGAGTTTTCTTTGATGGAATTCTTGCACTCCACAACAATAGGAATGCCCACCCTAGTACTATATGCTGCAACCTTTTAAGTGCCTGTCTAGGAGGAGTATCTTGATCTTTAGGAGGTAATATTGCTTCCTCATCATTTGAAAAACTTGCTATGGTTGAAGGAGTTGGAGGAGTTTTTGTAAAGATAGCATGGGAATGGTATACTGTTGAGGTACCCACATCCTAATAAATTTTCCCAACATCTGTGAATTGTTCTTCATCTAGTCTACCTAATCCTCCTACTTCTTGTATCTATCATTCAGCCCTACATCCTATTGCATTGTCTTTTCAATGCTTCCCTTAATTCAGCGGATCGGTTTCTTGTTAAATTAATGTTTGAAAAATATGGGTAATTGTTTGACATATATGCTGCCCACGAAAGGCACCTTATATATCTTCAATGCCATTACCTTCTTACACTCCTACAATCACTTCCTATGATAATTACATCTAGGCATGACACCTAAATCATCAGAATTATGTTCATGGAACTGATAGGATTGCCAAAGTGTTATGGCCTCTCAAGACCATAACAGAAGCATAGAAAACACCATTCTGCCGCAAACAACACTATTATTGCAGATGACTTCTTGAATCAATTTATAGACATATTGAACATTTAACTATTAGGATTGATGTATAGCCATTAAATACACATCATGATCATTCTCAAAACATTGTTATCCTAAAAAATACTGATCATATTACTATAATCACAATCATTCTTGATTAAAATCTTGACACAAATAACATTAGTTTTCAGGAGACAAAGATGGATTGGTAGAATCACATATAAGAAACCTTGTGCATATGCTATCCTAAAGAATTTCATATTTTCAGTGATCAAGGATACAAAAAGATACAACTGATAATGCTCAGTACAAGCACTATCCTTTCAAGATTTCCTATGTCACTTTACATATGCTAATCCCATGAACCTACATGCATATAAGTACATAAGTAACATGCTCACTAGTATATCTATGAACCATGACATAATGGGCTCAAAACTATCAAGAGGACTTGAGGCTCTAGCGGAGCATCTCAAAACTAGTTGTGTTGCATGCACGACTTGTCATCTTTGTCCAACATCATGATCCTGCATAATAGGGAGTTTGTGGATTGCTACATCATTAGTAGCTGCAATAGGCTATCTAACTTGGGCTGGCTATATTATAACATGAAGATCCTTTTGAAAGATCACCATACGTAACTCAACTACATGCTATGGTCTCATATATATATATATATATATTCCTCATGAAATATGATAGCATGGTTGTGGATAATCTTTTGATCTAGCAAGTCCTAAAGGCAATAGCCCATCTCACCTGTATCACCATATTTAAGAAAGATGTATTTAGTAGACTTTGGATCCAAATTATTGCGTTTGGATTTGGGAATATGATAGAAAGCCTCACATCCAAAGATGCGCAAGTGTACATACAAGGGAGGTTTACAATAGCATACCTCCCTTTGCAACTCTGCCCATGAATAGTAGTGCATGGAGATCTATTAATCAAATGAATGGTAGTACTAGTTGCCTTAGCCCAAAAGTACTATGGTAATAATGTCTGACTAAGCATACTATGGAGTCTTTCTTGAGTAGTCATATCCATACACTTTGCAATACTATTCTAGGGTGGGTTGTATGGGGTAGTCAACTGACACTTGATGCCCCTCTCATCACAAAACTGCTCAAATACAAGCAAAGGATACAAAAACTGCCAACCTTGGCCCCTTGAGAAAAAAGAAGACTGCCATGAGTAATCTTCCATGCATAATATCTAAGATAGACATGATACATGGCATCCTTTAACTATTCAATAGAGATAAGGATTTTAGTCAAAGTTGGGACATCATGTATATCATGAAGCACAAAGGGAGCACCAATACCAAACTACAATCTCACATCAATAGAGATAAGGCTTTTAGTCAAAGCTAGGACATCATGTATATCATGAAGCACAAAGGGAGCACCAATACCAAACTACAATCTCACATCACCTATGCCAATAATATCCAATGTAGTGCCATCTCCCAATCTAATCGAACCTATGATAGTATGGTAGATATAAAATCAATGACAATGGAGGTAACATGAAATGAAGTCCTTGAATCAAAAAGCCAATATTGAGAGTAAGAAGATAGAGCATTGGTCAATCGACTAGCATCAAATGATGAAGCACCATGTAAGTAATCATTTGAACTATACTTTAAGGTATTTATCTCTTCTATCTTAACATTAGACTTAGGAACAATGGTGCAATCATAAGGAGATTTGGCATTATCCTGTGCTTTTCCTTTGCCCGTTCATGTCTATCACTGCACATTTTATGGCACTACGACCTTATATAACCTTATTTCCCATAATAGTGACACACAAAAGAGAACTTAGGACCGTGCAACAACTTACTATGTGATTATGCATGAGACTTAGACTAGCCCCTATTGGGCTATAAGTCTCTATCATGATTACCATTCCCATTACCACCTTGTCTGTCTCTCGCTATAAGTGCATGAGAAGTACGAGTTGCATCAACATTCTTCCTGTTTACTTCCTCATATGTAGTATGTGTGTGTGACACTATGTGGATCTATGTGTGTACATCGAGCTTGAGGTCCATGTGTCTAGTATGTGTGGGGATATGTGAGTCTATGTGTATGTCACTATGCACATGTGAGTGGGAGTGTCTGTGTCTCATGCATGCCTATGTGGGTGTAGTGTGATGTATTGTGTGTAGGAGGTGTTCATGTGTAATGTGTGCATGCATGGTGCATCTCATTGGTGAGGTATGTGTATGTCTTATGTCTAATGGGTGTTGTGGGCGGTGTTTGTTTCTGTGGATATATGTGCCTATGGGTCATGAACATGCGGGAGTGGTGCATTCCTATGCATGTGGATTGATGCTCGTGGATAGTGTATGCATATGTGTGGTGCATGTATATACATAGATGCATCTATATGCTGGTGTGTTGTGTGCCTATGCAATGATCCATGTGCATGTGTGCATGAGTCTATATACATGGATGTGTGCAAGTGCACACGTCTGCATGTGCATGCAATAGGGATCTATGTGTACATGCATGTATGCATGTGCATGAGAATGGGGGTTTATGTGCATATGTGCAAGGATATTGTGTAATGTCTTAAGTACCAGCACCTAGGTGTAATGACCTATGTGCATGTGCACAATTGTGCACATGTGTGGGAGATTATGTGCAAGTGACTACATGTGTAGGGGTCTTAGGTGCAAGGAGTTATGCACCTGTGCACATATGCATGTGTAGGATATGTGTGCTAGGTCTAATGCTAGTACCTATGTGTGATGACCTATGTATACATGCATTTCTAAGCATGCATGTGCAAGGGAGTATGTGCAAGGGTCCTAGTGCATGGGGTGGTGTGTGCATGCACATGTACACATGTATGAGTGCAAGGACTTGTGTGCAAGTGCACATGTGCACGTGTTAACCCCAGTGCAAAAAAGGCAAAAGATAAAAAAGAAGCAAAAGAAAATTCTAAAATATAGGGCAAACCTAAAAAAGGCGGCTTGATAGTAGAAAGGGCCAAAAGTGCAAAGACATTTTAAAAACCCAAGGTGAGTGCAAAAATCGAAGAGGCGCATTTAAAAATACAAAGGTGTCCCTAAATCTTTGTAAAAGAGCATCAGCCACCCTTTGCAATTGGTTAAGAGTAGATGGGTATGGGTGAAGCCACAATGTAAATAGAAGGGAATATGAAAAGAGGACCTAGGATAAAACGGCTAGTTATGTAAAAAGAGGGTGGATGCCCAAAAGGGTTTAGGGCATGTATAAAAGCCAAAAAGTAAATGGAGAAGCTCATTCTTGTGTGTGGCCAAAACTAGCTCTCCTATTCTCTCCTTCCTCTTATTTTTTCTTGCTTAAGCTTGTGCTTGAGAGAGGGATTGTGAAGGAGTGAGTGTGTGCGGGTGAGGGACCATGGTGGAGAAGCTCTCCATCTTCTCCTCTCTTCTTTTTCTTCTCTTCTCTTGTCTTGTCTTGTGCACGACAAATGGAGCCTGGAGCTTGGAGCTTGAGGATCGAGCTTACTTGAGCTTGCACCTTGGATTGTGGAGCTACCAAAGTGCTTGAGGGAGGAGGAACTCGATCGAGCATGGAGGTAAGCTCACTACACTTGTAGGGGTGAGAGCGTGTACGATGATGTGAGAGGCATTGCACTTGCCTTCAAATTCTTAAAGCAATAAGCAGTCCATGGGTCTTGGCAGTCAAGTGAGAAACTCCCACATTTTGTTGTCGGGAGGACCAACAACTCAAGTTTTGAGTGCTTACATGCTTCAAATTGAGCGATGAAGTAGGAGTTCAACTCCAAAATGACAATTGATTTTAGGTAGGAAGCAAGGGAGTCGGAGGCCGTTCGATCTCTTTGCAGATTAGTTTAGGTGTAGGAAGCTTTTTGTGCAGTGGTTAGAATAGGAGTTGTGTTGTATATCACATTTGAGACATTAAGGTTTGGGAAATAAGGATAAATAAGGAAAATATGACTCTCTAGATAACTAGGAACACAGGGAAACATGGGAAGAAAGGAATTAGATTTTGCATAACTAGGAAGGAAAAAAACGGAGGTAAGGGGAGAAAGAGAGAACACAAAAGGTGGAACAAGGGGGAGAGTGAGCTCATTTGCATTCAAGGAGATTAAGAGAGGCAAAGAGTTGCAGGTCAGTAGTCTACATTGCCAACAACACCATATTGGGGAATATGGGAATTTCCCATAAGTTTGGAACACATGGTCAAATCTTTAGATTTGTCATAAATTAAACACTATAACTCCAAATCGAGTGGTCTATAGCTCAATAAATTCCATTTTTCAAGAGCTTTCCAATGATTGTAGGCCACATCATATGGTTTTGAGAAACTTATGGGCATGTTCAAAAAATGGAAATTGGGAGATTCCCAAACTCACTAATATTATGTTCAACAATCCTTGGCTTGAAGCATTCAATCCTTCCGTATATGTTCAAGATCCATGTTGCTATTTATTGTGTTGTTTTGGAATCCTAATAGCATTGATTAGAGTAGATTAAGTGAAATGGAAGCATATTTGTGCAATTCACTAGTTTTGCATTCTGCTTGGATGGTGATTGTAGGCTTTAGACGAGCGAGTCATTGTGACTGGGCTGCTTAGACATCTGTGCAACTTAAGTGTCCACTCAGACAACTCGGCCACACTCAAACAGAAGCCACTTGGCCTCGGACGGGGCCGAGTCTTAGAGGATGACAGACACTCGAATGGGTACCCCTCGTCGAAGTCCAAGAACCTGACTACTCGAACATCCAAGTCTAGGACTTGGACCATATGTTAAGTGTTGAGAATAGCAAATGATACTTGCCCATAGAGGCTAGATGTATGCCCTGAAGAGGCTAGAAGATAAAAAAATTATGTATGCTCTAGGAAGAGGTGTTGAGAATCCCATAAGCATAGAGAGGAATGTTGAGATATTTGCAATCACACCTATTGTAGCCTCTTTGTATGAGGCCGTTCTAGGCTTAGGACATGTAGGCAAACTGAATCCCATATGCACAGAAAGAGAAACTGCTACCCATTGAACAACTATAAAGCATTGTACTTGACTACCACTTTGAATATGGAATGAATACAATGTTATGATTCTTTGTACTTTTAGTTAAGTGTCTTGTATTTCTTAGTCCTACACAAGATTGTGTTTATGAGTCCAAGCTGCCATCTTGGAACCTAATTCACTTGTGTAACAATTTGTCTCTACTTGTCTATGCCATCATGAGTTTGGTCTTCATCTTCAATCTGCCATAGCTTCTGTCATCTGCCATGCTCTAGATCTATGTCTTTTAACATGGTATTAGAGCCCCAATCGGGCATGGCACTGCTTCTTCAGCTCTCTTTCACTATCATGTCGCTTGGCTTGAGCTCATAGGACCTCATCTCCCACTTCTTCTCCTCACTTTAACTACTTGGCAGCCATAGCCAAGCAACTTGGAGCTTTCATATCTCTCTCCATATCAATATTTTTTGATACCTTCTTCTAGGCATATCTTTAGTGACTCAAGGTGCCTCTCTCTGTTATGTTTCAGTAGGACATTGCTCATCATAGAGCTCAGCATTGTCAACTCTTACAACTTTTGCCATGTGTGTGTGTTCTATAGCTAGAGGACCCTGCCACCTTTGAGGAGCTAGATCTTGCAATAGAGGGCATAACTCTTCATGCTTTCTTCTACACAGTTGTTCCTCTGCTCAAGGCACTTCAATATGGCACAAAAATCGACCCGATTAATGTAGAATAAGCCCAACATTGTGGCTGGATTAGAATTAGGCACATTTTCATTATAGTAGGTGGTCGTACAATAGCGCCATCATTTCAAGATGAATTTTGCGCTGCAACCCTAGGGCTTTTCAAGGTCATGACCTAAGCTTCCTCCCCATGAAATTTTATGGAAAATGGTTAAGTATATGAGTTGCTATAGTCATTTTATCAGGCCCTTGTCAAACCCTAATAGAAAGAAGCCATAGCCATTTCACTTCAAGCTTTTCTCTCACTCCATTTTCTCTCTTCTGACACTCAAATCAACCTACTACCACTCCGATTCATTGACTTACTCAGTGAAAAACATCAAGGAGAAGACATTTGTGAAGTATTTGGAAGACTTGGAATATTCAATCAAATATCATCATCAAGCTCCTCTTTCATCTCACTCTTCTCACTCAATTGGGAGGTTTTGCCACTTTGATCTAAGCTCCTAGCTAAGTTTCCAACAAGGATTCAAGTGTTTACCAACAAGATTTGTCCATCACACCAGCAAGGAGGGGACTCAAGCAACCGGTTCATCAAGCAAAGCAACAACAAGCATCAAGAATCATCATATTCAAACCATACTTTCTCTTTATACTAATTCAGTGCTTCTTGGCACTTTTGCTCTTTAGCACATTCAAGATCAACTCTTTGCTAGTCATTTGGAGTTGATACCCTATCATGGGAATGCCAAATAAGAAGATTTTTATATGGCTACTTCCCATGAAGAGTAACATTACTCTTGTTGCTCATTTCAACCACATGGAAGATGTGCTTGTCTTATTTGCATGGAATGATGGAGTTGTGAGCCTTCAAGTGCTATCACTATTTCCATTTGAAGAAATGCCTTTTACCTTGGAGATAGTGCAAGATTTTGAAGACAATTTTGTTGCCTCAAAGATGATGATACCTTTGCTTGAGAGGGACATGAAGACTAGTACAAGCAAAGAAGACCATGAAGAAAAGGACAAAAAAAACAATGCAAGCAACGCAGTGGAGAAGAAGAAGAAGAAGAAGAAGAAGAAGAAGAAGAAGAAGAAGAAGAAGAAGAAGAAGAAGAAGAAGGAGAAGAAGAAGAAGATCAATCATGAAGACTCTAAAGCTGCAATGAATCTAAGCGAAATGAATCTAAGCGTCATTACCCCGCACTCCCATGGAATGCTACAGGGTTTATCGCCTAGGGTTTCCCAAGTCCGCCACACAATGGAATGTTCGCGGCCCTAAACCACTAGGATCGACCTAAAATTTGGTTGCTGGTGGTCAAGGTCTCCTGATAGCATTCTAGTGTCATGTCCTGGACATCCTACTTTACATAGAGATACCCAATCTGAAGCAGATCCATACCACACTTGATTCAAAGAGAATGGGAAATGAGAGGGATGCGCTACTCAACCTCTTTGCCCGTAGGGCATAGTCCCATTCCGACCCCCTAAAATAGCATGAATCGGGTTCTAACTTAACAATACCTAAAGTTCAAACGTTAATAAACCTTGTGAGAAGCCCCCAATTCTCTGGACCACCCTACCGTAGGATGGATCCGTTAGGGGTTTTGCCCACCCGCTTCCCTCAATGGTGTTCTTTAGTTAGCTAATTAGGTCCTATCACATTTATGTGTGACATTTAAAAAAATAGCTTCCTTAATTCATCCTTTTAAGAAATAGGGTTTATTTGTGTAACTTATAGCACTAACAAAATAACAATTCAGATAAGTTCTTTGGAAGTGAACTTTATAGTATCCTTTTAATTGAAATACAAGACTTGTCCACCAAAAAGGACAAATTTCGCAATACATGAGGTTGCATCTTATTTCCTACAAGATTCTGCCCTTGTACTAGTAATATTGCCTCGAGAATCTATCATGAGTCACGTAGATTGTTTGAGCAAGATCCGGAGGCAGGTTATTTATAGCCAGAGCCTCCCCTGGCATCTAAGCCCGGGTAGTTCACTATATGTATACCCTCTATATCAGGTGCCTTCAAGGCCTATTTATAAATATCCTTATCTATGAAATTTTTCTTACTAAAACATAACCCTTTTCTATTCAATTTGTATACAAAGACCCTTCTGTATGTAAAAAATGTGTAAAAATGGTATTTAAAAAATCCCTTATGTTGACTCACATGATACATACATATATTTATGATTGATCTTCCCGGGCATCCAAGCGTCCTCTTACATTCAAACTAATCCACAGAGAGACGTCTCGTGGCAGGTTCAGTCCACGTTCCTGTCACGATTATTTGGAACCCCCTTGGCTAGGGTTGGCAGCCCGCTAGGGGTAGCTTGGTGCGCCCTCCTTGAATTCGGCTTGAATCATTATTCAAATTTCTTTTGCGAGCTTGAGTCATACATTCCTTTCACAGACATTGAGTCTAGATTTACAAGCACAAACAACAATGAAGGTGAGTGCTCAGGACATCTGCTAAGGTGGAGTCCTCATCTTCAAATGCTTATCGTTGCCCTTCTTGGGTCTTCCTTGCCTTGTCTTCATTTTCCATTATCTTTTGAGGGATCAAGAATACCCTCCTTCTGACCTCTCTCCTATGTAACAAGAGTGAGTAATTTTACTATAGTCTTGGATGACAGCTTCCCTAAGTTACTAACCTTTGGTTTTCATCTTAAGATACCGGTCTAGGGTTTTAATTGATCTGTTGATAACCATTTTCCCATCTTAGAATTATATCAGGGTTCTAAGTTCATCCTAAGGTTTTCTCTATTCAAGATAGTAGGAGCTTGTGTTTACTCCTCTCGCAAGTTAAGCATAAAATAAATCTATTTACCATTCCGAAGCAGTTGCGAGTGTCGAATGTAACTTGACGAATAGTCATTCTTCATGTGCGTGTGACATTAGATCTTTCTTGTGTTAACTTTGAGATGTATCATATTTTGAAAAATGATATACCCAACAGTGTTTTGGGTCCATCACAGTTGGCTATTGGGGTAGGGAACAAAGAGCATGTTGACTCTAATTAAAAATATGGACATTAGGGCAACTTGACCTATTTGTGATTAGAACTCTAGTTGAGTCGAGTTAAATCTTAGCTTCACTTGTTACGTAAGGTTTCATTTACTAGACTGGTCCTTGTAGTTAAGTTTAGCACTTGACGTGTGCATCTTAAATCTACCTTTTTGGGTGCATTCCCTATTATGTGGTGTAATTGAGGCTATTCATGATGCCATGTAAATCTAGATGTAGACCTTCCCTAAGTTGTCGATGCATTGCGAGATTCTTATTCTTAAAAATCCCTATGCAACTCAAAAGGCATGACCTAATTATTCAAACGCAAGTGTACATGCATTCATTGTAAATGTGAGTTAATTCACTACGATGGTCTACGGGATGCAATTGACCTATACGGAATATTTATGTACCCTGGCAATGTATAATGCATCTGCGAAAGTTCGAACCTAATACTTGACTTAATTTCCACAATAACCTGTAGATGCTTAACCTATTCTCAATAGCTCATGGTTATTAAACCCTTTTCAGCTACCTTTCAAAATATGCAAGTTACTCGATGCGAGGTACGACTTTCTCCTAATGATGCCCATGCTTACATAATCAATTTCAATTTCTAGCTATAGTAGCGGTACTTGATTTTGGAGTGTCGAGCTAGTGTTCATGCTTGATAACCCATTCATGTTGATGGTGGTGTCTTTTCCCAATCCTTCTCTTGTAGTTGCGGGTTTTTCACTTACTTAGGAGAGTTTACGCTTTGGGGTCATTTTGGAGTTGGAAATCGACCTTCACTTCTCTTGAAAGACTCTTTGGTGCCAGAGCTCCCTACGCCTTGTCTTGAATTTCGTGATCTCATTGCCCACTTAAAGGTAATCGATGGAGTGGGTACAGGACTCACGATGGGGAGAGACAGTACTCGAGCCTTTTCCCAAGAAAGGATTTGTTATTGAGCCTCTTCTCTCTCTCTTAGTCTCCTTTATTACCTTTCCCTCTCTTTCTCTTCTTCTCAAGATGGTAGCAAGGGGGGGAAAGATGAATAATGTGTCGGTGGTGGAGGGATTTACAAAGGAAGAAGGGTGATAGTTAGGGAGAATAAGAAGGGAAGAAAATTATCGTCCCTCTTATGGAGGTGGGGTTTATAAGGGTGAGGTGGTAATAATTGGGGGGGGAATGCTATGATAGGGGGTCCTTAACTACATAGGACCCCCTATCGTCCCTCTTATGGAGGGGGGTTTATAAGGGTGAGGTGGTAATAATTGGGGGGGAATGCTATGATAGGGGTTCCTTAACTATATAGGACCCCCAGCTTTTTCTATTGCCATGCGGCCTATTGAGAGAAGGAAGGGATGTTGGGGGGGTTGGAGGTGGCACACATGTGCCCCTCCTACCATTGTAATCATTGTCTTCTTCACCTATCTTGTTGTCGCATTACTATAGGTCAATGATTCCCGTCATCCTCTTCTCCTGCTCGACTACATGTTCAACTCCCTCCCCTCCTTCTTTACCTTTTCTGTCTCCTCCCTTACTCTTGTCGACTGAGAGTCCTACTCCCTCTCCCTTCGCCACTCAATGGTGTTGACACGGGGTGACATTTAAGAAAATTTTGTTTTGAATATTAATTCATTAATTTGGAAAGAAAAAGGGGGGAAGGAATCTGATGGCAACGGAAAATTGAAATGGGGGGGAGGGGGGGAGTCTTCATAATGGCAACAGAGGTGGCCTATTACACTTGTAAACTCCTCATATAGCCTTGTACTACAGCTTCCGTACACTTTGTGAGGCCCTTGTTATAGCCTCTAGATGACCATCATGTTTGTGGTACCCACACTTAGCCATTTTCTACGACAACCCCTGGTGTTTTGTCATGTTTATGGTGTGCCCACACTTTGCAGGTGTTGCTTTCACTAAAGCCTCTATACACTTTGTACTTTCTGGTTGTGATTGAGGAGAGGTGTTGAGATATTTGCAACCACACCTATTGTAGCCTCTTTGTATGAGGCAGTTTTGGGCTTAGGACATGCAGGCAAATTGAATCCCTGATGACCAAGAAACCAGTGCAGATATAGACACCAAAATGTGCTCACATGGAAACAAATTTTTGTAAAATGACTCATTGCAAATGTATCTCTTGGCAAAATTTCAATTATGAAGCAATGTAAAATGTGTAGTCAAAAAGGCTCACATTCAAAAATGTAGAAAGGAAAAAGAAAGGTCAAACACCTTTGTCCTATTCTAAAAAATAAAGGCTCTTTAGACCTTAGCCAAAATGTATGCAACCCAATTTTTATAATATTAAGAAAGGAAAAGGAGGAGGCTTGTCGGGTGATTTGAGGAGGTGGTAGGTTGAGGTGGTTACATCTCTCTCTTCCTTTATCTTCTCCTCTCACATTTCATTTCCCTCTCCCTCATTTGGCACAACTCTCATCTTTCTTGTTCTTGCTTTTCTCTCTTGTGCTTCATTGCCAAATCTAATGGAGAGTGAGGAAGATGAAGAGGGTGAGGATGGTTTTCATCTATCCATTTCTTGTGTGCCATTTCCTTGTATGTTTTGGACCAATGGTTCTTGGTGAAGAAGAACGGTCTCTTGCATGTTTTTATGGCTAACAAACGTATTTGCAGCCTCTCTTGGCCGGTTCGAGCTTCTTTTTATGCCGTGACAGGGTGCTCTTCATTTGGTGCATTGGCTGAGAAAGAGGTGGCTACAAGATTTGCAAGAGGATGAGTTTGCATTTGGTTAGCACAAAGGTCTTTAGTTCCGATTGCATTCTCATGAAGAGATTTACAACGATCAAGAAGAGGAGTTTAGTTCAGGTATGACCTTAAAGTACGAAGATGAAAAATTAGAGGAAAGGATTTAAGGAGAGGCGGAATCTTCTTGGAAATCTGTGAGACATATGTTCAAGAGAAGATGATCAATCAACTGTGCCTCAATCTTCTCGTGCGCATAACATACTCATAACCTCCATACCTCCCCATATAGCAATCGATTGGCCAAATATTTCGCCTCCATTGTGGGACCTAATAGTTCCCCTCTCACCCTCATCCTCAGAATGCCACTCTGCCTCCTCCAATCCCCTCCAAGTGGCAATGATCCTCATCCACTTGCAACTTGGAGATGGGCGCCATTGCCAAGGACCGCGTCCAAGCTTGGCCTCGCATCCTAGTACTACACGTAACCGGAGAGACATTCGCCCAACTGTGCTAGCAACAACTGTGATGATGAAGAGAAGATCGAAAGCCATCACTGGTGTGGAAGATGCAGAGCCCACCTTGCACACCTCCTTCCGCCAGCTACCAACACTGTATCCCAGCTTTACACAAAGGCTCAGAACCAACAGTCGTCTTCTAGGCTGGCAAACATCTCTGTTATCACCTCTCTACATACACAATGGGTTGCAATTTCAAACATGAAGAGGAGCCCACACTTTTAGGTGGCGGCATCGAGCATCATCATTTTAAAAAAAAATCTCATCTACACAGCGCCGTGAACAGTTATTCAATCTTATCCTCTCTCTTTTGACATTTTCAAATTCATGTAATTTTCAATCCTGTAAACCTTCAAAATGAAAAAACCAAAACACTTAAATACTTATGATACCCATTCATATGCAATGCTTACTTGAAAGTGCTTTTCTTTGCCAAGATTACCTTTTGAAACACACTAGATTTCAGTTCAATTTGTCTTTTCTTTTTGAACCTACCTCTTCTTTCCTCTTTCAAACATAATAGGGTGGGAGAACTCCAATGTTTTATCCTTCGTATATGGGTATGCTTAATGTTTATATCTTTGTTGGGTTTATTATTGTGCTTCATAGTGTGGTTGTTTTTCAACCTATCTTGGGTGTGATGTCATCCTTATAAGCAAAATTGTTGAAGAGTCCTATGTTTTGGGTTTTATTTGTGGTTTTATGTGTTGTGTTTTAAACCTAGGCTCAACATCCTAGTTGTGATTCTATTTTTGTGTTATTTCCTTCCCTATCCAATGAGAATTCGAAGACGATGAAGAAAAGAAATGAAGATTGAAGACAAAGATGAAGATGAAGATTTTTCAAAGAGCTGAACGTGGTTCTTCTCCAATATGTTTGCGGGGACGCTTCACACTTAAGCGTGGGAGGAATGATGACCAGGAAATCATTGCAAATATAGGCACCAAAATGTGCTCACATGGAAACAAATTTTTGTAAAATGACTCATTCCAAATGTATCTCTTGCCAAAATTTCAATTATGAAGCAATGTAAAATGTGTAGTTGAAAAGGCTCACATTCAAAAATGTAGAAAGGAAAAAGAAAGGTGAAACATCTTTGTTCTATTCTAAAAAATAAAGGCTCTTTAGACCTTAGCTAAAATGTATGCAACCCAATTTTTATAATATCAAGAAAGGAAAAGGAGGAGGCTTGTCAGGTGATTTGAGGAGGTGGAAGGTTGAGGTGGTTACATCTCTCTTCCTTTATCTTCTCCTCTCTGAAAGGTGAGAAGGATCGAAGCTTGCACGCGAGCTATGGCGGGAGAGCAAGAGCAAGAAAGAGAGAGACAAGAAATGGGAACTCCAACAGTCACAATGTGTGACCGGGCCTTCCTTTATTCAAACTGTCACTAAAAGAATAAAGAATAAAGTGACGTGACGGGCGCCCGCCACCTGCAGTGTGCAGTGGCGGGTACTGTCAGTGTAGTAATACACGGGGCGGCACGGCGGAGGCGCCTTTACCCCCAACAACCTCCCACTTAAAGGCGAATCTGCCCTAGTGAGAGAGAAAAGAAAAAGAAAAGACAGTACAAATGTACATAGGTACAAGGGATGAGGAAAGGTGACATCTCATCCAACGCCCATCAACCTCCTAAGGAAGGCAAAGCGCTCAGTAGTGAGGCTCTTCGTGAGCAAATCTGCAGGATTCTCGTCAGTGGAGATCTTGACAAGGTCAACAGACCTGTCCTCCACGACACCACGTATGAAGTGATACCTCACCTCAATGTGTTTCGTCTTCGCATGGAAGACCGGATTCTTAGCCAACTGAATGGCACTCATAGAATCCGAATGCAGTGTAGGTGTAGCATCAATCCCAAGGTCAGCAACTAGACGGCCTAACCATATGGCCTCCTTGCAAGCCTCAGTGGCTGCAACATACTCGGCCTCAGTGGTAGACAAAGCCGTACACTTCTGAACCCTGGACATCCAAGAGATAGCCCCTCCAGCATAGGTGAATACATAGCCAGAAGTGGACTTCCTACTATCTGCATGTCCTGCATAATCGGAGTCAGTGTACCCCACGACCCCTGTATCCTGGCTGCCATAGCAAATACACATATCTGTTGTGCCCTTCAGGTACCTCATGATACCCTTCACGGCATCCCAATGTCTGCTGCCAGGTGTAGCCATATAGTGTGCCACAACACCAACTGCATGTGCAATATCTGGACGAGTGGCTATCATGGCATACATCAAACTGCCCACGGCTGATGCATAAGGGATCTTGGCCATCTCGGCCCTCTGCTCATCTGTCTGCGGACAATCGGCCTGTGATACCTTCACATAAGAAGGTAATGGACAACCAATAGGCTTTGCGTCCTGCATGCGGAAGCGCTCAAGGACTTTATGAATGTACTCCCGCTGTGAGAGATACAAAAGTCCCTGATGCCTATCGCGCTTAATGCGCATCCCAAGTATATGTGAGGCCTGTCCCAAATCCTTCATCTCAAAGCTCTTCTTTAGCTGAGATTTAAGAGTATCTAGCTCATCATGAGCTTTCCCTACTATCAGCATATCATCAACATAGAGTACCAAGATAAGCAAACTGCCATCACGGGCTTTCTTCGTGTAAAGACACGGATCCATAGCACTCCTGCTGTAGCCCTGTGACTGCATAAAGGCATCAAACTTATGATACCATTCCCTAGGTGCCTGCTTCAAGCCATACAAGCTCTTCTTCAACTTGCACACTAGGTGCTCCCTGCCAGGTTCTGCAAAGCCCTTAGGCTGATCCATATAGATCTCATCATGCAAGTCCCCATGTAGAAAAGCCGTCTTGACATCCATCTGATATAGATCTAAGTCAAGCTGTGCAACCAAAGCCAAGACTAAGCGCAGGGTGGCCATCTTAACCACAGGAGAGAAGACCTCATCAAAGTCCACACCATGTTCCTGCTTAAAACCCTTTGCTACCAATCTAGCCTTGTATGCCGGCTTGGGGTGTCCAGGGGTACTTTTCAGCTTGTACACCCACTTGCATGGCAAAGCCTTCTTGCCCTTAGGCAAGGCAACCAAATCCCAAGTCTCATTCTTATGCAGGGAGTCTATCTCAGACTGCATAGCCCTCTCCCAGGAGTGACTGTCACCCCTGCGCATAGCCTCATCATAAGTGAAAGGCTCTCCTGCATCTGTAACCAAAACATAATGCATAGAGGGCTGAAATCTGTCAGGTGGACGTCTATCTCTAGCAGACCGTCTCACCGCAGGCTCTGCTGCCTGTCTAACTACCTGTCCAACATCCTGGCCCTGTGGAGGAACTGCTGCAGGCTGTACTACTGGCTGTGCTGGAGCTTTAGGCTCCTCCTGAAAGATCACTCTGCGGATCTCAACCACCTTCTCAGGCTGCCTGTGCATCTTGTCTTCATGGAAGACGACATCATGGCTGCGTACTATTTTCCGCGCCTGCGGATCCCATAGGCGATAGCCCATCTCTCCTGACTCACCATAGCCAAGGAATATGCATTTAATGCTCTTTGGATCCAATTTACTCCTCTTGTCCTTGGGCACATGGCAGAATGCCTCACATCCAAAGACACGGAGATGCGCATAAGAGGGTGGCTTACCAGCCCAAACTTCCTCTGCAACCTGGAAATCCAATCCACTGGAAGGCGATCGGTTTATGACATGCACTGACGTACTAACTGCCTCAGCCCAAAAACTCGGGGGTAGGCCTGCATGGCTAAGCATAGAGCGCACACGCTCCTGAATAGTCCTGTTCATGCGCTCAGCCAAACCATTCTGGGGTGGGGTGTAAGGGGCGGTCAACTGACGCTTAATACCCCTGTCATCACAAAACTGCTCAAAAGCATGCGAGACATATTCTCCCCCATTATCTGTCCTAAGGCATTTCAAGCTATACCCAGTCTGGTTCTCAACAAGAGCAAGCCATCTCTGAAAAACTGCCAAGACATCGGACTTCTGCTTTATGGGATAAGCCCACACTTTCCTAGAAAAATCATCAATGAAGGTAACGAAGTACTTCGCGCCACCCATAGACATGCAAGGCATAGGCCCACAAACATCGGAATGCACCAATGCCAAGGGCTCACTCATGCGTGGCCTACCCGATTTCTTATGCGTAGACCTATTCTGCTTACCATAAAGACAATGATCACACGAGTCAAAACATGCATAATCCAAAGGCGGAAGATACTGCAAACCAGATAACATTTTCATTCCTTTCAAAGACATATGCCCCAAACGGGCATGCCAAAGTGATACATGTGGGATAGAGCCCACTGCCAAAACATGGTCTACAGAAGACCCAGATACAACAAGAGGATAGAGGCTGCCAGCCTTGGCACCTCTAGCAAGCACAAGTCTGCCTTTGGTAATCTTCCAGGCAGAATCCCCAAAACAGACATGAAATCCTGCATCATCCAACTGTCCTGCAGACATAAGACTACGCGTAAGCGCAGGTACATGACGTACATCCCTGAGCAAAAAGGAACTGCCAGTGGAAAACTGCAACTGAATATCTCCACAGCCCACAATATCAAGAGACCTGTCATCTCCAAGTTTGACTGATCCAGACACAGTACGGTAAGAGTGAAACCACTCACGGTAAGGCGTCACATGGAAGGACGCACCTGAATCCAATAACCAGCACTGTGCATACATACTAGGTGTCTCAGTCAAGTGTGAAGCATCAGAAGAACTAGCTGCAAGTATAAACTCATCACCACCATCGAACTCTTCAGTCTGCGTGACATTAATTTCCTCAATCTTGACGTTGGACTTCGCAGGTACTATGCTGCGATCAGAGGACTTCTCCTGCACTTTATCTTTTCCCTTATCCTTGCGCTTCTCATTGCGCAACTCATGACACTGTGGTCTAATATGGCCCTTTTTCCCACAATGATGACAAGTGACATTTGCATTGCGTCCACGCGACTTACTACGCGACTTGCCACCACGAGATTTAGACCGACCCTTCTGTGAGTCACGGCCTCGGCCATTACCACGGTCATACCTGTCATTCCTGCCTCTAACTGTCAAAGCATGACTACCACGAGAGGCATCCAAGTTTTTGCGATTCACCTCTTCCTGAAGAAGAGCACTCTCAACATCTGCCAATTTTAGAGTAGCACTAGAGGCACAAAGAGCAGTACGGAAAACATCCCATGACTCATTCAGAGTCCCAAGCAAGAAAAGAGGAGTTACTTCCTCTCCAAAGGTGATATCCTGCGAAGTCAGGTTCTTCAATATAGAATGGAACTGGCTCAAGTGAGCAGACATAGTTGCATTATCCTTCATGCGCAGATCCATAAGCTGCTTCAACCAGTACATCTGACTCGCTGGACTTTTCTTATCATAAAGATTCTTGATCTTATTCCATAGATCCCATGCACTCTGTGCTTCCTCAAATACATTATAATGTACCTGTTCAGTGAGAGACAATACAATCGTGGACTTGCATAGCTCATCAAGTTCAAGCCAATCGTCAATGTCCATAGTTTCAGGCTGCTCCCCACTCAACCGAAGTGGCTTAATCTGAGATTTCTGCACCAAAACTTGCCATATTTGACTCTTCCAGTAAGAGTAGTTGGTACCATCCAACTTTGTAATGTTAAAGATGGCACTATCATGCGAAGATGACGCCATTATGCAGGCTGGAAATGCCCAAACAGTCCAAAACTGCTTGCTGTTTTACTGCAAAAACTGCCCAAAAATGACCAAAACGGGGTCCAAAGGGTGAGCAAAGTGTGCCAAAAGTTGCTGCCCACTTAGTACTAGGTGCGGTACACCAAATCAGGATATTTCAGCATGAAAAGTACACCTCAGTCCACCAATAACTGCTTGCTGTAATAAATTGCAGGTATGCAGTCTAGAGAGCAAACTGTCCCAAAATAGGATCCAATGTCAAGCAAACAATGCTAGGTCCAAAGCCGGCATGAAACGGACATAAGCAAGGCCAATGACAGTGAAAAGAACATGAGCTCAACACCAAGCATGTCAAAATAACATCTGCCAGTGAAAGGCACACCCCTAGACACTCTAGGCAAAGTGTTCCTGTAACTGCCAAAACCTGACACAAATAGGTATCTGCTCAAAGAGAAAGATCCAAATATGAGACTCAGCTCATAAGCATCCTGTGAACCAAGAGTACATCAATGCATATCCATAAAGATCGGAGTATGATCCCAAAGTCTCAATGTGTATGTAGCTGCTCAAGACATAAACTGCTCCAAATACATGTAAGTGCTCCAATAGCATGCAACTGTCAAAGGTCAAGAAAGCATGTAAAATGCTCCCACTGGCACAAAAGGCGTACAAAGCGAGCTCAGAAGCTCAAACAACCCAAGAGAAAGCACCAGTGATAAGTGACCCTGTCAATGCATCAAGCGCATCCGAGAGAGCATGACATACATGAAGCATCGGTCGTATTAACCATGAAGCAATACATAAGCCCAAATAAGCTCTCGGTCAACTCAATGACATCCAAATAGCAACCAAGATCAGTGATCAAGTAAGCCGGGAATGCTCAAATACATCCAAATCCAAGCTCCAAATGTCGGTATGGCATACACGAACCAAATAGCATATGTCACGAACCAAAGCATGTAATGCAAAAGCCTAACTGTCAAGCAGAGACATGAGGCATAGGCGGTCCACGAGCATGCCGAGTCGGTCCAAATGCCAGTGAAGACGGAGCTAATGCGAAGCTCAAAAGCATCCCATAATCTCATACATATGCTCCAAGTCGTCCCCAAATGTCAGAGATATCATGCCAAAGCTCAAAGCATACATCCGGTATCGGTAGGTAAGTGCCAAAGCATGTAAAGTACCTTCAGCCCACTGTTATTCCAGCATGTATTTACTGTTCTAAACAGTAGATTTCAGCCCCAAATTCAAGCCAAAATCATGGTCAAACCAAATGCATACATTCCCAATACATCCGGGTAGGAAGTAGACCGCATACGGGCATCAAACAAGGTAACCGGAGTAGAGTATAAGCATTAAATGCCAATGCCAAGTGTGGCTGCCCTGTTTCCAGCACTGTATAACAGTAAATAACAGTCCCAAATCAGCCAATATTTCAAGCCAAAATCATGGCATAATCATGTGCATACATTCCCAAGGCACTAGGCATCATGTAGACCGCATACGGGCATCAAATAGCACAACCAGAATGGAGTATAAGCAACAAATGCTAATGCCAATGGTGCTGCCCTGTTTTCAGCCTGTTATGACAGTTTATGACAGTCCCAAATCTGAAGAAATCAGCCCCGAAAGATCAAGACCAATACCCAAAGCTTGAATGACATCAAACATGAAGTCTATAGCCCTCTTGATCAAGGTAGAGAGC
Source organism: Lygodium microphyllum (assembly GCF_053477565.2). Lineage (NCBI taxonomy): Eukaryota > Viridiplantae > Streptophyta > Polypodiopsida > Schizaeales > Lygodiaceae > Lygodium > Lygodium microphyllum. The sequence goes on from NC_141150.1 coordinate 18,411,763, forward strand.
AAGAAGCAATGGCCAAGTGTGGAGCTGAAGTAGATGAGTGCTCACAGCCTGGAAAAAATGATGCAATCTGCCCTGTTGGTGCTGAACTTGCTGTTGCTCCACATGGGCTAAAAAGGGGGTAATGGGGGGCTCAATGATGGCCCAAGGTAGGCACATACCAAGCCATGAAGGCCCAATGCAAAGGGGAGGGAAGATATGAGCTATGGAGCTCAAGAAGAGTGGCTGCCCTTTGTTCCTGCCCTGTTTCAATCTGAGAATACACTCAAATGCCTGCAAATGCTGAAGCAATACCTCAAGGGCAAGGCCCTGATGAAGCTCAAGAAGGCCAAGATGGAGCTCGGGAAGCCGGGGAGAGTCGGGAGCTCAAGAGGTCGGCTATGGCTGCCGGGATGGAGACCCAATGCGTGAAGCGAGTCGATGCGAAGGTCGGGAAGCACCGAGTCGAGCTCGAGCAAGAGAATGCCAAGCTCTGATACCAGTTGAAAGGTGAGAAGGATCGAAGCTTGCACGCGAGCTATGGCGGGAGAGCAAGAGCAAGAAAGAGAGAGACAAGAAATGGGAACTCCAACAGTCACAATGTGTGACCGGGCCTTCCTTTATTCAAACTGTCACTAAAAGAATAAAGAATAAAGTGACGTGACGGGCGCCCGCCACCTGCAGTGTGCAGTGGCGGGTACTGTCAGTGTAGTAATACACGGGGCGGCACGGCGGAGGCGCCTTTACCCCCAACACTCTCACGCTTCATTTCCCTCTCCCTCATTTGGCACAACTCTCATCTTTCTTGTCCTTGATTTTCTCTCTTGTGCTTCATTGCCAAATCTAATGGAGAGCGAGGAAGAGGAAGAGGTTGAGGATGGTTTTCATCTATCCATTTCTTGTGTGCCATTTCCTTGTGTGTTTTGGAGCAATGGTTCTTGGTGAAGAAGAAAGATCTATTGCATGTTTTTATGGCCAACAAACATATTTGTAGCCTTGTATGCAAGCTCACCAACTCGTTTGAGGATTTGATAAGGCCCCTAGTAACGATGAGCCAACTTAATATGACCGCCTTTGAGAGAAGCATACCTAGATTTAGGCACTTTGCAAAATACCCAATCTCCTTCTTCAAATTCCAAAGGTCTTCACTTTTCATCAGCATAAGCCTTCATAACATATTGTGCCTTCCTAATGTTTTCCTTGCATTGATGCAAAAGAGCTTCCATTTTCTCAACTTCAGCCTTGGCTTGTGGATTCACATCTTCATGAAAAAGGGATGAGGGTATTTGCACTTTGTATCCCTAAAGTGCTTCAAATGGTGACATGCCAATGCTCATATGATGAGTGTTATTATAACAAAATTTAGCAAGATGTAACCAATGATTCCACAAAGCTTGAGTATCATGGCAAAAATGACAAAGATAGACTTCCAACCATTTATTGACACGCTCCGTTTGGCCATTGGTTTGGGGATGATATGCCGTGCTAGGAGTCAAAATTGTTCCCATAGAAGTGAATAAACTCCTCCAAAAACTTCCCATGAACTTAGTATCACGATCGGATACTATTTTCAATGGCATACCATGAAGCTTAAAAACATATTCCATGAATTGTTCAGCCACTTGCTTTACTGTAAATTGAGCCTTGGTAGGAATAAAATGAGCTGATTTAGTCAACCGGTCCACCACCACATAAATGCTATTCTACCCATGCCTCGTTGTAGGTAAACCCACAATAAAATCCATTGTAATATCAGTCCACTTGCCTTGAGGAATAGAAAGTGGCTGAAGTAAACCATCGGTTAGAAGAGAGGAATCTTTATTTTGTTGACACGGAAGACATTGCATAACATAATCCTTAACATCCCTTAAAATACCCTTCCAATAGAAACTCTTATGGATATTGTCAAATGTTTTGAACAACCCATGGTGTCCCACTAAGGGTGAAGAGTGCATCTCATACAAGATACGGTCTTTGAAAGAAGATTGTGGTGTCAAGAATACTCTACCATGATACCATAAAAGACTGTTGTGCCATTTGAAATTTGGATACTCTTCTCCTTTGCCTTGCTGAAATTCCTTTATCATATTTGATGCTTGCTCATCAAGCAAATACTCCTCTTGAATATCATTGTAACGTGTCCACTCGTCCTCTTGTGGGACATGTCTTAGCAATCCGTTGGAAAGAGAGTCTAGAAAGCGCTGCCTGGCACTCGCAAGGAATGTCACAGGGTTTGTGATCTAGGTCTTCTCGAGTCTGCCCTGAGTGGAAGTGTCCGGCCATTCCCACTTAGGATCAACCTGAAGTCAGGGTTTCCTTTCCTATCATCAAAGTCTCTAGGAACTAGCTAGTGTCGAGCTCCAGATGACCCACTTTGTGTAGGAACAATAGAGTCGAAGTGGATTTATGCTGCACTTGGTTCATGGAGAATGGGAAACAAGGGGGATGTGAAGTTCGACCTCTCTGCCCCCATAAGGCATAGTCCCATTCCGTTCCCCTAAAACAGCATAAACGGGGTTCTAACTCTACTGACTCTAGGGTCTTCACAGTATTGTTTTCACATCTTTTGAGAAAAGTTCCCAGCTAATCGGGACCACTCTTTTGTAGGATGGACCCAAGTCACGTCCACCGCACTTTCCTCAGTTTGCTTAGTTATCTAATTACCTACCACCTTATGTTTGACATGCAAAAGTAGCTTCCTTAATTAGTTAATTTAAACACAGGTTCCTTCACGTAACTTAAGCACTGACACAAAAACAATGTCAAGCATGTTCTTTTTTCAATATCTAATCTTTATTTATGATAGTCTTGAAATACATCAAGTATCTTGCCCGAAGGCTATCCCAGCAATCTACAGGATTGCTGCTCCAAGTTCCACCGTAGACTAGTACACGGGCCTTGAGATCCCATCTCGAGTCGCGTCGGCCTCTTGTGCGAGATCTGGAGGCAAGGAATTTACAGCCAAAGCCTCCCCTGGCACCCAAGCGTCCTCCCGCTCCAAGTAGCATCCACGGAGAGACCTCTCACGGCAGGTTAGGTCCACATACCCGGCGTGGCTAATAACCCCCTTGGATAGGGCCAAGCGGACAGTCAGAGATAACTGATCCTGCCTCTCCCTCCAGGCTTTTAACTTGAAGCATTAAGTGTTTTTCCTTGAATTAGTTCCTTGAGCAAAGAATTTCAAACAATGTACCTAAGTGTACAATCATGATCATCTCAAAGGTCGTTTGTACAACCAACTGCTAAGGTATGATTCCTTTTTCTCGGATGCTCCTAGCATCCGATCCTGGATTTTTTGCAACTTAGCGAGATCCCAAGGGCTTGGCAAGCTAGGTTGCATGTTTCACTTTTATCTTTGGGTTAGGGTTTGTACCCTGCCGACATAATTATCTTTACCTTAGGTCTCTTTGTAAGATAGACCATGGATAACCCCGTTGTCCTCAATTGGTCAACTTACTGGTTATCTCTTAGATCCCTTGAAGTATCTACGTGATCTTTCCTTCAATCCCTAATTGACCAAGGATACTTTTGGTGATACAAGAATACCTGATCTTAACCCCCTTTTTCAATAGTTCTTACATGCACTAATGTTTCCTCCTTTCTAATCCTTTCTTTTAGCTTGTCTAACTACGTTGATTAAGACAAGTATTGACTTTACTCAACAATTTCAAGGCCAATGTACAAAGCATGAATTCAAGCATTCTAATGCACATTAATTTCATGCAATCTTTGTTAGAAGACAGGCATAGGAACCCTCTATAAGCAAGGGAGTATAAGGGCAGATGAGTATGAATAGCCCTAGGGGCAGGGAAAACCCTAACCCTAGCTTAGCAAAGGCTATATAAATAGCCTATGGGTCACTATCATGTGTGGGAGAGTGTACCCAAGTTGTACTCTAAGCAACTTAGTAAGCAAGATTTTGTTCTTGTACTTTGAGCTCTCTTCTCCCTCTTATGCACACATTCCAATGCTGCAACTCTAGTTTCCAACATGGTATCAGAGCCATCTCTGATCTCCTCAACTTCCCTCAGCCTCAGCTATCACTAAGTACACATGAGCCTTTACCTCTTTCATCTTATCCATCTCTGATCTCCTAAGCTTCCCTCAGCCTCAGCTATCACTAAGTGCACATGAGCCTTTATCTCTTTCATCTTATCCATCTTTCCTCCATAGCTGCCTGCAACCTACCTCCATTGGAGGAATTGGGGAGGACAAAGGAGGCCGTATCTCCTTCTAGTTTCTTCTAGGAACTTCTTCCCTATCCCAGGGCGAATCATCCTGGCATGATAAACCTCGGGATTATTCGACATCGTGGGCATCATTGTCAAAATCCCAAAAATGGCATAGTTTTTGATAGCATGGCATCTTCAGGCATAGCGTGGGAAGCAGGCGGTGCAACTTCAGCCACCACCATAGGGTTTTGATAGCCCCCCTAGTGGGCCATCGTGCCACAAGAGGGCTTCCAGAAATTCCTCCCACAGAGAGAGATCTCTGCATAACCCTAACTGTGTATTTTGTGGTAGCCATAGCCAGCAAGCTCTAAGCTTGATATTTTGTCATTTTTTCACTCTGAGCTTCATTAACAATGATTCTAATCACTGAAGTATAATCTCTGAAGCTTATTCCAGATTCAAAAGCTCTTGGGCGTGCTCAATGGACATCACTAAGTGCATTGGGAAGCTGAGTTCTAACTGTGTTCCATTCAAGCACTTCACTAAGCTTGGCATTAGTGTTTCTAAACACTAATCATGAATCATCTAATCATTTGCTTACTAGGCATTCACTAAAATCTAGTGAGTTTTTTATTCCTCTTCGTATATTGTTGTAAGGTTATGTGTACAATTATAAACACATAGACTATCATACACTAGAAGTGTATTGCATACCATGAGTGACTTTGTTCAAGTACACTGGTCAATGAAATCAAAAGGATGTGTCATTGTACTCTCCTCGGAATCATCAGCAACAAGCATTGAGATCATAGACCAACCTTGTCCAACACAAGCTTCATCCAGTAAGCCATACCACAAGGAGGAGCCTGAAGTCCAGTCTAGGTTTACTTCATTAAAACCTAAAAAGACTATTAAACCTCGGAAGAAGTTTGCACATAAGAAAGGACCACCACAGTCATACTTTGAAATATTACATTTATATGATTTTCAGCCTTTCTTTTCATTGCAACTTTGATTTCAAAATGTCTGATTTGCTTCCGCATTTAGTGGAAAAATTGTAAGGGACTAGATACTGCCCTTGTCCTAACAAGTGGTAAGACCTTCCCAATGACCACAACATATGCTGATGTCCATCCTCAAATTTGAAAGTTTGATGGCAAAGATTTCCACCCATGGCAGGTACTTATAAAATACAAAATGATGGAGAGAGGGTATTGGCCTCTCATTCAAGGCAATAGAGCTATAAACTCTACAAATCTGGTTGATATAGAGGATGACCAACGTGCTCAAGCAATCATAATGTTACACTTAGATGAATCCCTGATTCATCATGTTGATCAACTAAACACTGCTAAAGAAAAATGGGATGAGCTTGAAAAGCTCTACGGAGCCACTGGTAAAAATACTAAAATCTTCCTTAAAATTGAATTCTTTAGCTTGGAATATCGATCAGGAGAAGATTTGGGAAAATTCATCTCTCATATGAAGGGACTTATGGCACAGCTTGCCTCTGTACAAGCTCCAATACATGAAGAAGATGCTATTGCTATTCTCCTAAAAGCTGTAAAACAGGTGTTTCCTACTCTTGTACCCACTCTCACCAACATTCCAGATCCTACATTGGCAAGTACCATTCAATCCTGTTTGGATGAAGAAAAGAGGAACCACAAAGAAAGCAGCAACGGTCAGGCATCTTCAACTTCATGCGATCAAGTATTGGTACATACAGCTCTCAGTAGATGTTCTTTCTGTAAGAAAAAAGGACATCTTGTAAACAACTGCTGGAAGAAGTATCCCGAGAAGATGAAATGTAACAAATGCAAGAAGACATGGCATATCACTAGTAAATGCCCCAACACTCCTGATATACCCAAATAATTGGTGGCCAATTATGCCTCCAATCCATCTGAAGATCGACTGTTTTGACTCTTTAAATCATCTGCCTAAAACAACCTTGTAAGCCTGATTTATAAAGGCATCCCAAGAAGGGGGGGCCTCTTACATGCTTTGTAATCCAATGCCACCCTAGCATTGAGGGGGGGTGTTAGAAGACAGGCATAGGAACCCTCTATAAGCAAGGGAGTATAAGGGCAGATGAGTGTGAATAGCCCTAGGGGCAAGGGAAACCCTAACCCTAGCTTGGCAAAGGCTATATAAACAGCCTATGGGTCACTATCATGTGTGGGAGAGTGTACCCAAGTTGTACTTTAAGCAACTTAGTAAGCAAGATTTTGTTCTTGTACTTTGAAGTCTCTTCTCCCTCTTGTGCACACATTCCAATGTTGCAACTCTCGTTTCCAACAATCTTTCTATGCGTGCAATCTTGATATTACCCATGCATGCAATAGTTCCTTCATATGCATCTAGTATGAATGCGACAACCATGTCACTTGATTTCGCTAATCAATTCAAGAGAAAGACCCTTAAGATATGTCTACCCTTCCATGCACTTATCTTTTCATGATCATGCAATTAAGGTATGAAAGAAACCTATGATAAATACTAGTCACAAGCAATAGTTTTGTATGACACATGCGAAGGTCCTTTCAATGCATGCGACTTAACATGTTGCTTGTTTATGCAAGAATCTTTCCCATGCATGTAGAAGTTTTCCTTGCATGTGTCTAATACGATTGTGATACTTTATGCATTTCACTATCAATCTTCGGAGAAGACCCTAGGATATGCCATTTCCAAATCAATACACGATGGAGCATAATTAATATATCTGGGACACGAAGGTAATATTGAGTCGTTCTATTAGTGCACCTGACTTCCATGAAATCACCCCGTGTTTGCAAATATTCATGCAACTCATGTGCTAGACTTTTTTATTAAATTCAAGAGAACCTTCTTAAACAATGCAATGAAACAATTTTATGAGAGTGTCTAATGCAAAAATTTCCTATGAATTTATTCGATATGTATTTCATGAACTTTGTATATACAAGGTTACGTAATCATTTAACATATTGAGTTCATCGACAAGGAATATGGGATCATGGACCTGATTCTTGACAATCGAAACCCCATTAGCAGCCACTTCTCCGCCTTGGGTAGAAACACCTGCAGAGTTTCTAGTTGCATGCCTCTTGGGTGCTATCTTTCGTGGAAATGTAGTGGCCTTCATGTGCGGGGATAGCTATCAGATGCACAGGAATTTCTTGCAAATTGTCCAGCAGCTTCCCACCAATCCTCACGGCCTTTACACTTGAATCGATGTGGTCACGGATTAAGGAAAAATTAAGCCGAGTCTTGCGGGTGAAACACCTCCTAAAGAAGATGCTTTGGAAGCTTCTTGGAAGCTCCCAAACTCCTTTCTCTTCTCTTCTTCTTCTTCTTCTCCTCCTTTTTCTTCTCTCTTCTTCTTCTTCTTCTCTTCTTCTCCTCTCTCTCTCCCTTCCTCTTCTTCTTCTTCTTCTTCTTCTACTCTTCTTCTCCTTGTCTCTCTCTCCTCCTCCTCCTCTTCTTCTTCTCCTTTTTCTTCTCTCTTCTTCTTCTTCTCTTCTTTTCTCCTCTCTCTCTCTCTTCTTCTTCTTCTTCTTCTTCTTCTCTTCTTCTTCTCCTTCTCTCTCTCTCTCTTCTCCTTCTCTCTCTCCCTCTTCTTCTTCTTCTTCTTCTTCTCTGTCTAGGCGGCGCTGTAATCACGAGAGGGGGATTTTTTTCCTGACGACGAGGAGGGGGTGTGATGATGACCCGGGAGGAGGGGCTGCGGACTACCAGGGCGGGGGCTCTGTCGGCTAGGGAGGAGGCTACACGAGGGGAGGGAGACGGCCGTTAACGATGACCGCTACCCTCCACCTAGGGGGGCTGCATGCCCCCCCTTCACTTCCTTTACTCCCCCCCTCTCTCTCTCTCCCCGCCATGCAGTCGGTAGGGGAGAGAGAGGGAGAGTAATTTTTTTAAAAAAAAATTGACAATTTTTAGGGGGGGGTTCTCATGGGGGGAAGGCACGGGGGAGCACGGGGGGGGGGGGGGGGGGGGGAGGGGGGGAGGGGGGAATATTACATCCTCTCCCCCTTAGAGGAATCGAGATGTCCTCATCTCGAGAAGACATGGGGAAGATAAGCACTAATGGGGCTTACGACCTGTGGGTTAAGACCCACCATGCATCCGCTACGCTACTCTTAATGTTTCAAGTAGTGCACTCATATTATTCAAATTAACCATAGGTATAAGAGTAGGATTTATTCTCAATTGTGTTACATGCCGATTAAGCTTCTAGGAATTTTAGTCCTCCTAATAAGGTTTAGTGGGCTCTAGATCTTCGTCTTCATCTGATTCGTCTATATATCCATAGACTGCACCTGTGTAGCTTCATTTTCTTGGAGGCTCAATGTCTTCTGGACTTAGATCAGGGCAGTCTGCTTGGATGTGTCCTAGCTCATTACAATGGAAGCATTGACAGTAGGGACATCTCCTACGGATGTGCCCTATCTCTCCGCACGTATGGCATCTCTTATCCTGATCTCCATAGTCATCTTTGCTACAATTGCCCAATTTAAGTTCTTGGATGATTGGATTCGCTCGGAGTAATGTGTCTTGCAAGTCCGTTGGACACATTGTTTCAAGACGGTGGTTCAGAGGGGTGTTCAGGCCATGGCAAACCTTGGATATTTGCTGTGCAATATCCATAGGTGGTGCATATTTTAGTAGGATTACAAACTTTGAGTAGTAAGCTTCTAGGGTTGATTCCAGCTGCTTGGTCTTGAAGAATTCATTCATCTTCAAGGTCTGGTAGGTTGGCGGAAGGTATCGTCTGTGTACAGCATCTTTCAACTGAGTCCAGGTAAAAGCGGCTTCAGAAATACCTTGATCTTTGCACCATTGCTTCCACTATAACCGAGCCTGGCCAACTAACTTCAGTTTTCCAATCATTGCTTGATTCATGGAGGCAGTTCCCGAAATAGAGAAATAGTCATCCATCATCTCAATCCATATATTTGCTTCTGATGCGACATCTAACCCTTCTCCATCAAACTCGGGTGCCTTAATTTGCTTGAGAAGAAATTTCTTCTCTTGCAAGTCAGCATTCGTGGGTGCAGAAGGTGCCTGACAATCAAGACATACCACTTAGGTTATTTATGTTTAGGATATATCTATGAACTGAACATTAATCAATTATGCATCATCATGAAGTTTTGCTCTAATACCAACTGTAACGTGTCCGCTCGTCCTCTTGTGGGACATATCTTAGCAACCCATCGAGAAGAGAGTCTAGAAAGTGCCGCCTGGCACTCACAAGGAATGTCACAAGGTTTGCGATCTAGGTCTTCTCGAGTCCGCCCCGAGCGGAAGTGTCCGGCTGTTTCCACTTAGGATCTACCTGAAGTCAGGGTTTCCTTTCCTATCATCAAAGTCTGTAGGAAGTAGCTAGCGTCGAGCTCCAGATGACCCACTTTGCGTAGGAACAACAGAGTCGAAGCAGATTTATGTTGCACTTGGTTCATGGAGAATGGGAAATGAGGGGGATGCGAAGCTCAACCTCTCCGCCCATAAGGCATAGTCTAATTCCGTTCCCCTAAAACAACATAAACGGGGTTCTAACTCTACTGATTCTAGGGTCTTCACAGTATCATTTTCACATCTTTTGAGAAAAGTTCCAAGCTAACCGGGACCACCCTTCCGTAGGACGGAACTAAGTCACGTCCAACGCACTTTCCTCGGTTTGCTTAGTTATCTAATTATCTACCACCTTATGTTTGACATGCAAAAGCAGCTTCTTTAATTGCTCAATTTAAACACAAGTTCTGATGGGACCTAAATCGGGCCGGCACTGGCTCATGCACTAGTCGGACCTCTATCATGCACTCAACAACCCCACGGCCTCGCGGCCAGGAGCGTTGATGACACATACATCATACATTGCCTTCCTAAACATCTTGCGTTTGTATCACATACCGTAGTCCAACTCTAACCCAATTAACACTCCTTAGAGGGAGTCCAAACACATTGCCAAATAGCACGAAGTACAAACATAGGAGGTCCTCCCACGGCTGATTGCCGCTATCTCACTGCGACTCTCCTACATCTTAGGGATTGGCCCCTCGATGCGTCACTAAACATATATAACACAATATCGCACATAGTTCTCTCAAGGTACCAATCGATCGTATCTAGGAATGTACCATACCTCACTTTATTTCCCTTTAGACCCAACGCCTAGCCTACAGCTTGGACAACCTTACTCACTCAATGTTGGTCATGTTCCTCTAGAAAGCAATTGCCATGCATCCAGGAGGTATTGTTTGATACCTTTTAAATTTCTTTATGATTCATGCAAATTGTGAATGCCCACGTGCTCAAACAATTAGGAAAATCAACATTTGTGCACATGTAGAAAACATTTCTTTCAATGATTTTGACTATCGCTCGTATGCGGCGTTGCATAAACCTAGCATCGAGGAGACCCTCGTGCTACTAGGTTCTTAATCTTTAATAAATGGTATGCATAAAAACCAACAAGATTTTCATCATTTCATTTAACATTTAAACACCTTTTATACACTCTACCCCCTCACTCGTTTAGGTTGTGCATTATTGATCGGTTTAGGGTTCATTTTCATGTTTTTTTTTGTATGAAAAGCAATAAAAACTCACTAAAACATAAAGGTAGGGCTGAACTGAGGCTAAACCTCATACTTTAGACCCCCCATACATCCACAAACATGAATCTTATTTTTCCTTAATTTTCGGCACTCAAAATCCTTTTTTCCCTATTTTTTATTTTTTCTATTTTTCTTGTATTTTTTGCAATATTAAATGAATGAAAATACAAAATGAGTTGTGGGCTATGGCCCTTAGGTTCATTTGCAGAAAAAACACAAATTTAGTTGGTGTGTCTTATTACATTTTCCATTTATATATCAAAAACACTCAATTTTTCCATATTTCGCGTGTTTTATGGGTTTATACCATTAATTTCAGTCACAACACTTATGATTTTCTGATTTTCTGAGCATAAACTGATCAAACTTATAGCAAATAACATTATGATGCATAATCATCCCATGGGAACAAATATTCATGAAGCAAATTGCATAAAACATCAATTTCCTTTGTAAAAATGAGATTACCATTCTTTGCGGGTTGCGGGTTTATATTTGCCATGTCTCGGCACTGATTTTCAGCCACCATTAATGCTCATGACAGTCCACAATCAGCAATCTTCATTCCTCTTGAACCACGGAGCAATCCGTCTTCATTGGACAAGCATCCGTCATCCATTCCTCTTCTTCTTCTTCACCACATGAATCTTCTCTTAGGGGAGAGAGAGGGAGGAGAGAGAAAGACTGAAATCAGAGATCTTCATAGAGACCACTATCGGAGGAGCGAAGCACGGCGATATGACCAGCAGGCAGAGGGGAATGAGGGGCAATGATCATTTGCAGGGGTTGTATTGAGGTTGCATCTTCCCCCTCCATCCATCAAGCGCAAATTTCGGCGCCCTCCTTGATCACGTTTTCTTCCTCTCTCTCCCACCACGATTTCATGCTAACTAAAAGTTTGGCATAAAATTCCCCCTAGCCCCCAAAGGTCACCACTCCTTTGGCCAAACTCATGTCCACCTTTTCAAATCTTGCCCACTTTGTGGCCATTTCCCCGTCCGGTCTCCGAATTGAGCTCTGAAAAATCCTGGGCGTCCGGCTTAACATCCCACATTGGCCGGTAACTCTTGTCAACCCGCATGGCAGTCTGAAAAATTATGAAAAATCAACAAGTGTCGCTTGGGCGCCTTTAAAGCACTTTGGCGCTTAAAATCGTCCTAGATCGAGCCACCACCTTCGACGTTGAATATTTTTCCCTTGATATTCGTAATTTTTAGCTATTTTTAAGCATTTCTCGGCATCAAAATTCCACTCTCATTGGCGACCATGGGATAGCGTGACTCAGCCCGTCAAATCCCACAATATATCTGCACAAAACAACCAAAGAAAGCATCAAGCTGATACAAAAGAGATACATACTAAACACAGCACAATGCTCACCCTACCCCCTGTCAAAACCAAGGCATAACATCCATAAGGAGTAGGCCTGACATAATCTGATAAAAGGTCCGAAGCTAGTCACTAACCAACCGCTCCAACACGGCCAAACTAAAAGAACTATCAAAGAGGTTGCCCTAAGTGGTGGTTTGAACTACCTACCTAACTAAGGACAACACATCTAGGAGCTCCTACTAGGCGAGGACTCCTATAGCCTGATCAAGAAGTATTTTCTTGTAGCACATTTCTTCTTTTAGGGTTTTATTTTATTGACATACTTGGGCATGTAAAAAGGAGGGAGCTGAGCGTAGTGACCCAGGGAGAACAGGGCATCGGTCTCAGGACCTGTCTTGATACCTAAGAACCTACCAAGCCCTTGCAAGGCGAGACTTAATCCTTTTCTAATGCTCACTTTTATTTTTGCTCCAACCTTCCTTAATTTCTTCTTTTCTAGCAAGATGCCACCCCTAGGAAGACAATGCATCGGCCCGGAGTCTGACTCGTCCCCAGGAACCTACCAGGCCTTCACAAGGCGATGATCAACTGCTTATCAATTTTCCTTTCTTTTTTTTTAAATTTTTGATAAGGGGGTTAGAACCCCTTTTTACACACCTTTGTATATATTTATTGTTTTTAAGATATTCAGGGTTTCTTTCTCTCTATCAGCATTATTTTTCTTCTGGCAGGCTTCTCTAACTGCCTCACAACTAACAAGAACTCCTAGAATGGCTGCCTAGCAGGCTAGCAGAACAGGGTCACTAGGACTTCCGTCTTAAACAGGTCTTTCAATGCTTGACAATGTCTTTACAGGAGGCAACGACTACTCAGACCTCCCTCAAACCTACTGAACCTAAACCTCGGGACTTCATGCCTTGGTTTCCGGTCCCCAATAAGAAAAGAAAATCCCCTTAACAAGTACACAACCACATATATCATAAAAACCACAGTACTCATAAAGGAGGGATATCACCTGGATAGGGCCACAAGAAACTTCCGTGCAACAAAAGGCTCCTTCCAAGCTCTTCTTCCAAACCTGCCTAGCACAAAACTCAAACAAGAAACCATTAACTGCACCTGCACTAAACAGACAATTGACCCTCTTGGCCTAATGACATAAAGCACTTCACTACAAAACTTGATCGGCCCTCTTGGCCTAACGAAATAAAACATTCAAAACCTCGCAAAACGGGCCCTCATGGCCTAACGAGATAAAACATAGTAGCACCTACACATCCTTCCCTGGAAGAGCACAGATATACAATAATAGACGCCTTTCCAAGGAGGAAAACCACAGGGCTCGTAGCCCTAAACTAAATGCATAAGGTTATGACCCATCCCTCATGCATATATAGCAAGAGGCGTATGCATAATATGTTGTCTAATTAACCTATGGGTCTAGGATAATAACGGTAGATTGGTCTCGACTACTCTTTGCATCACCCATATCAACCATCGTCTGCCATATATTGCATGCTTTGATAACATTCCCCACAAGCGACCGGGTCCTGTTTCATCATTGATAACAATATCTAGACTAGGACCACAATTAAAGAAGAGGTCTTCCTCATAAGCAAGATTTGCTAATGAATCCGCAAACTGATTCCAGTAACGTGGAATCAGCTGAAAAGACACTCTCTCAATTTCCTCAAGTAGGGTCATCGCAGTCCGATGATACATACAAAGAATGGGATTCCGCACTGTGTATGTCCCATCTAGCTGATTCAAGATCAACTGGGAATCCCCTTTTACTAACAACCGACAAATACCACCTTGTTTGGCAATATGCAATCCCATAATCAAGGCTTTATATGCTGCCATATTGTTAGTGAATCCTACCCCGAGATAAGCAGCTAACTTCATCGTCACTCTACGTTGGGGATCTCAGATTACTACTCCAACACTTCCTTTTTTATTAGGGCCCCTGGATGCTCCGTCAAAATATAATGTATATGTCCACAATGGGTTTACACAGCCTGCCATCACGAACTCCTCTATTCGTAATTATGGTAATCAAAGTTTAGCATGTTAAGAGGATGTATTGACGGCTCCATCCCACCTTCTTCATTGAACTCAACAGGGATACTCATCAACAGTCGTAAGCAGTGATGGCAGAAGACTTTGATCTTCCACACAAAGGTTCCATCTTCTTGCTCAATCACTTTGTATCCTTTGCTCCACCAGATATGCTTCCCCTAATGGTATCTTTGCTCTAGATATGGGTGCTCCAAATAAGGGATTAACCGACCCATCAACCGACTTTAAGCTCTTCCGCATGTCTCAGATCATCCCTAGCATGGACCTGCAATGCATTTCTTTGTATTAGCATATTTAGAAGTAATAAGGTTTAATCTTATTAAGATTAACCTTATTTTTAAACTCTACTCCCTGTAAATTAGCTAATAGGGCCGTAGACCTATTCTTCCCTAACCTCACAATCTTGTAGGGGCCATCCCATTTAGGTTCCAACTTCCCTGGAAACAACTCCCTACGCACATCATAGTAAAGGACTAATTGCTCTTTTTTAAAGGTGTATTTCTTCGCCCTAAGGTCATGCAACTGCTTCATCCGACGCTTGGCTACCTCCTAGTGTAATAAGCTTTGCAACTTCAGCTCATCTAGGTGGGCTATAGTCATGAAACGTTCAAAAAGGGAATCCTCATCCCCCAAGGAATGGTTAATTGCAAACCGTATGGTCGGCAATTTGATTTCAAGGGGTAACACACACTCTTCCCCATAAACCAATTTGAATGGAGTATGGCCGGTAGCTCGCTTAAACGTGGTATTATACGCCCATACTACCACATACAACTTCTTGTCCCAGTCTCGTTTCTTCTCAAAGACTATCTTAGATAAGATACCCACAAGCTGTTTATTAGTACTTTCAACTTGCCCATTCATTCACTTGTGGATTATAAGGAGTCGTTTTATTATGCTTGATTTGCCAAGCCTCAGTCAAACTTTTGATCACCTTATTTAGAAAATGGGTTCCACGGTCTGACACTAATTCTCTCGGTGGACCAAAGTGACATATAATCTGCTCTAACAGGAAACTTGCAGTCTCTTTGCATTGTCCTGCCTCGTCGCCCGCGCTCATTAGGGGAGTTTTGAGGTCTCGAAAATGCCTTTTAGGATGTGGAGAGAGAGTGCTCTAGACCAATAAGAGCAAAGCCTCCGTAACGGAACTTCTAATTAAAAAAAATTAAAAAATCATTTTACAAAAATATATAAATATGATAATATTACGAATTTGTATTTTTATTATGTATTTTTAGTCTCTTATATTCGTGATTATGACATATTTTGCATTAATGGCATAGAGTCTGGGCTACTTTTATTTAATGATGTTTCTAGATTAATGATAATGACTGATGTAATCGAAATTCAAATTGGTGAAAAGCATGGCGCTCAGTTTTTTCCCTCGTTTCTTTTATTCCTCTATTGTTTTTCCCTCCGTTATGATAGCCTAGTCCTCTCTCTCTCTCTCTCTCTCTCTCTCTCTCTCTCTCTCTCTCTCTCTCTCTCTCTCTCTCTCTCTCTATCTATCTGTGTGTGTGTGTGTGTGTGTGTGTGTGTGTGTGTGTGTGTGTGTGTGTGTGTGTGTGTGTGTGTGTGTGTGTGTCTCTCTCTCTTCTACCATGGATACAGAAATTCGACCTTCAACAAGGCGTCCAAGCTCCCAAATCACATCCATATCAGTGTTTAACTCATTCCAAACTAATGGAAGATGGATTCCTACTATCATTAGCAAAGGTAGTTGGATCACCATGCAACAAGCAAAACGTGGAAAAAGGCAAAGACATGAGAGCTCGTTTATCTCTGCTTGGAAGGGCAGAATCTAAGATTTTAAGCTTGGAGCAAATAAGAATAGTATCAAAGAGGTACTAGTGCAACATGTGTTCATGCATAGAGAGCTGTGTTTGAAACCTGGATCTTCAAAGCTTCCAATGCATAGACCAAATTGTAAGAATTTGATTCTTAAAGTTTTTCATTTTTTAAACATGGTTTAGGTTTTTCCATTATAATATTTGTTTGTCTTGTAGATGTCTATCCCTCTAATCTTGAGGAATGGCAACCAGTGGAATCTATTATTGATGTTATACATGGTTCAATTGGAGAAGAAATGTATAGAGGTAGAAAGAAGACAGAGCTTGCAGAGAATGGAATATTCTTTTATGACCATTCTTATGTTATTCCTATGTGGTGTTGCCAATGGGGATCAATAAAACTCCTTCCTTTGCCAGATTTTTCAAGCTTTGAGTGGCCTTTGCCAAGTCCAGCTACTAGTGAGGGCTATAGATGTAAGATATTTTCTGAGATCCAGAAAGCACTAAAATCTAATATCTCAAGTAGGCTAAGCAAAGTTACTTTATTTATGCCTATTAATATATTTATTGATTTCTTCTCTAATATGGAGATAAGAATAACAAAAACCATGCTTTCAATGAAGAGACTAACATATGATCATATCATACAATTTGTTGATGAAGGATGGGATACAAGGACAGAAGGAAAAATTATATGTAAGATAGATCAAGACTCTATAGCTTGTAAATATATGATTGCTACTCAAAATTTTATCCTTAGCTTTTGCTATAGTCGATGGCATTTTGTTGGTAGTAGTTTAGTTGCTTTAGACCAGAATCTTAATGATTTCAGCAAGGATCCTATTGTGGATCTTGATATTTGGTTCAACGAGGATATTATTGCAATCTTAAAGATCAGAAAATCATGTACGCTACATCAAGTGAGGATGGATTTACAAAATGAAGACATTGAACTACCATGCTCCTTTGTATTCCAACTTGACAAGAAACGAGTAAGTTTTCACATCATATTATATCTACTTGGATGTATATCAAGATCTCACTTTCTAACTAACAAACATTTGTAATTTATTTTTTGCAGATATCGAAAAGGAGAGAAAATAAAATACACTGCAATGACATTCAAGAAAAGATATCTTTACTATCAATATAAAATACATGTACAAATTTTTTAGCAGATGTCTATCTGCCATCTCTATGAGATATACAAGGGCTGAAGGGCAAATTTCTATATATGAAGGCCTACAAGGCGATATGGCAAAGCTATTTCTTTTTTGGAGAACTATCCTTTCTAGGAGTCCTTTTGCATTTCTTTGATGTCTTGGGTATAGAAGGTGTTGAAGCTGTGGATTTGCCTTCCGTGGTTATAGGCACCGCATCTCCTTCATGGTGCAAATCCCCACCAATCTCTGTTGTTGGTTGTATACAATTGACCATCATATACTTCAAGAGCTTTTCTCTGATGTACCAAATATGCTCAGATGTATAGCAATCCTTCGAAAACTGTCACACATTTATAGAAAAAAGAGTTTTAGTTCATTATTGTTCTTACAATAGACTATATTTTTATCATCAATGGACTATTTGCAATTAATATCTATCTTAAAGTTTAGCATCTTTCATATTACCTTTACATGTTTATCATCATTAAGATAAACAAAGTTAACCATTCTTCTAGCATTTGCAATCACCCTCCAGCCACAAGAATGGCTATCATCCTGATGGGGACACTGCAACCACCAACACAAAGTAAAACTATAAAGAGGACGAATGGTAGTTCATAGAACAAACTCATGTTTCAATTATTTTAATGAATAACTTACTGCAACTTGTCTATATTGCATTGTTGCAAGCAAATCAGATGGCATAGGGGGTCTTTTCTCTAGCTCTTCAATTAATCTTTTGGCACCTCTGTATATAAAATATGTTGAAATTTAGAGTACTTACAAAAAAAAGAATTGAAATATCAAGGAGCCCTTGGATAATATAACTTACAATTTAGCATTTCCATGGCTTCCTTTCATAGAGTTGATTAAAAAGCATTGCTTATCCACAAGGTCTATTGCAATCAAGCTCCAATGAGAACTGAAAGCAATCATATCTCAACAAACTAGTAGGATAAAATCTCAAAAACTCTAATAGAATATTGAATCACTTACTTTTCATTATATGGAATTATAAGCAGCTCCAAAGTATCGAAGTCAATCAAATTGAGCTAGTGCTCAATAAAACTTGTATCAAGCTCGTTCCTCATAAAGAATGAGATAGATGGATCAAGAACCTCAATTTTTTGTTGTATATCCAAAGGAAACTCATGCATTATACACCTAGAAAAGGCATAGAAATAGTGAGTATAAACAAGAAAAATCTTATTGTTAAAAAAATATCAAAAAGTATAAGTAATTATGGATGGACATACCTTAGGCCAACAAGAATAATATTGTCATTTACTTCTCTTCTTTTATCCTTAAGAATCTGAACACATGCAGCATCAAAGGAGATAACCTCAGTTCTTTTGCCTAAGTCACCAGGTAAGAAACAAAACACACTGAATCCTTTTGGATTAGCTGCTTCAAGAAGGGTGGCTAGCTCATTTTCAAAGGACTCTAGTTGCTCTGTTTCTCTTTCTTCAACCCTTTGCCTCCTATAATCTCTCAATTTATCTGCCTGTTCCTCTTTAGCTTTCTCCTCTTTTTCACGTTGCCTTGTATCCTTCTCATGGGTGACATCCTCAACCCTGAGACTAGAATCATCTTTCTTTCTCCTAACTGGGGGCACATTAAGGATATTAAATGTCTTCACATCAGTGAGGGGAATTGGCTCAAGGACCTTTGAAAATCTATATCTTAGCCTCCTAAGAATTACCATGTCCTTGTCCATGAGTGTGAGCCTATGAGCATGAGCAGCACAAATGTAGGCATCTTGGAAAAACTCAATTAGAAAATCCTCTGTGGCTTCTTGTATACAATTAAGAGCTGTTCTTGTCCATCTGAAACTATCCAAACTATATCTGTCACAAATTTCCCTGACAAGCCTCTGAAAAGACAACTTTGGAATTGCATTGTCAACAGCATTTACTGCCTTCCTAATCTCCCTTAGACACCTGACATTTTGAGAAAACCTTCTCCTTGGCTTTGACTTTCTAGAGAGCTTCTGAGGCTTTGAAGACTGATGAATCTTTGATGCTAAATCCCTAGGATCAATCTTCTCTTTTCTTGCTGTTGCCTTAGTCCTAGCCATCTGCCAAAAAAACATATGTTACTTCTTCTCCAGCATGTAAAGCAAAACGCGAGTCCCAGACAAGAGTTATCTATGCTGTATGGCATTTTCTCGTATCAGCTGAATTTTTCTCGAGCTGTCTAGTGAAACGCGAGTGTCAAGCAAGGCGCCTCCTTACAGCTGCTTCTTTTCGCGTTTCACCGGACTTGTTGTCCATTGTGTCCAGTGAAACGCGAATTTAAGCCAGGAAACCTGCTTGAAGTACCTTATTTTCGCGTTTCACCGGACAGCTCATGAATAGCATAAAAATTGACAAAACCAAGAAAAAAGAGCTTTGATCCAAGGAAAGCTTTTAAGATTACTTAAAATATCCATAGAATTAGGGAGGAAAGAAACAGGCATCGAGAGCATGGAATGCTCAGATAAGTAATTATTTACAGCAGCATGGATTTCAGATAGCTCATGCAGATCACAGTAAGATTTTCTTAAATATCCACAATATTAAGGAATGCTTTCACTGTGGAAAAAATTCTTTTGTAGTGGTCATGAGCTAATAATAACATAAAGGATTAAGGAAAAATATCAAAAAAATGCATTGAATGGAGCTTGTTATTGAAAAGCAAGATGCAGAAACCATACCTTCTTCTTAGCTTGTTCTTCACAATCTCAGCCTAAAGATGACAATATGCTTGAAGGTTTGCTTTGTTGGGGAAGCAGTGAAATGCTTGGAGATTGGAAGGAAATGCATGGAGACTGGAAGGAACACCAAAAACAAAGATGGAGTAGCGATGAAATGCGATGAAAGCTGAAGGCGGTGAATTTGCATGGACTCAACGTTCTTCGCAAAGTGTTAATAACACACGTGTGACGTACTCTCGCTTATCAGAATTTTTTATTTACTTGGAAAAGGGTTATTTAACACACATAAAACGTATTTTTGGAAAAAGAGAATGCGCACGTCTTCTGAGGAGTTTATTACGCTGTGTTAAGTCACACACGTGTACACGTATTTTTCCATTATTACACAAACTTTTTCGTTGGAACTATCACCACATGCTTAACGGTCAATATAAAAGCATTTCAAACCCATTTCTCCGACATTGTCTTCTTCTCTGCCAAAATTTCGTCTCGACTTCCCTTCAAGGTCCTTGCATCCTGTGTGGAGAGCAGTTCAACAATCTTTGATAGGTAACAATTTTTTTTATTACAAGCATTTTAACAAAATAAATTTGATTAATATAGAAAGAATGTTTTATAACACTTAAACAATTAAAGATGTTATGTGCTTTCTATCTTTCAAATGCAGCATATCTTTTTCAAAAATGATTATATCATCAATTTGTGTGTTTCCATAGAATTTATTTATTGTTCGTGTTTCTTTTCTTCATTTGCAATTTTTGACAAGTAAAACGCGAGACAATGTCTCTGTTGATGATATTTTGCTTAGTATCGCATTTCACCGGCCACATTTTAGAATAATTTTTGTCTTCAAGCTAGTGTCCGATGAAACGCGATTCCTTCACAGGCATTTGCCTTACACACTTGAATTTTTGCGTTTCACTGGTCAACTAAAAAAATTCTCCTGTTTTGATTTTTTTGTCTTGGAAAATCAATGTTGGGGCCTCTTTCCATGATATCATCTTGTTTTATTGGATATTGGTTCTTTTCTGCTTTTTTTTTTCAGGGATAAATATTTTTCTGGTCAAAATGACAAAGAGGAAGCTATCTCTGGAAGGAATGGATGAGGAGGAGATAATTGAGACATCTGATGATAGGCTCTTTGATTTTTTACACATCACTGGAAATTCTTCCAAGTTTTGCTATATCAAGGAAATTTTCAATGTTCCTTTTGATTTGAAGGAGTTATTAGAGGATCTTGATGATAAACTTAAGGAGTACATATGTTTTTATGATAGACATGTGCAAGGTTTGGAAGTCAATGGATTTGTTCATTATAGTGA
The DNA here is from genome assembly GCF_053477565.2 of Lygodium microphyllum. Lineage (NCBI taxonomy): Eukaryota > Viridiplantae > Streptophyta > Polypodiopsida > Schizaeales > Lygodiaceae > Lygodium > Lygodium microphyllum. The sequence continues at coordinate 18,432,900 of NC_141150.1, forward strand.
TGTCATGTAATACATCCAGGTCAACTTTGCTCGGCAGGTTCAACCTCATTGATGAGGAATTCAGAAAGAAAGAAACATGTTGCCCTTTCCACAGGTACCAACACCAATGCCTTCTAATCCACAAGGACATTGGATTTATTGTGTATCTTCAGTACATGGAAAGTTCTTCTCCAGATATAGACCAACAGAGAAAGCTAGAGGATATTGCAAGTATGGATAAGGAGGTCGAAGAGAAGGAGGAGATGTTCCAAGAAGATGTTGAGAATCAACTTGTCCAAGGTTTTGACGTAGGTTTATTCAAGAGTGACAATATCACAATGGTGGAAGAAAAGGAGATTGAGCCAAGTGCACAGGTTGATGAAGAAGGTCCTCTTGCCTGTGTTCCAACATTTCCCACTTATCTTATCAACAAGAAGAGATATGTGTTGCTAAATGATATTCAACATCTTTTTGATCTTAGAGAAGATTATTGCTTAGCAATCCTTGCAGGTTGGGGCAAAAATGACATGAATTTTATAGGTTATGAACAAGAACCACTAGCAAGTCTTGATGTTGAGGGAGAGAATTTCCAAGATAGCTCTATAGCCTTACATACATGTATTAATCAGATCATAGAATACGAAAAAGGGGGGCTACCTACAGAAGAAGAGTTCTTGCAAGTCCAGAAGAAACTTCATATTGATGATGTAGGGTATGAAGAGAGATTGAAGTCTCCATCAGATGAGAAGCCCAAGAGTTCAATAAATCTTTATGATGATAGTCTTCTTGAAGAAGATGAACACCCTAAGGTATGAAATATAATTCGAAGTTACCCATTGAGTTTATGTTAGACTTTATTATGCATTATAGATAAATATTTTATATCTTGCACTGTTGTGGTTTGTTCTATAGATTGAGATTGAAGATCTGGACAACTTTCTTGGAAGGGCCAAGGGCTCTAGGCCAATGAAGCTTGGAAAAAATCAAAGCCTTGGCCATTATATTGGAAACTTAAACAATCAAACAATTGTAATATATCATAGTAGATTGTCAAGCTCTCCAAGTCTATCAATGATGGCTTTGAGAGCTATCTCAAAGGTTATTGGATCTCAAGTTTTCAGCAGAGGTTTGGACAAGATCATTTTGGTGGAGAAGGAAGAAGCCATAAGAGTTTTTGGCTTTATGCCTGGATACAGTGGATCTAGAGCTGGATATTTTGGAGTTCTTGGCTCCTATTTGCTCTCTTATGTAGGAGATAGTAAGAATTTGAAGCTTCTTCCAGGCTATCGGAAACAAGAGTTTTTGAAATACAGAGGTCTTATTGAGTGGGATGAAACAAAAGATTCCTCTAGAGGCCCTGTCGAGCTACCTGAAACCAAGGACTCCACTGAAGGCCCTGTTGAGGTGCCTGAAACTAAGGACTCTTCTGCAACACAATCAGACTAGAAGATGCCAAAGATTAAGGGTTTCTTGAAACCCATCTTTTCCCAACTCTTTGTTTGGTTTGTAACCATTCTGTAAATCTTTGCTTTGCGCAAGAATTTAAATATCTATCTTTTCTTCTTTGGGTAACAATTTGTATAGTCCTTGCTAAAGATGATGTATTGCTTGATGTGGTTGTATCTTTAAGCTTGAATTTATGCCAAATTTGTCGATAGAACCATTGAAAGACCTCTAATAAACTGTTGGCTTTGTGTCTTCCACCTCCATGTCTTGTATGTTTGAAATATTTTGTTCTTGCTTGATAATGTGATTTTTCCATACCTTGGGTTGACCAGATAGATAGAGATCCATATTGTTTAATAAAGTATGGAGCATGGTTGTATAGAATATGCTGCATAGTCAACAAATAAGGAAAGTTATTAAAAAACATTATATGAGTTCGACAATGAAGAAACAAACATATACAAACTTCTTACCATATAGTGAGTAAAGTGTTGATCACCCCAAGCTTCTGTCATCGCCTTTTTGAAAAGGTTCAATTGGTTTTTAAAGTCTTTGAGATCATCGTCATTCCATTCAGTCTTATCACAATAAAAAAACACTTTGTCTAGTGTTTCCCAAACTTTAGCTTTTCTATTTCGAGCTTGTCCATTATCAGTGTGATCCTTAACTGCATTATGTAGGGATTTCCACTGATTAAATTTAATAGTTGAGCCACCATTTCTCGAGTTTATCTTGCCAAGTCTCCCATGAAAGCCTAGAAACCTTCTAGCCTTCACTCCACCAATAGATGGTTTTTTTGGGACACAATTACCATCCTTAGACTTTTGAAGATCTGGTTCAATAACAACATTGCCACCATGCAAACCAATAGCAGAGAGAACTTTTTCAACCTTTGTTATAGCATCTGTTCTAGTTGATAATGGCTTCAACTTCCATGCAAATCCTATATAGAGATGAACAAGCTTTTCGATTATCCTGCAAAGTGCATGAAGTGTACAAATATGGGCATTCGCTAAAGGAATGTCCAAGACTAGTTTAAACTGTGGATCCTTATTGTGCCTAGAGGGAGCTCTATTCCAATTGCTTGAGTTTAACTCTACAGCTGGTGACATGCAGTATAAGCAAGGAGATCTCGAGTTAGCTCCCTTTGATACATTATACATACATTTGAGTGTCTTTAGGTCACCAGCTATGTGTCACTCAATCCTGTAGTTCCCTAATCCTTCAACAAATAGCTCTTCTCCTGCTTGTTGCCTTTGAATAACATTAGGTATTGATGTTTGATGAAAAACCCAATATAGTATATCAAAATTCTTAGTATCTACCTCAAATGCTCCTAGCCACCAGATGTTATATTCAGATTGAACACTAAATGATGTTGAGTGATTGCAATGACTTAACGAAAGTGCTCTATTCATCAAGGTGATAGAGATTCTCTCCAATTTTTTACATTTCAGAATCTCACTGTCATCAAGTTTAATCACAAATCTAGCCACTCCCTGTGCCTCAGCTACTGACAAGTCATAAAATTTGATCATTAAGCATTGTAGGGTGGGCAAGTCAAGGAAAATATTGTTAAATTCATTGAATGTAACCTCCTTTTTCTTGCCCTTGAAGCTAGCCTTGATATGAAAAGGCTCACCTAGAATCTCCATCACTTTGTTATTAACTCTCTGTCTGATAGTCCTAACCACAAATGGTTTCAGAAGTATGCAATTGTGTACCTGTCCTTGCTTCATATTTGATTGTAAAAGTTGGAAAAGTTGCATATAAGCATCTCGACTGATACCAATACTATCCAGTGTCTTCTGTACTAACTCAGAATCCAAAGAATGATCCTTCACAAATGACTCCAAGCATTGTTTCTTTGCCTTTTTAAATTTCTTCTTCTCCAAAATATCCTTTGAAACCACTGAAGGAAGAAGATGATAATAAAACTGAGCTGCTTTTAAAGAATCTCTTTCACTTGCATTTGGTTGTAGAAGAGATCTAAGCAAAATTAACATCACAAATCAATGCAAGTAGTTTAAATAAAGCCATATTTAAGATTTTTCAAGTGAAAAAAAATATACCTTGCTGCTTGGATTCTTTTACCACAGCCTCCTCCTCCTCGTTTGAGATTCTCAATATTTTTAAGAGCTCTTTGTCGATTTTGAAGGCCTAATAAAGTTTGCTTTTGTTGATAAGCTTTGATACGCTTTTCCAATGAATGAATTTTTTGTTGACAATCCTCTAGCTTCTGCAACAACTCAATATTGTGTTTCATCAAAAGATGATTCTCTAGTCCAAGGATATCCTTTTCTGCAACAAGATTAAGTGTATAACCTAAAAATCCATTGTAGCCATCGCCAATAAACCTCATTAATGACGAGCTATTATAGAAAGGAGGAGTGCTATTTCTGCTAGGATCTTTGGGATATAGCTTTCCACCTAACCAAAGATCAATATTCTTCTTTCCTTCAAACCTCAGTATATGTTTCATAGACTCTGTAACCGTGATAGATTTTGTTCTCTTTCTTATCGGTTCATACTCACTGTCCAACTCAATATGAAGATGATAGAGAGGTCTTTTATGAGAGCTACAGAGATCATTAGATGATTGATCCATAGCTGAGTTACAGAGATCATTGGGTGATTGATCCACAGCTAAGGATATGATTAGAAGCAAGAACGAAAACAAAGAAGAGACTAATAAGGAGGAGAAAAAAAGAAGAGAGAAACGATGGAGAAACGATGGAGGGAGGCAATCGAGTATCCACCAAAATTCAAATTGAATATTACTTTTCACTTTAATGAGGAGAGGTAAGATCTTCATTATGACAACCTTGCCAACTTTATGGCGACCTAGATTTCTAGGTTTGATGTGACCACGAGAATATCACGACAATGACTTATTAACGAATTTTGATATTTTAACTTACCAAAATATAAACCTTTTAAAAATTCTATAAAATGATTTTATTTCATAAATTGTTTTCTCTCTCTAGGATCTCTTACAGGGCATTTTCGAGACCTCAAAACTCCCCTAATGTCTGACCATTTTGTAAAATAATCAGTGGCTACTATAATACACCTCTTCTGGGTAGTAGACGACGGGGTAATAGGACCCACAAAATCAATGCCCCACTTCTCAAACGGAAGAATAGCCATAATAGGCGTAAGTGGGCATTTCCTATTTTCTCTACTGTCATGCCTTTGACAAGTATCACATCACTTTACATACTCAAAAGAATCTTGGAAGATAGACGGCCACCAATATCCAGCTCTTAAAGCTTTCTGCGCCGTCAACCGTCCCGCAAAGTGCCCTCCACATGCAGAGTCATGACACTCCTCCAAGATAAAAGGAACCTCGTCAGGCATCACACATCGGCGGTAGATATTATCAACACCTTGCCGATATAGTGTCCCTACGATCAAGGAAAACTTCAAAGCTTGTTATTTGATTTTTCTCTTCTCAGACTTTGACAAACCAGCTCCCGTCTCTCCTATTGATAGATAATGTGTAATAGCAGCATACCAAGATGGGATAGAAGCTGTATCAATTTTAAACATTTCCTCAATATCACTTCCTTCAGCCAAAGTCTCTTTCGGCTCCCCAAAATCCACAAGGCATTCCACAATATCCTGCAGCCTCGGTGGCTTACTCTTAATCTCATAATCGAACTCTTGCAAAGTGATTAACCACTTTGCCAAACGATCAGGCGGTTGTAGCTTGTTCATAAGCAATCTCAGCCCTTCCGCCTTCGTATAGAACACTACCTTTTCATAGAGGATGTAGTGCCTGAATTTCTTAGTCCCAAAGACCATCGCAAGACACAACTTCTCCATGTAGGTATAATTGATCTCTGAAATGCCCAATTTCCGACTAGTAAAAGCTATTGGATGATACCACTTTTTCTCCCAGATTTGGACTAAATAGCAGCTCATTCTATGCATAGTGATTGCTGTAAAAAATTAGAACACCTCGCCTCTTTTAGGTGCTTTTAAAACATGTGCTTTTACTAGCTCCTATTTCACATCCTCAAATGATATTTTGCAAGCATCACTCCATGCAAATAGACAGTTATACGATAATAAATTCGTTAATGGCAACATTCTTTCTGCCAAGGCATTTATAAACCTTCGATAATACCCTATCGAGTGATATAAAGCTATGAGCCTCTTTCTGAGTGCCCGGTGGACTCATAGCGACTATAACCTTGATCTTTTCAGGGTCAGTTGCTATTCCTACTGAACTGACCACATGGCCTAGCAACAGCCCATAGGGTACTCCAAATACACACTTCCGTGGGTTAAGAGCGATACAAAATTGTCTGCAACGCTCAAAGCACTTTCTCAAAATAACCAACATCCTCTCCCTTACAGTGGCTGCCCCCAGGTCATCAATAAATACTTTCAACTCATCTGGGGAGATGTCACCAAAGGTCTTGTCTGATGTTCGTTGCCACGATCCAGGTGCATTGCACAAACCAAAGGCCATCACATGCTACGCAAAAGTACCAAAGACCGTGATAAAAGTTGTTTTCAACTTGTCCTCTTCTGCAATTGCCATCTGGTTATATCCTGCAAAGCAATCCATAAATGAATATATCTCCCTACCCGCTAATTGATCCAAAATCTGGTCAATAAATGGCAACGGGTAGTAATCCTTAACGGTCTGCTTATTCAGCTCTCTAAAATCTATACATAATCGGATCTGGTTATTTTTCTTCTTCTTGATAACAACGAGTGAACACCATTCCGTATGTTGTACAAGGAAGATTAAACCAACTTTCCTTAACTTCTGTAACTCCTCAAGCAGCCCGTCCCTCAATTCAAAAGGCATACGCCTTACCTTCTGACGCACAGGACGACTGCCTTCTTTTACAGGGATAGTATGAATAGCCAGGCTGGGAGGGATACCTCTAAGCTCATCATAACTCTAAGCAAAGATATCGTGGAATTCTTGAATCAAGGACACATAGTCCTCCCTTTCTACTGAACTGAGCATATAACCTAATTTAATTGGCCGCGAATCATTCGGTGTGCCAAGGTCTAACTCAATCACATCCGCATCTCTTATCCTATCTTGAGGCTCTATCGGCTCATTTAAAGTTATCTGATAGATATCCTCGGTAGTGGACCCCTCTTTAGATTCATCACTAGATGATGTCTCACTACCAGATGGATCATCTGCTGTCTCTAATTCCGTAGAAGATAAAGGAGCTCTCTCACTTTGAGGAGACTCAGGATAAGCATCGACTATTACTCGATTAGCACCTCTACCTAGAACCACTTGACCGGCGGTTATATCGACTTGACAGTCTGTTCGTAAGATCCAAGGCCTACCTAGCAAAACTCGATAGCTAGGACGTCCTGCAAATCTTATCACCCTAAAGTCCAAGAAGCATTCTACACTTGCAATTATAACATGGACCTTAGTAACGCAACCTTCTGGTTGTCTTAAACTATCATCAGCCATTCTCAGAAGGGTGGAGCTGTCTTTCTGAATGCCTAGACCCAGCCTCTCCATCAACTCTGAACTCATGATATTGATGGAGGATCCAGTGTCTACAGTGGCATGTTCCACTAATATTCCATCTACATAAGCTGGAACCCTAGGGCAGTTCTTTTAAGCATGGTCAAACCAATCTTCCCCTACTCGTGCTATGCCCAGAGGTTCCACAATATACCCAATATGCAGGATATTCTTAAATTCCTTACGTACTCCTAGAGATAATTTGATCAATTGCAAGAGGTTCACATCGGGTTTAACTTCACAGAGAGAACTTGCTAAATCAAAGTCGTAATAAGTAGCCAAATCTCGCTTTTCTCGCCAAACCATCCTCTCTTTTGGTCTTTGGACCGGTTTCGGTGCTTCTTTCTTAGCTCTTGCCTTCTTTCTTGGCAACTCCTCATCCTCCTTAGAGTCGCCTTTTCTATCAACCGGCCTTAGCGGTCCCCCTTCCATGCTAGGACTCTGGACTTGCGTCCCCTTATCCCCTTGTTTAGGGTTTGCCTCAACCGGTTTTGTATTATCTTTGTCAGCCTCCTTAGCCTTTTGGCCTCTTGTCACGGCTCTTAAGTTAGAGGTTTCAGCATCATGGACTCATACAGCCTCAATAAGGCTAACTCCGTTGCCTTGTGGCAACTCTTCTATATCTGTTTTTCCCCTCTACAATATTTGCCTAGGTGCATCATTCTGCTGCAAGTTATTTCCTTGTGCTCTATGATTCACAGGGCCTGGTTGTTTACTCCCTTGTTGGAGGGAACTAATCTTACTCCAACAGGTAGCAGCTAGATGGCCCGACTTCCCACAAATGTCACATTTCACATTTAGACAGTTCCTGGGGAAGTGCTGTCCACCACACCATTTACAACTAAATCTAGAGGGTCCACCCTCTTCAGGGCGTCGACTCCCTATCAAATTTTGTTGCTTCTTCAAGAAATTAACGTCGACGGCTATTTGTCGATATTGTTCGGAGATCATATCAGTATAATGCTTCATCATGTCCTTAACTTCACCAAGGACATTAGATGCACTCGCTGTAACCTTGATCGTCAACTCACCGTTCCATTGGCCTAACAATCTGATTTGGCATTGGCTGTTGACCTACAGGAACGACATTCGAGTTTGAAACTTGGCTTCCAACATTAGATGGAGCCAACTGACTTGCCATGGGCATAGTCACACTGGGAGGAGCCGATAATCAAGGTACATTCGAAACCATACTCCCTCTCCCAATAGGATTAGTCATAGGCATCCCTTGACTTCCATTTGTCAATGATGGATTGCCGCTAGGTACTAAACCCCCATTAACATTCATTCGAGAGGAGTAGGCCGTTTGTAATCGTGCTTCTACTCCCTCTGCCTGCGTAATAGCGGTGTCTATATCTGCTAAGGCCACACTGCTCAATTGTACTTGGATATTAAAGTCCAACCCATGCAAAAAGTATTGCAATTGGGCAGCTGGTGGAATGGGAATGTAAGTTTGCAACTTACGGAATACTTCCTTCAACTTCTTAGCATATGCTTTCACATTCTCGTGAGGATCTTGACGTGTTACATTTAAGACCCGCAACCAATATTGGCCACCTCTTTCAGGGGTATATTCCGCTCGAAAAGCTGCATAAAATTGATCAATGGTGGTTATGGTTCCAGACTCAATGCTATGATACCAAACAGTAGCCCTTCCTTTTAACGTCATATTGAAGAACATCATGAGATGTCCCTCATCTTGGATGCGATAATTGAACATCAATCTCTGAAATTCACAAATGTGAAATTCTGCATCCTCTTTCGCTAACCCATTAAAAATGGGCAAGGGAACTCCTAAGGCTGGTAAATCCGGTGTCCCTGCAGGAATCGAAATAGGCTGTGCCATGGTGACAATCAGATTAGCAATAGGAGCTTGAAATGACGGATTCACACCCCCGCTTGAAGTGGGTAAACTTGGTGGAGAAGAGGAAGAACTTATGCTTCCTCCTGCCCCTAATGGAATAGGTGGAGTAGTCAAATAACTAAGACCACCGCTTCGTATACATACTCGACTACTCCTTTGAGGAGAATAACGGCTTACGATCTCTAATCGCCGTCTAGCCCTCTCAGCACGTTCGACTTTTTGGATTTCGGCTTGACGGTTCTTGTCAGAGGACATAAACCAACTTCCTTTTGGTCCCTAGAAACCCTAAATCTGAAAACCACCACTTATAAGTGACTCTCGGCAGACGCACCACTGATGGGACCTAAATCAGGCTCAACAACCCCACGGCCTTGCGGCCAGGAGCGTTGATGACACATACATCATACATTGCCTTCCTAAACATCTTGCGTTTATATCACATATCGTAGTCCAACTCTAACCCAATTAACACTCCTCAGAGGAAGTCCCAACACATTGCCAAATAGCACGAAGTACAAACATAGGAGGTCCTCCCATGGTTGACTGCCACTACCTAATTGCGACTCTCCTACATCTTGGGGATTGGCCCCTCGATGCGTCGCTAAACATATATAACACAATATCGCACATAGTTCTCTCAAGGTACCAATTGATCGTATCTAGGAATGTACCATACCTCACTTTATTTCCCTTTAGACCCAACGCCTATCCTACAGCTTGGACAACCTTACTCACTCAACGTTGGTCATGTTCCTCTAGAAAGCAATTGCCATGCATCTAGGAGGTATTGTCTAATACCTTTTAAATTTCTTTATGATTCATGCAAATTGTGAATGCCCACGTGCTCAAACAATTAGGAAAATCAGCATTTGTGCACGTGTGAAAAACATTTCTTTCAATGATTTTGACTATCCCTCGTATGCGGCGTTGCATAAACCTAGCACCGAGGAGACCCTCGTGCTATTAGGTCCTTAATCTTTAATTATCGACCAACCTAAATGGTATGCATAAAAACCAGCAAGCTTTTCATCATTTCATTCAGCATTTAAACACCTTTTATACACTCTACCCCCTCACCCGTTTAGGTTGTGCATTATTGGTCGGTTTAGGATTCATTTTCATGTTTTTTTTGTATAAAAGGCAATAAAAACTCACTAAAACATAAAGGTAGGGCTGAACTGAGGCTAAACCTCATACTTCAGACCCCCCATACATCCACAAACATGAATCTTATTTTTCCTTAATTTTCGGCACTCAAAATCCATTTTTCCCCTATTTTTCTCCATTTTCCCTATGTTTCTTGTATTTTTCGCAATATTAAATGAATGAAAATACAAAATGAGTTGTGGGCTATGGCCCTTAGGTTCATTTGCAGAAAAAACACAAATTTAGTTGGTGTGTCTTATTACATTTTCCATTTATATATAAAAAACACCCAATTTTTCCATATTTTGCGTGTTTTACGGGTTTTACACCATTAATTTCAGTCACAACACTTATGATTGATTTTCTGATTTTCTGAGCATAAACTAATCAAACTCATAGCAAACAACATTATGATGCATAATCATCCCATGGGAACAAATATTCATGAAGCAAATTGCATAAAACATCAATTTCCTTTGTAAAAATGAGATTACCATTCTTTGCGGGTTGCGGGTTTTATTTGCCATGTCTCGGGACTGATTTCCAGCCACCATTAATGCTCATGACAATCCACAATCAGCAATCTTCATTCCTCTTGAACCACAGAGCAATCCGGTTTTCATTGGACAAGCATCCGTCATCCATTCCTCTTCTTCTTCTTCACCACATGAATCTGCCCTTAGGGGAGAGAGAGGGAGGAGAGAGAAAGACTGAAATTAGAGATCTTCATAGAGACCACCATCAGGGGAGCAAAGCACGGCGATATGACTAGCAGGCAGAGGGGAATGAGGGGCAATGATCATTTGCAGGGGTTGTATTGAGGTTGCATCTTCCCCCTCCATCCATCAAGCGCAAATTTCGGCGCCCTCCCTGATCACGTTTTCTTCCTCTCTCTCCCACCACGATTTCATGCTAACTAAAAGTTTGGCATAAAATGCCCCCTAGCCCCCAAAGGTCACCACTCCTTTGGCCAAACTTATGTCCACCTTTTCAAATCTTGCCCACTTTGTGGCCATTTTCCCATCCAGACTCCGAATTGAGCTCTGAAAAATCCTGAGCATGCGGCTTGACATCCCGCATTGGCCGATAACTCTTGTCAACCCGCACGGCAATCTGAAAATTTATGAAAAATCAACAAGTGTCGCTCGGGTGCCTTTAAAGCACTTTGGCGCTTAAAATCGTCCTAGATCGAGCCGCCACCTTCGACGTTGAATATTTTTCCCTTGATATTTGTAATTTTTAGTTATTTTTAAGCATTTCTCGGCATCAGAATTCCGCTCAGGTTCCTTCACGTAACTTAGGCATTGGCACAAAAACAATGTCAAGCAAGTTCCTTTTTCAAATATCTGATCTTTACTTATCATAGTCCCGGAATACATCAAGTATCCTGCCTGAAGGCTATTCCAACAATCTACAAGATTGCTGCTCCAAGTTCCGACTGTAGACTAGTACATGGGCCTCGAGATCCCATCTCGAGTCATGCCGGTCTCTTGTGAGGGATTCCGAGGCAAGGAATTTATAGCCAGAGCCTCTCTTGGCACCCAAGCGCCCTCCCGCTCCAAGCAGTACCCACAAAGAGACCTCTCACGGCAGGTTGGGTCCATATACCCGGTGCGGCTAACAACTCCCTTGGATAGGGCCAAGCGGACAGTCGGAGGTAACTGATCCTGCCTCTCCCTCCAAGATTTTAACCTGAAGCATTAAGTGTTTTTCCTTGAATTAGTTCCTTGAGCAAAGAAGTTCAAACAATGTACCTAAGTGTACATTCACGATCATCTCAAAGGTCGTTTGTACGACCAACGGCTATGGTGTGATTCCTTTTTCCCAGATGCTCCCAGCATCCAATCCTCGATCGTTTGTAACTTGTCGAGATCCCAAGGGCTTGGCAAGCTAGGTTGCATGTTTCCATTTTATCTTTGGGTTAGGGTTTGTACCCTTCCGACCTAATTATCCTTACCTTAGGTCTCTTTGTAAGATAGACAATGGACAACCCCGTTGTCCTCAATTGGTCAACTTACTGGTTATCTCCTAGATCCCTCGAAGTATCTATGTGATCTTTCCTTCAATCCCTAATTGACCAAGGATACTTTTGGTGATACAAGAATACCTTATCTTAACCCCTTTTTTCAATAGTTCTCACATGCACTAATGTTTGCTCCTTTCTAACCCTTTCTTTGAGCTTGTCTAACTACATTGATTAAGACAAGTATTGACTTTACTCAACAATTTCAAGGCCAATGTACAAAGCATGAATTCAAGAATTCTAATGCACATTAATTTCATGCAATCTTTCTATGCGTGCAATCTTGATATTACCCATGCATGCAATAGTTCCTTCGTATGCATCTAGTATGAATGCAACAACCATATCACTTGATTTCGCTAATCAATTCAAGAGAAAGACCCTTAAGATATGTCTACCCTTCCATGCACTTATCTTTTCATGATCATGCAATTAAGTTATGAAAGAAACCCATGATAAATACTAGTCACAAGCAATAGTTTTGTACGACACATGTGAAGGTCATTTCAATGCATGTGACTTAACATGTTGCTTGTTTATGCGAGAATCTTTCCCATGCATGTAGAAGTTTTCCTTGCATGTGTCTAATATGATTGTGATACTTTATGCATTTAACTGTCAATCTCAAGAGAAGACCCTAGGATATGCCATTTCCAAACCAATGCACGATGGAGCATAAATAATATATTTGGGACACGAAGGTAATATTGAGTTGTTCCATTAGTGTAGTTGACTTCCATGAAATCACCCCATGTTTGCAAATATTCATGCAACTCATGCACTAGACTTTTTTATTAAATTCAAGAGAACCTTCTTAAACAATGCAATGAAATAATTTTTATGAGAGTGTCTAATGCAAAAATTCCCTATGAATTTATTCAATACGTATTTCATGAACTTTGTATATTAGAGGTTACATAATCATTTAACATATTGAGTTCATCGACAAGGAGTGAGGGATCATGGACCTGATTCTTGACAATCGAAACCCCGTTAGCAGCCACTCCTTCGCCTTGGGTAGAAACACCTGTAGAGTTGCTAGTTGCATACCTCTTGGGTGCCATCTTTCGCGGAAATCTAGTGGCCTTCGTGTGTGGGGATAGCTATCAGATGCACAGGAATTTCTTGCAAATTGTCCAGTAGCTTCCCACCAATCCTCGCAACCTTTACACTTGAATCGATATGGTCACGGATTAAGGAAAAATTATGCCAGGTCTTGCGGGTGAAACACCTTGATGCCAGGAGGCATATTCCACGGTGGATTCCGTGAGGTTTTACGGTGGATTCCGTAAACTTAGATGACCGGGGCTCATACACAAAGAGGATTCTTTGTGCGAGAAGTTGATGGGGACGCCTGTCCTTTTCGGGCGTTTCATTAATTTAGTGTGTACATGGGTGATTCCATAGCGGGTGATTCCGCAAAATGCATATTAAATTAATAAACGTTTATGAGTTTAGAGTGCGCACTCATAATAAATTAAGGTTAGGATTTATTTCTAACCAGTTGATTTATTTATGTAGCTGAAGACTGCTAGGTATTCACTTTTGTCGGTTTAATTGTATTATTTTACTAACGATTGTGAATGCTTCAGTTGATGTGTATAGATAGCAGCAGTGGCGGAGGAAAGCATTGGAGTCTAGCGAGTATTCGACCTTTGGACTATATTTTGATAGGCGCCACGCCTATATTTTGTTATGTCTATTGAGACATTGATTATTGATTATTATTTTGTATGCGCCTATGCACCCGGATATGTTATTTCTATTTGGACATTGAGATTGGGCGTGCCAGACTCTATGGGCACCGTCCATTAGCTTTATTTTCCTATTTTTGTAGAAAGCAAACTCAAAAGCTAAAAGCATGTCATATTTTTGTAAATTGGGCTATTATTGAGCATGAAGATTGAAATATACATAAAATACATACTTTGTGAAGCGCTCACACAAGGCATGGGGGAGATTGAATCCAATTTGTCTCTTGCTTCTTGTCGTGCATGCTTTTACATGGTTTTTTGTGCAAAAAGGTAGAGTTCATTGTTCTTGGGGACCTTCTGGGATTCACCACGTGAGCATTCTGCGTCCGATCTGCGCACCAGTGGTATCAGAGCGAAGCAGAGATCAAGAGGTTCCAATCGCTACCAATCTCGGGCGAAGTCGGAGCTCCAGGAACGAACGGGCTCTACAGTCAATCTCATCGCGAACCGTCGATACAGGCAGACTTCTGGCGATCAAGAACCCCTGTTTCTACTGTCAGATCGCGAGGGACCAGGCTCTGTAGGCGGAGGACCACTCATACATCTCCATCATCAAGTCGTTGAAAACAGAGATAAGCTCTCTTCATAATCAAGTTAATTATCACATCAAAGCTTAATCTTAAGCTTAGGGTGCTTTAATAATCAAATCGTGGGCAAAACGGCTTCATTCCGTGATTTTCGGCGAAAAAAACCCCCCCCCCCCACGAAATTTGACGCCGCCTGTAGCCCATTAAGCTATTAAGCTTAATCTCTTAAATCAATTAAAGCTTAAGGCTTTCTGCAAGTCACACAGGGCAAACAGGTCCACAAACTCCAGGTCCTGCACTGCAAAAGACAAGTTCAGCAAGTCAAGTGGAATCAAGTCCTGCAAGTTCTGCAAATCGGCCTAAGTTCAGCAAGTCAACAACTCTGCAAGTCTGCTAAGTCTGCAACTCTGCAAGTCAGACTAAATCAGAACTGACTAGTGCTTAAAACTCATAGAAGACTTGTTCCTATGCAAAAACTCTGAACTGGAAGGTTGTTTGTGGCAAGGTGTTCTACCTATCTACAAGTTCGTTGAAGTACCGACAACTACAAAGAGCGTCTACCGACAAAGAAGAACCTCAAGCTGAAGATTTGATTCGACGTACCATCGACGCCACTCTTGAAGCACAAACCATTCGCAAGGAATCCAAGATAAGTAAACGAAGTTTCAAATTTCGCACTTTCAATGGCATAAGAGAAGGAAAGACTGTTTTAGCAAAGAAGAACAAATAGTGCTCCTAAGTGTACAAACACAAGCACTCCAGTGGTCGTTTATATGGCCAACTGCTAAGGTATAATTCCTTTTCTCCGAATACATCCAGCATTCGATCCGGGATCAATTTCGACTTGGCAAGATCCCAAGGGTTTCGTAAACTAAGTTGTTTGTTTACCCTTTATTCTTGGGTTAGGGCTTATACCCTGTTAACCCAAATTGTCAATACTTTAGGTTTCCATATATTATGGTCAATAAATCCTGGACAATCCCATTGTCCTCACTTGATTGGCTTGCGAGGCAATCCGTAATTACCCTAACTTGGCAATTCAGCCCCAAGGAACGGTGATGTAGCAGGATGACTGTTCGCCCTCTAGAAAAATTAGACTTGTACTTAGAACTTGCCAACCTTATTCTAAGGAGTGGCAATACTACTTTGTGATTTAGACGCAAATCATGCGATGTTGCAACTTGTTGCATGAGATAGGTGTCGCCTCTAACTTGTGGGATTAATTCTCCCATCATCCGGTATTCCATGGTCAAGAATACCTTTGGTCAAGATGTAAGGTTTGGGAGTCCTCTTGACCCAATCCAACCCTAACCTTACTAGGCGGATAATGCCTTGGCCCTAGGGTTCCTAATTTCCTTGTGGAAATCTAGCATTTGATCCTAGGGTTTGGGAGTCCTCTTGACCCAATCCAACCCTAATCTTACTAGGCCGATAACGCCTTGGCCCTAGGGTTCCTAATTTCCTTGTGGAAATCTAGCATTTGGTTCTAGGGTTTGGGAGTCCTCTTAACCCAATCCAACCCTAACCTTACTAGGCCGATAATGCCTTGGCCCTAGGGTTCCTAATTTCCTTACGGAAATCTAGCATTTGGTCATCTGATCATTAGGGTAAGAACCCTAGATCAATCTTGCACGAGCGTCTAGCTAACCCTAACATTCCGTGAATGTGGGTAGGATCTTTGGGATCGAAAATATTAGGTCGGCAAACCAAGTGCGATACTAGGCAGAATTTTAGCGTAACTTAACCCTACCTAGCACTTTGAGGTGATTGTCATATACAATCTAATCGTACCTTTATGATTTTCATTTGAGCTACTTAACTATACACGAATTTCTTAGTTGATTAACTAACCCACGATTAGAGACGATCATCCCTTTTTAAAGATGCAAATACTTCCTTCTAAATTAGTAAGTACTTTTCCCTAAAAGATGTAAGCAACTACGAGAGAAGTGGGATGCATCATTCCATGCGAGTATGCAAGTTCAAGTCCATAGACCTTTTTGCAACTAAAGGATCTTTAGTGAACTTTTCTTTTCCTTGCCTTATGTGACGTTGATTTACATTCAGAACTATGCTTATAACCCTATGTCTAATGCATTGAATTCAAGCTTTAATATGAAGATGCATCCTTTCCTAAATACAAACTTCGATAAAAGAACTCCATGCATGAGCGAATGCCATGAGACCATTATTGATCTAATTCGTCCTTTAGCACTTAACCCGACCTAGGATGTAATTATCATCGCATGCAATATGCAAGGTACATAAATCCTTTCCATGCATTGCATCTATTCGGACATCATTTAAAGTCTGTCTATGGTTACCTTAATCGCGAGACACAACTAGGAAATTATTACCTATGTGCATTATGTATTATATGAGTTGTTCTTTTTGCGAGGCAACAAGGATGCCTTTAGACAAATTCACCTTTTAACTTATATGATATGCGTTCAAGAATGCAACTACCTTGGCCATGCAAGTACTCGTCATGCAATTTAACTTGGTAATTTGGTGCGAGTATATGAATTTTCCAATGTATTCAACTTGCCTACGTGAATTAAAGACATGATCAAATGCATCCTTTTCATGCAAGAAATTTATTGGAACCTGGGCATTAAGATTCGGGGTGTTGTCCACATGCGTACTCGGGGTGGAAGCTCCCGCATGTGCACCTCGCGACTTTAGCTTAGGAGCCATCGAGGATGTAGATCTTGACTCAACAAACTCCCCTTGCCATTTTTCCAATTATCCGAACTCCCTACTGCCTACAATTTTACTCCTCTTCGTAGGAATCGGCCTTACAAACTCAGTTTTAAAACCCGAGGAAGGCACGGGTGAATAGGGCCTATGGAAGCCTTTAATGGAAGCTTCCAAAGAAGCTTCCAAGCTTATGTACTCAGAGAAATGACGTGGAGAGTGAGTGTTGATGAGGGAGATGATGAGGATGACGACGAAAGAGATGAAGAGGATGATGGTTATGATGATGATGGCAGTGGTGATGACGACGGCAGGGCGTGACAATAGCCTACAGCAGCAACGCACGGCAACAGCTATGGCGGCTCCTCACGACGGCAGGGCGGCAGCTC
This sequence comes from Lygodium microphyllum, assembly GCF_053477565.2. Taxonomy (NCBI): domain Eukaryota; kingdom Viridiplantae; phylum Streptophyta; class Polypodiopsida; order Schizaeales; family Lygodiaceae; genus Lygodium; species Lygodium microphyllum. The sequence goes on from NC_141150.1 coordinate 18,450,243, forward strand.
CACACAATCCTCCTTTTTCCTCCCCTCCCTCTAGCTTGGGGGGATTCTTATAGGCTTTGAAAGGGGGGGTAGCCACACACGTGGAGGGTGGCATGATCCCCTCCCCATGCTCCTCTCTACTCCACTTAGCTCAAGTATTCCTCTCACACTCCCTCTCCCTCACCATGCATCGGCTGAAGGGGAGGGGGTTATTAATAAAGAAATTGGAAAAATTTTATCCATTATCCCCTTTTTTCCCTCCTTGAAGGGGTGTTCCTGCGTGGGCTACGGGTTTTAAGCCACGACCTCTTACACACGATGCGGGTGGAGTTTGCTAGTGCACGTGGAAGGGAGTACTTAGTCCAAATTTTTTTCAGTTGCGGGAGATTGCTTTTAGGTTGCTCTTTGCGCGGGATGTGCGGGGTTCTAGGATCATTAATATCTCGTGCAGAAATATTACATGCTCTCCTCCTTAGAGGAATTGAGATGTCCTCATCTTGAGAAGATCTGGGGATATTGTTGGTTGAGAGTACTTTCATCTCGAGAAGATGTGCAGGGTTCTAGGATCATTAATATCTCGTGCGGAAATAATACATTCTCTCTCCCTTAGAGGAATCGAGATGTCCTCATCTCGAGAAGATCTAGGGGTATTGTTGGTTGAGAGTACTTTCATCCATCCAAGTGGCATCCTCTTCGGGATAATCTTTCCACTGGATGACGTATTCTCTCAAGATCCTGGATCTCAAATGCCTCTCCCTAACATCTAAGATCTTGTTAGGCCGTAGCTCAAGGACTCCTTGGCTAGGCATTACAACTTGTTGATCATCAAGCACGTAACTAGGGTTAGGCACATACTTTTTCAATAGATTGATATGGAATACATTATGAACTTTTAGGTTCTCCGGGAGTTGAAGCCTGTAAGCATTAGGCCCTAGGCACTTGAGAATCTTGTAGGGTCCACAATACCTTGGACTTAGCTTTTTGCATTCACCCAAGGATAGGGAACTCTTCTTTGGACGCATGCAAATGAAGACCATATCACCTTCAATGAAGGATCTGTCTCGATGTTTTAGGTCCATGTAAGCCTTTTGTCTGTCCTTGGCAGCTTGTATGTCCTATCTTATTGACTTTATTTGGTCATCCATGTCTTCCAGCATCTACTTTGAAGCTTCAACCTTCAAGGTTGGATCCAAAAAGCTTAAAGGACTACAACAGTCGTGCCCATACAATGCTTGAAAAGGGGTCATCTGAATGCTTTGTTGGTAAGAAGCATTGTAGGCAAACTCAACCAATCGCAAATATTGAATCCACTTTTTAGGTTCGCAGCAACAGTGTACCCTAAGCATATCCTCAATGACTTGGTTAACTCGTTCTGTTTGACCATCAGTTTGGGGATGATAAGCTGTATTGAAACAGAGTTGAGTCCCAATGGCCTCGAAGATGGCCCTCTAGAAGTGTGAAGTGAAGAGAGAGTCGCAATCAGTAATGATTCTTCTGGGTAACCCATGTAATTTGAAAATCTCCTTGATGAATAACCTCGCGATGCCCGAGGTTTTATAGTTTGTCTTAACAGGAATAAGATGTGCAACCTTGGTGAGCATATCCACCACAACCATAATGGAGTTGTATCCTCCCTGAACTTGGGGTAGGCCAACAACAAAGTCCATGCTGATGAATTTCCATTTCATTTGGGGGATGTCAAGTGGTTGCAATTTCCATGGCATTTTGACATGTTCGGCCTTAATGCGTTGACAAGACAAACATTCAGTGACATATTTGAGAACGTCACCTTTGAGCCTCTCCTAATAATAGCTCTTCCTGATTGCATTAAGGGTCTTGGCATAGCCACGATGTCTTGAGAAAGGGGAGTCGTGGGCTTCCCAAAGTATCTTCTGCTTGAGTGATTGGCTTGTTGGTATACATAATCTTGTTCTACAGTAGACAAGTCCACTATTGATAGAGAATTCTTGATACTTTGTTTGTAGCTTTAGGTCTTGATCCTTGATGGGGATCTCCCTTAGCATCTTTTGATAGGTTGGGTCATGGCATGCCTCTTCTCTAGCTACCTCAAGAATTGGATTGTTTGGCATGGATACCTTTATGGCTAGAGATCTTTCTATTAATGGATCTTGCAAAATTGGAGAATTTAGAAATGCCTTGCGACAACTGAGTGCATTGGCAACTACATTCTCCTTTCCAGGCCAGTATTTGATTTCAAAATCATATTCTTCCATCACTTCAATCCATCGATGTTGCCTCATATTGAGCTCATTCTGGGTAAAAATCCATTTAAGACTTTTGTGGTCCGTCATTAGGGTAAATTTGTTACCCAGCAAGTAGTGTCTCCAGCATGGATGACAGCCAATAGTTCTAGATCGTGGGTAGCATAGTTCCTTTCATGGCTCTTCATTTTCCTTGAAGAGTATGCTACAGGATGACCTTCTTGCGTAAACACACATCCTAAGGCAAGTGCGCTGGCATTAGTGATCACTTCAAACTTCTTACTAAGATTTGAAAGTTTCAGGATGGGTGCTGATACCAAGCTTTGCTTTAGTTTGTCAAAGATGGACTGTTCAGCACAGGTGACCATACAATTGATACTTGCTTCTTCAGTAGATCAGTCAGAGGAGCTGCAATCAAGGCATAGTTTTTGATTAAGACACTGTACCATCCTACCAATCCAAGAAAACTACGTATTTCTTTGACAGTTGTTGGTGTTGGCCACTCCAGGACGTCTCTGACCTTGGCCGAATCTACTGAAATTCCTTCCACTGATACAATGAATCCTAGATATTCAATCTGTTGCTTGAAAAATGCACACTTCTTCTTCTTGGCATAAAGCTTGTGTGCCCTCATTGTCTCAAGGACGATGCGAAGCTGGGGTTCATGATCTTCTTCTTGTTTGGAGTAGACTAGGGTATCGTCAAAGAAGACGAGTACGAAGTCATCAAGATAGGGCCTAAAGATATCCTGCATTAGCCTATTGAAGGTAGCAGGAGCATTTGTCAGCCCGAATGACATGACTAGGAATTCAAAGTGCCCATATCTTATGTTGAATGATATCTTTGGGATATCCTCTTCCTTGATAATATCCAGACCTGAGATCAATCTTAGACAAGTTCTTCGCACCTTGAAGACGGTCAAGAAATTCATCTATTCTTGGAATGGGGTATTTGTTCTTAATGGTTGATTGATTCAACCCTCCGTTCCATCTTTCTTCTTCTGGAACAGCACTAGAGCTCACTATGGTGAACTACTAGGACGGATGTAACCTTGGTTTAATAGTTTCTTGAGTTGCTCCTTCAGTTCAATCGCTTCCGGGATGGACATCCTATATGGTCTCTTTGCAATTGGTGCAGCTCCTGGTGCTAGCTTGATTTCATGATCGACTTCCCTTTGAGGAGGAAGTTCAGTCAGCTCTTCAGGAAATACGTCTGCGTACTCCTTTAACAATGAAGGTCCTTCCCTAGACTCCTGATTCTGATCTAGCTTATTTAGCTTAATCAAATAGACAAGTAGCCCCTTCCTAACTCCTTTTATTATCTGTGTTGCTTTGGCTAGTTGAATTTTGGCTTCCCAGCCTCTCCTTGAGTTATAATCAATTCCCCTTCAGAATTTCGAAAGAAAACTTGGCCCTTTTTCCACAGTGAATGTGGACATCATTAGGTATTAGCCAATCCATACCGAGCAAACATTCATGAACACCTAGGTTCATAACCTTGAATCTGATCGAAGTCGACTTTCCACCTAGTATGAACCTCACCTTAGCAGTTTTCCTGGTACAAGTGACCTCACAACCATTTGCTAATTCCACAAGTAAGGTAGGTGCATCTTTTGTGGCTATTCCTAATCTTCTTGCACAGATTGGTGAAATGAAGGAATGTGTACTGCCACAATCAATCAAGGTTTTGAAGCTTTTACCTTGGTAATCCGAAGGGGTTTGAATCACCGAAAATTGGCGATTCGGGCCTTTCTTGTGAAGAGCAGCATGTACTGTTGCCCTCTCAAAGTCAGTTTCCATGGTTGGATCTTCTTCATCACCGAGCTCCTTGTTGGCAACACTGGCGGTTCTCCCTCTGGCCCTGGCGGTGGCTCCTTGCCCATGGGCGGCTCCTTGGAATGGCACTTGACGTTGTCCTCTACTAAGCTTGGGACACTGCCTTTTAAAGTGACCAGGCTTGTTGCAATGGAAGCAACGGAGATTGCGGCCATTACCTTGTGTAGGAACGAATTTGTTAGCAGCATTCGCCCTAGCTTTCTTCCTTTGTGCCTGATTTTGGCCCTGTGCTCTCTTGGTCTGAGACCTATACACTCCCTTGTTTTGATCCTTGTAAGACCAAGTTCTGTTATTTCTTGGCTTGGTTTGCACCTCCTGTATTATCGATGCAACTCGAATGAGCACGTCCTGAAGGTCTGTTGGGCGCATTAATTCCCGGCGAGTGTTTATGGGTAGGTTTAATCTGGCACAAAACTTTGACACCTGTTGTGTCATATCCATTTGTGGCTTGTACTTTAAGAGAGAGACGAATTTTGAATAGTAAGCATCAAGAGATAGACCAAGCTGCTTCAATTCATAGAACTCATTCATCTTCTACGTGCGATAGGCAGGTGGTAGATATCTCCCTCGCACAGCTCTTTTAAGCTTCTCCCAAGTAACTGACCCTTCCTAGATCCCTTGGTCTCTGCACCATTACTTCCACCAAAGTCTTGCTTTGCCGGTAAGCTTCAGTTTGGCAAGCATCGATTGGTTAGCAAGTGCAGTACCTGCTGCTTCGAAGTAATCCTCCATAGATTCGATCTAGACTTTGGCATCAGTTTGGATGGTCCTTCCCTTACCATCGAACTCAGGTGGTTTGATCTACTTGAGAAGAAACTTCTTCTCTTGAATTACTACCGTACTTGGTGTAGGGGTCGGACTAGGAGTCTGCACTTGCGGTTGCACCTAAGCAATAAGATTCTTTACGTTGATTACTTGCTAAATGATTCTCACATTACATTAACATGCCCAGTTCAGTTTTTAGCTAAGTGACCTAATCACTTAACTCCTTTACCAGCACTTACAGCCAAGACAGATATTGATAAAAAATCTTATTCATTCATCTGGGCATAGCCCTTCCGAGTACATTTATTTGGGAAGGTAGAGCAAGCTGATACATTAATTTGGGAAGAATAAGATTGTATTACATTCAGCTACGGGAACTGAGTAATAGTATGGATTGGGGTCATGGGTTTTCAGGAATCGATAGGTCTTAGGAAGCTTAGGGTATCCTTTCCTTTGATACCCGTTCTTCTCATAACATCCCAACACCTTGATTCTATCGACAGGGATTATTCCAGTCACTTCCTCGTACACATACTTCTTCTGCTTGACCATTCGACCGCCGACATGTAGGGTTGCGTTTGCATGAGCCTCAAAAAAGATGAATAGCTTCACAATCTTTAAGTCTTCCATCCACTTGATTCTCTTCAAGTTGGTCCAAAGGTATGCAAGTCGGTGGGCAGCTATGTAATAAATTCCTGAATCACCCGTCCATCTCCATTCCACATACATGGGTGAAGGATTGTAGATGCGTTCTAGGATATTCATCATACCTAGCCTCCTTTGATAATCCGAGGCACGCATCGCGGTCATAAACGTAACCTGGAACACCAAGACTTTGTTCCATGCTTCGCGACTCTGCAGGCCAGCATTAATAAGTAAGTAAGGAAATGTTCTTAACAGCAACATTTGCTCTACTTCTCCTCATTAAGTTTTCTTGTAAATATTAGATCCGTTGGTTCGCTCTGATACCAATTGTAACGTGTCCCCCTGTCTACTTGTAGGACACGTCTTAGTAGCCCATCGGGAAGAGAGTCTAGAAAGTGCCGCCTGGCACTCCCATGGAATTTCACGGGGTTTGTAATCTAGGTCTTCCCGAGTCTGCCACGAAGCAGAAGCATTCTGGATGCTTCTACTTTTAGGACCGACCTAAATCAGGGTTTTCCTAATGGTCAAGTTCCTAGAAGGTAGCTAGCGTCGAGCCCTAGACAAACTACTTTACGCAGAAACATCAGGGTCGAAGCGGATTCATGCTGCACTTGGTTCAAGGAGAATGGGAAACGAGAGGGATGCGAAGCTCAACCTCTTTGCCCGTAAGGCGTAGTCCCATTCCGTTCCCCTAAAACAGTATAAATCGGGACTCTAGCTTTATAAATTCTAGGTCATTGTTTTCGTCGTTGTCAATTCCTTTGAGAAAAATTCCCAGCCAACCGGGACCACCCTTCCGTAGGACGGACCCATGGTCACATCCACCACACTTTCCTCAGGTTGCTTTAGTTATCTAATTACCTACCACATTTAGTTTGACAAGCAAAAACAGCTTCTTTAATTTACCAATTAATCATTGGTTCCTTCACGTAACTTAGGCACTGACATAGAAAAACAATGTCAAGCAAGTTCCTTTTCAACATTTAATCTTTATTTATCAGTCTTTGGAATACATCATATAATCCAGCCCGAAGGCTATTCCATAATCCGCTCGAAGGCTATTCCAGCAATCCTCAGGGATTGCTATTCAAAGTTTTTTCCCGTTGACTAGTATGCGGGCCTCGAGATCCAATCTCGAGTCACGTCGGTCTCTTGTGCAAGGTCCCGAGGCAAGGGATTTACGGCCAGAGTCCCCCCCCGACACCCAAGCATTCTCCTGCTCCAAGTAGCACCCACGAAGAGACTTTCAACCTGAAGCATTAGTTATTTTCCAGCATTAGTTTCTTGAGCAAAGAATAACAAACAAGGCTCCTAAGTGTACAAACACAAGCACTCCAGTGGTCGTTTATACGGCCAACTGCTAAGGTATAATTCCTTTTCTCCGAATACATCCAGCATTCGATCCGGGATCAATTTCGACTTGGCAAGATCCCAAGGGTTTCATAAACTAAGTTGTTTGTTTACCCTTTATTCTTGGGTTAGGGCTTATACCCTGTTAACCCAAATTGTCAATACTTTAGGTTTCCATATATTATGGTCAATAAATCCTGGACAATCCCATTGTCCTCACTTGATTGGTCAATTGCTTGTTGCCAGGCAATCCATAATTACTCTAACTTGGCAATTCAGCCCCAAGGAAGGGTGATGTAGCAAGATGACTGTTCATCTTCTAGAAAATTAGACTTGTACTTAGAACTTGCCAATCTTATTCTAAGGAGTGGCAATACTACTTTGCAATTTAGACGCAAATCATGTGACGTTGCAACTTGTTGCACGAGATAGGTGTCACCTCTAACTTGTGGGATTAATTCTCCCATCATCCGGTATTCCGTGGTCAAGAATACCTTTGGTCAAGATGTATGGTTTGGGAGTCCTCTTGACCCAGTCCAACCCTAACCTTACTAGGCCAATAACACCTTGGCCCTAGGGTTCCTAATTTCCTTGCGGAAATCTAGCATTTGGTCATCCGATCATTAGGGTAAGAACCCTAGATCAATCTTGCACGAGCGTTTAGCTAACAGAACTTTTCTTTTCCTTGCCTTATGTGATGTTGATTTACATTCAGAACTACGCTTAGCTTATAACCATACATATAATGCATTGAATTCAAGCTTTAATATGAAGATGCATCCTTTCCTAAATACAAACTTCGATAAAAGAACTCCATGCATGAGCGAATGCCATGAGACCATTACTAATCTGTCCTTTAGCATTTAATTTGACCTAGGATGTAATTATCATCGCATGCAATATGCAAGGTACATAAATCCTTTCCATGCATTGCATCTATTTGGACATCATTTAAAGTCCATCTATGATTACCTTAATCGCGAGATACAACTAGGAAATTATTACCTATGTATATTATGTATTATATGCGTTGTTCTTTTCGCGAGGCAACAAGTACTCATCATGCAATTTAACTTGGTAATTTGATGCGAGTATATGAATTTTCCAATGTATTCAACTTGCCTACGTGAATTAAAGACATGATTAAATGCATCCTTTTCATGCAAGAAATTTATCGAAACCTGGGCATTAAGATTTGGGGTGTTGTCCACATGCGTACTCGGGATGGAAGCTCCCACGTGTGCGCCTCGCGACTTTAGCTTAGGAGCCATCGAGGATGTAGATCTTGACTCAACAAACTCCCCTTGCCCTTTTTCCGATTATCTGAACTCCCTATTACCCACAATTTTACTCCTCTTCGCAGGAATCGGCCTTACAAACTCAGTTTTAAAACCCGAGGAAGGCACAGGTGAACAGGGCCTATGGAAGCCTTTAATGGAAGCTTCCAAAGAAGCTTCCAAGTTTCTATACTCAGAGAAATGACGTGGAGAGAGAGTGTTGATGAGGGAGATGATGAGGATGACAACGAAGGAGATGAAGAGGATGATGGTTATGATGATGATGGCGATGGTGATGACGACGGCAGGGCGTGGCAGCAGCCTGCGGCAGCGGACGACGGCAGCTATGGCGACTCCTCACGGTGGTAGGGTGGTCGCTCCACAAAATCCTCCTTCTCCCTCCCCTCCCTCTAGCTTGGGGGGGATTCTTATAGGCTTTGAAAGGGGGTAGCCACACACGTGGAGGGTGGCATGATCCCCTCCCCATGCTCCTCTCTACTCCACTTAGCTCAAGTATTCCTCTCACACTCCCTCTCCCCCACCATGCATCGGCTAAAGGGGAGAGGGTTATTAATTTTAAAAAAATGCAAAATTTTATCCATTATCCCCTTTTTCCCCCCCTTGAAGGGGTGTTCTTGCATGGGCTACGGGTTTTAAGCCACGGCCTCTTACACACGAATGCGGGTGGAGTTTTGCTAGTGCACGTGGAAGGGAGTACTTAGTCCAAATTTTTTTCCGTTGCGGGAGATTGCTTTTAAGTTGCTCTTGTGCAGGATGTGTGGGGTTCTAGGATCATTAATATCTCGTGCAGAAATATTACAACTTTGTAGGTTGATTGGAAACATTATTGCGCATATTTCTTTGCTGAAAATTCCCTGCATCTCTTTTGTACTTCAAAGAGTATCTTTCAGCCAATTGTATGGCCTCATGTAATGTTTTTGGTTGTTGAGTTCCTACCTCCGATGATAGGGCAGGGTCAACACCAAAAATGTATTTATTTAGCTTAGCAAAATCTAAAATACCTTCAACATACATGGAAAGATTCAAGTAGGCATTGGAATAGTCTCTAATGGAGATTCCTCTTTGAGTGTATGCATACCATCTTCTTTGAAGCCTTTCTTTTTCCAAAGGAGACACAAAGACATAGATCATCACTTGCTTGAACTCCTCCCAAGAGTCAAAATTTTTCCCAATCTCTTGCATGTAACACCACCAAGTATGGGCATAACCTTCAAAATGAAGAGCCATGAAATAAATTTTGGCCTCTTCACTTCTAGGGTAAAGGGAATTCAAACTTATTGATCCACATTCTTTTTCATTGTAAGATGGCTGCCCATGAGATTGTTGTCTCCATGAATCTTTATTCCATGAATTTTGTCTAAAATTAGGTGGCCCAAAACCATGAGATGAGGGTTGTCCATTTGAAACATGCTCTTGGTTTGGGATGTCATGAGCTGAACTTCGCTCATCATGCCTTCCACCTTCATGAACTTGATTGTTGCCTACATTCCTTTTTTGTGTATTTGAGGGCTGATGATAAAAATTCTTGTAGAAGGGGTCACATCCATGATAATTATTATCCCATCGTGTATTGTCTTGTTCCCCTCCATGTGTATGATTATCTTTTGGACTACTAAACTGAGGCATTGGGCTATGAATACCATGAATATGTGAAGGATGACGGTTGCCCCTCACTCTAGATGGTTCTCCCCTTTCAAAAGTGTGCATTACTGGTTAAGACTTTTCTTTGTTTGGATGGGAAGGATTACCAACAAAGGGAATTACATGGGATTCTTCAATATTTTGAGGTTCTCTTTGTGGTTTTCTTCCAATTTCCTTTATGGCTGAGATGAGCTCTTGGAATAAGGATTTATTGCTTTGCTGCAATTCAGAGATTCTTTAGTTCACATGTGCCATCCCTTGCAACAAACCTTGATTCATATGGGTTAAACCTTCATTCAAAGCCTTCAAATCCTTAGAAATTCCTTCATTGACATGTCCCAAATCTTTTGACAGTATGAGATAATCATTCCCTGCATACTCTGCATGTATGTCATGCTATCCTTGATGTATGCTATAAGCAATCCCAATGCTTAATTCTTCATCTATTTGATCAAAATTATGGGCTTCAGTTTTGTAATTTTGATCCTCTTGGAAGTCTCTGACACCATCATTCAATGCCTTAGTAATAGGGTCTTTCTTGTTATTCTTGGCCATTAGGAAACAGTGATGTAGGTAGTCAGTTTGCCACTTAACCCCTTGTTTCTCTCGGAATATGGCACCAATCCCAATTCTTAACAACTCTATGAAAACATTATTATATGGGGATATACCAGATTTAGTAATATCTCAGCTTGCAATAAGGTATATGGGGATATACCAAATTTAGTAATATCTTAGCTTGCAATAAGGTATATGGGTAGAATGAACTCAAACAATGTATCCAAGACAGCCTGTTTAGGTGCAATCCACTAGACCCCTTGTCAGTAAATTGGCCATTACTTTTTCTCCCAATGTCAAATCAGCAAAATTTTTATTCAAATTGAAGCTTAGGATCCCCTCTTCAAATACAGCTATTAATATCCCAAATCAAATCACGATAGAATTTCCTATAATAGGAATTGTGTACCTATCCAGAGAATTCCTGCAACATGTTAACACCCTGTGGAAACCCTGTTTGACCCTGCAGGAATACCCTGAGTGAAGGAAACCCTTGAAAACCACTATAGTAACAAGGAGAGGGTTATGGGGCATCTATAGGGCTCGTGAATAACTTGTATATTGGTATATACCTGCTGTTTTATTTGTCAAACACCTGTAGGTACCCTAAAAATAGGAGATGCTATGCCCCTCTTCCAATGGCTCATCAACCACTTATGGAACCCTGAATATTGATGATCAATGCTATACTTGTGCCAAAATTTGATAATGGAAATGTACATTGCACCTAAATGTGAAAATAGCATGGACTCCAAGACAAGAGGGGTGTGCAAAGTTCCACCTTAAGTCGGGTTGTGCATGTAAAATATTACAAGGTGCAGCGAACAGAATCTGAGAAAGAGATAGAGAGTACACAACAGATAAGAGGAGAATTAGTAAAATTCTTTAACTCCAAACAACTGATACAAAGATGGCTCTGTCCACCAGTGCGCTTCCACTGAATGAAGCTTAGATGGCGATCTAGACAGAAGATAGGTGAAGAGCTTAAGGCTAGCTGGAACAACAACTCTGACTGGGTGAAAGATGAGTGAATGATGGCTGTGAAGGGGTTTAGCTTTTATAGCCCGCGAAGGTCGTTAGGTCGGCCTGCTGACCGACCTACCATATGAGCCCCCGGACCCCACAATAGAGGCCCCTTTTAACTCCCTTACCACGCAACTCAATGCAATGTGCCTCGAGTTGCTACCAGCTTAACCACTCTGTCTAACCCAAAGATTAGACCCACAACAGTCACCTTTTTGCCATCCGATCACATAGACCTCATCTGATATACAAGTTAGGACTCAACCAATGTCCGGGCTCACATTTGGCTTCTCCTCATAATGGGGGCCTTACAACTTTGAGCACCATGGATCATTAGTAGCACCTAATGAGGGTGGGGCATTGATCATATCTAACAGTGCACCCCTTTAGGGTCTTAATCGTGAAGGGAGGGTCACCTCTCTTTTGTCTTCCCGACTCGCCTGGCATTTGCTTTTCCTCATGGGAACCAACATGGCAAGTACATTCTAATGGCTAATCAAACAAGGATGCTATGCATTGACTGAAAAAACTTTGAACTTTTTAATGAAATGCAAGTGGGTATTGGAAAATGACTGAATTGAAAGGGTTATGGATAGGGCGTTACCCTTTTGCAGTGACTCACTACTTTTACAATGTTCCCACATTGAAAGTACTAGAATTACCTCTTTAATGCTGATGGAAAGTAGTAAATGAATCCAATCAATCAACCTTCAGCATAAGATACCATCAATAGACCAAGATTTTAGATCAATAAGACCAACTTCAAGAAGGATTTGTCCAATATGATTGCTCCCAAGTAATCTTTAGCTCCCAATTATTAAGATTGCTCCAATGCAATCAAAAGAAGTCAATGATTTGATAGAAATCCACAATAGCTTGTTGGAGAAGATCCTTTGAGCTTTGATGCGTATAATTTCTCATTAGAATCATGGATTCCATGAATTTTCAGACATTTCCATGTTCAAGAGGTTGAAAATGCTTTCAAACTTTAAGAATTTCAAGAGGCTGAATTTTCAGACATTTCCATGTTCAAGAGGCTGAAAATGCTTTCAAACTCTAAGAATTTCTTCAATGTAAGCCAAATCGTTGAAGAATACCTTCAATTGAACCTTCCTGGGGTTGTAGACAACAAAAGCCCCATGAAATTGAAGGAGATAATCCAAGAATGGGATTCTTGAAGCTTGCTGCTCTGTTTTGACTCCATAGCCACCATATTTTGAAGCTTCACATCCAAGAAGGATTCAATGTCGGTCCCTTGAGTGTTGAAGAAGCTCCAGGATACTTGTTAGAGCAAAAGCCCTTTGATTCTTTGAAGAAATTTTAAAAAAAATCACTGCTGTCCTAAATCTGCCATAGCTAGGGTTTGAGAGATCAAGAATGCTCAAGAGGATGGGATTCAGTTGAGTATACTTGATTGGAGACTCAAAGAATGATGGTTATAGATTGCACAAGCCATAGCTGATGCCAATGTCTATTGAAATCGTGGAGAAGATGAGCAAGAAATTCAACGCAAAATGTGCTAACTCAGCCTGTTGTCCTGGCTATTCAAACTCAGCAAGTGTGAGTATTATGCTACTTTATCTGAAGCTTATGACACAAAGAAAAAAGGCTCTGATGTCTCTTTAGGGGAAAAAATGGCTCTTGGAAGAAGATTTCAGCAATTGACTCCATGAATTCTCGGAGAAAAGCTTGAAAGGAAGAAGAGAGAGAAATTGTCCCCAAAAAGTAATATCAGTTTAAACTATGTAACCCCACATAGACTCCAGTTAGGGGCAAAAGCCTTCAAAATGGACCTCCATTTGACCACGTCCTATTATTTTGGCCAAGAACCTCCATCTTCCTCAAGATCTTCTTCAAGAAGCCTTTAAAATTAGTCCTGACTTGTTGCAGAGAACTTTGACTAGTCACGATTGGAACTGTACCAAAACCTATGACCAAATCTTGGTGCTCCAGTTAACTGGTTCCTGTCCCAATCACTAAATTCTCCAAGAAAATGACTCTTCCCATGGATCAAAGTCCATGCTCTGATACCAATGTAATAAAGCTAAATTCCATAGCAAGCTTTTAAACTGAAAATACAAAAAATAGACATAAAATGCCAAGAAGCCATAGCCAAGGTAGCTTGGCAAGAAATGATATTACCAATGTTGGTTGAGAATCAAATGATGAGAGGCTACAACAAGGTATGCACCCCAAGATATGGTGGCCAAGAGTATTCACCCTCTTAGATGGTGGGAGGTTGAGACCTCAAACAAGTAATGTTTGTAAAATGGCAAAAAGATGCTACACATGTTACACCTCCACCTTTTATACTTACCCTAGACTAAAGCATTTATGCTTTACTGCAATTTTATTTTCCATTTTCCCCCATAGGAACACATTTTACCCACCTGAAACGACAAAACCATCATTTTATCTTTAAAAACTGCATTTCGGGTTTTGCGAGATTTAAATAGCACATGTAAATCATTACGAGATCAGAATTTTTTGATAAACAGTAATTAAACATGATGCAATCCAACACAAAAAAAATTTCATTGCATAAGAACATCATTTCCATCATAAAATGTTGAAAAAAACCTTCATTTCCTTCATAAAAAATAGTCATATCGTGTTTCTACAAAACCCGAGACACATTGAATGACTGTGTGACCAGCGGATGGAACCTTCATTGCTCTCAATCCCATGCTGCACATCAACCTTCAACATTTCCATTCATCTCAATCATCATTTCCTTCAATCTCCTTCCCGATTCTTCCTTCAAGGTAATGCGCATGAAGAGCCCATAAAGGGGAGAGGGAGGGAGGAGAGAGAAGTACTAGTTTTTGATCTCCATGTCCAGGAAGCCATTGGAGAAGCAGAGAGTGGCGATGGAGGGTGAAGAAAAGCATAAGATCATTGATGTAATTGTTGGGGGTTGTTCTTTAGCCCTCCATCTCAATTTTTCCATGGAGGAGGGGAGTATGGCGTCGTTTTTTCTACGCGCTGAAAAACAATGCCCCCCCCCCCCCCCCCCCCCCCCCCGGAAATCAAGTTTTAGGGTAGCCCCAAAGGTCACCCCTTTTCAATTCTTATTTTGGGCCCCCCCCTTCACACCAATTTTGTCATTTGTCCGTCGGGCGTTCATTTCGAGGTCTGAAAAATTTTGTGTGTTCGTCTTGAGGTCCCGCATGGCACTTCTCGAAGTCTCATCCAATATGCTCAGAAATTATGGAAATTACCCAGCCATTGCTCAGTGGATCTTTAAAGCACTTTTGGCACCTGTCGACTGCTTGTTGCTTAAAATCGGTCCGATTTCCTATGCCGCCTTCGACAAAGTCTATTTTTCCCTTGAAATTCAGATTTTTGGCAAATTTTGAGCATGTTTCCCAAGAAAAATCCACCGCTCATGATTACCTGCTCTTGCTCCTACCACATGTATGCATTTGCTCTTGTTCTTGGGTTTTTCTTTCTTTTCATTTGCTATTTAAGTATGTCTTGTTCGTGGAGAACAGATTGCATCTAGTTATGCAGCTCTGTTAGTTTCCTCTTGTTCTCCTCATCATGTTGGTTCCTTGCCTCTTGCAACTCCTTCGTAGCCTGTTCTTTTAGCCTCTTCAGTTCTTTTATTTTCAACTCTAGGCATTTATTTTCACAGCACGAGTTGAAGGCAAACATTTTTTCCAAGGAGATGTGGGTCTCCCTCTCTTCATCATACAACTGCTTGAGGCCCTCCTCTCCCTCTCTTGCCTTCAGGGCCTCTTTTAATGACATTATTTCCTTATTAATGATAGTCATTACTCTTTCTTGCTCCATTCTTTAGTCTACAAAAATGCAATCTTTTCTTTTTCGAGCTCTTTGTTGGGTGCAGGTGCAATTTCCTGCACTTTGCTAACTAGGTACTGCACCGAGGTCATGAGATTGCTTTCATTGACCACCCCTTTTGTATTACCCTATGTTGGGGTGATTGTTGGTGTAGTCAAGACTGATGGGATTGGGTGTAATGGGACTTTATCCATGCCTTAATAAAGATGAATCCGTATTCTTCCCAAGAGCATAGTAAGGCAGCACATACCTCATTTGCTATAGGCTCGTCAAGTAGACCTAGGTCTAAACATTCATAACTTCTAGCAAATAGTGTGAAAGTTGAATCTAGCCGTGAGATGTATGTAGCCAAATCATCCCCTATGGCCATGGCCATATTGGATGCCACTTCAAGAATGGATCACCATGGTGGTAGCAGCTTAAGGTGTTCTGGTGACTTGGGTTTGGTTGACCAGTAGGACAAGTTAACTCAGGACACTTCCATTGGAAGATTCTCAATAGGTGTGGTAGGCTTGGATTGTGAGGTTTGCAACTCAATTGATGCATTGGTGTTGGGGTTCTTGGTGATTATCTTAGAGTCTTTAGGCAGGGCCTTTCTCGGTTGCTCATGGACTCTTGGCTAATATTTTTGTTGCATTTGAGCACTCAAGGAGTTAGCACCTTCTGTCTTAGTTCTTCTTCTTCCCTAGTCAATTGGCAATGTGGTAGCATGGTTTGTGGGGCTTGAGATTGAGGAACCGGCTTAGCCTTCCCAAGTTTGGGCAACCACAGTGAGGTGTTACCCTCATAATATCCTTAGGCTCATAGCAAGGCTTTCAAAACCCAACATTGCTTAGTCACATGTGCACTGTAGGAGTTTCAACTCTGTCATATAGGCCTAGAGCATGAGGTATGGAAATTATGCACACCAAATGTTTGAGTCTGTGAAACTGTGGTGTATGATTGGGAACCCACTTGAGTGTTTGGATGTGGTTCTTTGATGCGACAGGGTAGGTATTATGGAAGCACATGGGAATGTACACTAGGTTTAGCTACTAGTATTGGTAGCACTACAAGTCTTGGGATAACTATGGTGCTTTTGCTGAAAGCTATTACAATTCTAATATGCCCAATGGCAAGATGGATGCACTACGAGGTGTAATCTACATTCATTGAACTTGTTTTTTGGATGCTCATCCCAGTAGGGTCTCCTTGCCAACGCTTGGCTTATTGGGTAGCACGTAGAAAATGATGGGTAGACTCTCAATCTCGATAGAAACCACCAATTTTCATTTCCCTAAGAGAAAGTAGGATTGGCCCCCAAATGGGCTTAGTTTTGTGTTGGTTGGATGCAATTGGGGTTGACCGAGTACGGTCTAGTGTTCATGCATTAAGATATTGGCATCAGCTCCCTCGTCAATTAGCGCATCAAAGGTGCACACCATTTGGGAGGTCACCGTGATCCATAGGTAGGCTAGTGCTACTACTTCATCATGTGTATCCTCAATCTCTATGATGGTCTCACTCTCACATTCGACAGTGGGTCCAACATCAAAGGTTCATGAAGTAGATGTGATGGGGGGTAGTACGTTTTGATGCAACTTCCATTAAAGAAACCTTTACCCTCTCCTTCTAAGGTTTCTAATTCCACATTCCCCGTTCTACTGATAGTATGAACTTTGAAGGGTCCCAATCCCCTAAACTTCATTTTTTGCTTGTATCCTTTGACAAAGTATAGTAAGACTAAATCTCCTTGCCCAAAGTTTTGTTGCTTGACATATATTTCAAACAAATCTTGTGGGGTGCCTTTTTGCATATTAGAGCATGGGTTACAATGAGATGGGTCTCAAAGAGGCATTCTAGTTCTAGTAGGAAATTTATCCATGCTTCTTGGCCCTACAATTGCTCTTGGGCTACTATTCTCAAGCTAGCAATAAAGAATTCCACAAGCAAAACAAATTCAATGCCATAGGTCAACTTGAATGGAGTTTGTCCCATGATGTTTTCTAGGCCATTCAGTATGCCCATAAAGCTACCATAATTTTATTGTCCCAGTCATTGCATGAGGCAAAGAAAACTTTCATTAGAATACCCACCAAGATCTTGTTTGTAGATTCAGCTTGATCATTGGCCTATGGATAGAATGGAGAGGACTTCCTATGGATTATTAGGAAGGTGGATAACAAGTGAGCAATCACTTCATTGATAAAGTTTGTGCCTTGGTCACTAACCAACTCTATGGGGCAACTGAACCGCGAGATTACTTGCTCCCAAAGAAACTTTCTTGTGGTCCTTGTGTCATTTTTGTGACTTTCTCGAGCTTCTACCCACTTGGTGAGATAGTCTATGGCAACAATGATGTATTTGGCTTGTGAATATTGAGGTGCATGATTGACTAGGCCAATGAAATCAATTCCCCACTTCTCAAATGGTTGGCACGCAATCAGTGGGTCAAGTCCATTTTGCCCTTACAACTAGGGACTTTAGTTCATTGGAACTCATTGCAATGCTTTACAAACTTAGTTGCATCATCACAAAATAATGTTGGCCACCACAACTAGGACTGGAGCTATTTAGATGGTAGGTGATTTCCTCCATAGTGTACACACTGCACATGGGGTCAGATAGGTCTTTGTATTGACTCTTGCAGTCTAGCCAACTCCATTGTTAGGTAAGCTATAGCCTGGGTCTAGTCAACACTCTTCCCTCTCTCTTGTGTTCATTAAAAACTACTCATTCACTAGTTGATGCAACTCTCTCAATGTTCCTTATTATATTGCTACCCCTATATTGCACTATCCAAAAGCTTTTCTCCCTAAGCAAGTCATTGTTAACCCCAGTGCAAGGCAAAGAAAAAGAAGGCACGATAAAATACAAGAAAATCCTAAAAATGTGGACACAACAGAAGAAATGGTGAAGAAGTGTAAGGACAACCCTCGAAAATCCAAGGCAAGTACAAAAGGCGCAAGGCGCATGTTTAAATGCAAGGCACCCCTAAAATTTTTTGTAAAAGAGTGTCAGGATCTCTCTTATGCAAATTGTAAAATCTAGATGCATGTAGGTGAAGGGATAGGGTGGAATAGAAGGGAATAGGAAAAGAGGACCTTGGCAAGATGCCTAATCATGTAAAAAGGGGATGGGTGCCCAAAAGTTTTAGGACTTGTATATAAACCCAAAAAGTGAAGGAGAATCTCATTCTTTGGTGTATGGCTAAAGTGGTCTTTTCTTCTCCTCTTATCTTCTCTTCTTCTTGCTTGCTTGTACTTGTGCTTGAGAGAGGGAGTGAGTGAGTGAGGGTGAGGGACCATGGTGGAAAATCTCTTCTTCTATTCTTCTCTTCTCTTATCTCGCACGTGTGGCTATGGAGGATGGAGCAAGGTGAAGGATTGAGGATGCTTGAGCTTACATCTCAAATCATGGAGCTATCAAAGGGCTTGAGAGAGGAGGCTACTCCATCGAGCATCAAGGTAAGCTCACTACACTCGAAGGATCGAAGGTGCATCTACTAGGTGAGAGATAGCCATTTGTGATTGCTTCAAACACTTGAAACAATAAGCGGTCCACAGGTCTTGGCAGTTGAGCTTAAGCTCTCTCTACATTTTGGTTCCGTTGTTAAGACAAACAGATTCAAGCTTGCGCACTTGCACACTTCAAATCGAGTGTCGAAGTAGGGTTCATCCTTGAACCAGTCCTTCAAATCAAGCATTGATGTAGGGTTCATCCCTAAACCTATGCTCTTTGTAGGTAGGATATTTGGGAGTTTAATCTTCAAAGCAAGTAATTATTTTGTGTTTTAAATGATTTGGGAAGTAGGAGGAATCATTTTAGTACTTTGGTTGTGATTTTTGTTGCGTTTAGAGTAGCCTAGGATTTGGAAATCAAAGCATACCATTGTAGGGTTGCTATTGTAAATAGACCCAAAACAGGGGCAAATAAGGAGCAAAAATCCATTGAAAAAGTAAGAGCAAGCATGGGGAAATCCTGGGGTGTTGGCCTAGGGGTATAAGACCCAAGGAAGGGGGAAGGAAGGCTCATTTTCAGTACAACGGTGTGAGAGAGAGAAAGAGAGTCAGGTTTTGTGATAGGGCACCACGGGAGTTGACTCCTTGATCCTCACATATGAGCGTTTACACCATCCCAGGTAATCTAGACTTGACCCTTGGCTGTTGTTTAATGTTCTTGTGAAGTTTGCTAGTAGACACTTGCCGCCTTGGATCAAATTGAGCAAATTCATGCCTTGTCGGTGAACTCGAACTCGTCACACAGAATTGGCCCATTCGATTCCTAGAATCAGATAATATTAGCCCGGTCAATTGCCTTGGGGGAAAATTGGCCCGTCTGATTTGGACGAGGAAATTGCATCGTCCAATTGACAAAATTGGCCCACCAAAAATTGGCCATCGGCCTAAGAGAATCGGCCCATCCGATTTGGACGGTCCGATTCTAAGAATCAAACGAGACAAAGCCCAAAATATCGGACGTGAACCCGAAATTGGCCAAAGCTAATAATTGGCCGTCCAATTCTAAGACGATTGAGAATCAGTTGAGGCTATATCCCAAAAAAAAAAACACAACTGGCTAACCTTGCCAATCAACACATAGACCGTAGCCCATTCGAGTAGGATGATGCAGTAGAAATCCTAGTAGATCTAAGAGTGGCCAATAATCATGCTTAGAGCCAAACTAGGCTAGGATGAAGAGAATGAAGTGAAAGCGATAACTGTCTCTTTGCATTTGCACACCACTCTAATATGAACACTTGAAGCACACTGAAGAAAGCTAAAAGCCTAATTCGAGATCCAACAAATGATAGGGCAATATTACCTGCAAGCGAAGGTAGATCATCAAGGTAGGCTATCCCAACAGATCATATCTGACCTTGAGGAAGAGAGAAAGCCAACACGATAGGCACTGCAGTGCATGGTAGCATGCAATCAAGAGCAGTGAGCTAGAAACTTGCAGCCAGTGAAACATGGAGATGCGAGAGGTCTATCTAATACTAGCTCTAGCCAATAGAAACCTAACAAGACCAAACGCAGAGAGGGAGAGAGTGCTAGAAGCAGATCCTACGGTCTATCTAATACTAGCTCTAGCCAATAGGAACCTAACAGGACCAAACGCAGAGAGGGAGATAGTGCTAGAAGCAGATCCTATGTTGAGCAAGCTTCTCATGAAGCGACTCCTAGTCAACAGTGCTACAAAGCATAGTGGAGCAGCTTTGGCAACCGCATTGCTAGCAGGATTAGGAATCAACCAAGGCTCCAAGAGCAAGTCGAAAACCCGTGCAGTACGCAAAGTAGCTAGATAAGTATCAGCCTAGTGACAACCCGTATAGCTTTGTAGAGCAGTTCGAGCAAGTATCAGCCTACTGACCTTGCTAAACATGCACAAGCTTTTGGCTTCTACCTAGGCAATAAGGGCAAAATGTGGTATACTAGCTTAAACGTGGTGGAAAGGACCAACTTCAATGACCTCAAGAGTCTCTTCATCAAGAGATTCTGTGAGGCGGGATATTCCGAAAACGTCATAGTCAGACTGATGAACGTCAAGCAGAGGGACAAGGAGGACATTAGGGACTACATTACTCATGTGCAAAGTCTCTGTAAGAGGATCCCAACCAATGAATGACCAATAGAGAGAGTTGTATCAATGGTTTCTATCAATGGAATCCACAACAAAAGAGCTCTATAAGGCCTTAGCAGGAAACTCAAGTTTGCAGAGAGATGGGTTGGCCATAGTCTTTGAATAAGCTATACGAGTGGACAATCAGCTAAACCATAGAAGCTCAAGGAGTACAAATCGAGATGAGGATAGGTCTAGGACTTCACAGAGAGCCACTATATCTAGCAAATGATCATGCTAGACCACACAAGACAAGAGAAAGGCCATTGATCAGAGCCAAGATGAAAATGGAGCTAGCTAGATTGCATGAATTAGTGTGAGGAGACCTATACCGCCTCATGTCCAATGTGTGTATTGTGGTGAAAACCATCTTTCAGCCACGTGTCAGGATCCTAGGTCTTGAGCTTGTGCTAATTGCGGTAGGTTTGGCCATGATGCCATGCATTGCAAGAAGCTACCAAGGAGAACCTCATACCTGCAAGCCTACAACCAACCATACCTAGGGAACCAATTTCCAAAATTCTTCGGGAGGGGAGCCCCATTGGCTCTTCCGACACCTAATGATGCTAAACCATCCATTCTTAGGATGGAGATCAATCCCACAGGTATACTTAGGCCACCAGGACCCTTCATTACCCATCAACCAAGTGATGCTCCAGTCCACTACGTGGAGGAGTCAAGTGAAGAGGAAGCCAACGTGAACCCTTACATCTTGTACAACGAAGAGGGCAACCCAATCCTTATGGATTATAGACTGGTGCCGGTGATGGCATTAGGAATAGGTAGGGGTAGAAGCTTGGGTCAGCAATCCCTAGATTTGATTACTTGTTGGACATGCGGACACCATGCTACATCTCTTTGTGTTGCCCCAAGAGGGAGCCAGCTAACCAAGAGAAGCAGACCTTAGGTGTGGGGAGTGTGGAATCACTCACTTGTTCGTAGATTGCCCTAAGTGGAAACCAACTATTAGCTCAACAATCATACCATCGGTACCATTGGGGTTTTTTGGAGTCAAAGCACTCCATGGGGAGGCTTCGCCCATCCCATTGCATGTGATGACCCGAGCACAAACAAAACAGGCCGGCATATCATTGCTAGGACCTAGTAACTTAGATGCCACCTTAATAGGGAAAAAGAGTCAAGGTGAAGAAGGATGAAGACTCAAGAAAAAGTCACACTCAAGACTAAGAGTGCTACAACTTTGCCCGAGGGCAAGAAAGTTATTGATGCAGAAGCAGAGACATCTGCTATGGCACAAAAGGAGACTACATGAGTTAGCAAATATCCTAACCCAAGGCACCAACTCGAGGCAATAGACAAGGTCAAGGAGTGTGTAAGAGAAGCCCAACAACACTTTAAGATGCTAAGCCTATCTTGGAGGACAATCTAGATGACCTCTCTAATGTAAGCACACTAGTTTCACCAATATACTCGAGGACAAGAGATTATATAGCACCTCAAGCAACTCCTCTTAGGAAAAGCATGAGAACAACAAGGTAGAAAACTAGTCAAGGCCATTGGCCAAGGAAGGCAAAGTTAGAAGAGAGGCAAGTAGCTAGCAAACTTCTTACGACTCTAGCAACCTTCCACACCCCTGTAACTTTGAGCTTAGGAAGCTTGCTTTGGCAAAATCTAGCACTATGGCAAGAGCTAAAAATCTGGGTAAAAGAACCTATAGAGTCAAGATCAATTGACTTGCATGACAATGATGTAGTCATGCAGATACCTAGTCTAACATTGCACTCAGTGCCCAAATCCTTACACGTTAACACTTTCTGGGAAGTGGAAAGGCATAGAGATGTATGCTATGTTACCAGTATTGACACTAGGAGATGCCACGAGAAAGGGGATTGTAAACATGACGGCAAGTGTAAGTGTTCTTAGCCATGCAGTGCTCTAGGCTTGGGGTAACCCGCCTATCAAGAATGCTAGGTTCAACATCACATTGGCCAATGGAATGAGGGTGAAACCATTCGAAGTGTTGAAGAATTGGCCATTGAAGATTGCAGGAGTGCAATTCCAAGTAGACTTCATTGTCGTGAAAGATGTGGACTACGATATCTTGCTAGCCACGAGTCATGAAAGGAATGCATGAGTCATAGAAGAATTGGCCATTGAAGATTGCAGGAGTGCAATTCCAAGTAGACTTCATTGTCATGAAAGGTGTGGACTACAATATCCTGCTAGGCACAAGTCATGAAAGGAATGCACGAGTCATAGAAGATTGGGGTAACGGTCTAATCTTCTTAGGCAATCAAATGGAAGCTGTGAGGGTGGAGATGAACACTTTAAAGACTACACCAGTTGACTTACAAGCCATCCCTACTCTATTGAAAGCTGATACTCTAGTTAGGGAACCATATGGGCCACTAAAAAAGTACATCCCATGTCCGGAGGATGAGCAAGATTGGATGCACATGCTTGCCACTATCGATCTGCCATTCTCAGATGATGAGGAATACAAGCACATTGCCAAGACAAGAAGTGATCCCAAGAACTAGTCCTCGGTACTCTTATGCATGATGGATAGAGCTCCTAATAGACGACCAACCCCTATCATGTTCCATGTCCCAAACAGCAAATGAGAACTCCATGAGATCATTGAATATTTCACAGGTAAGCTAGATGGCAATCCTGCCGCTAATTTGAAACCTCTAAGGGATCTCTTGGATGAAGTGGACCAAAATACACAACCTAAAATTAATGTAAAATTGGGCTTTAGTGATCAATGGAAATGAATATCTAGATCTAGGAGATGATGACCGACCAGGGAGGTTCAAATGATGAATATGAGGACTACCAGTCCGCCAGCGAGATGAGCAAAGAGGACATTGATACGATCAATTATAACACTAATGGACAAGTAATAGAGTAGATACGAGAAGACTCAAAGCCACGGGAGGGGAATACCTTTGGAATTGAACGAGGAATTATGATAACGGAATGTGATCGTGCCTGGCTAGAGCACATAGGAGAAATCGATTATTAGCAAGCTAGCCTCACTCAACCCAGTGCCACATTATTGCTTTGGACAGAGACAACATTTAAATTAAGACCACATGGAGAGACTCCCTCTTCTTCTAGTGAAGATGGAGAGTTTGACTCAGAATCAGAGATAAGCTCTGATAGTGACCCCGAAGTACCCCGATACCCTACAACAAAATGCACCAAGACTTGCCAGTCCACCTAAGGCGCAGCTGGTTAGGTGATAGGGTAGTGATCTTGCTAAGAGACAAACCACAAGGGCAAGCGAGTGAGCCAATAGAAGGACCATCTAGAGTCAAGGAGGTTGATCTAGCTAAGGAAGGGGAGACACCCTGACATGTCTTTATAGCCAATGACTTGACCAAGGAGGAGGGAGTGAGTCTCATTTCTCTCTTAAGAGAGTACATAGACGTATTTTCTTGGTCTCTTGATGAGCTAAAAGGGATAGATCCGAGTGTAATGACTCATAACATCCCTATGATGCCAAATGTAACGCCAGTCAACATAGACCATATCCTATGAATCCCATACATGCGCATGCTGTGAAGGGGGAAATAGACAAGCTAATGCAAGTTGGGTTCATCTTCTATGAAATTGAGCATATGGACTAGGTTTCACCCATTGTCATTGTTATGAAAAAGAATGGAAAGATCAGAGTGTGTGTCAATTACAAGAAGGTTAATGTTTGTTAAAATATTGAGAATCCATGCTATGGAGGATCATCGATGAGCAAATAGACAATCATAATGAGGCATAAGCATTGACAAAGAAGAACAACTAATATTATCCTAGCATAATGCAAGT
The DNA here is from genome assembly GCF_053477565.2 of Lygodium microphyllum. Lineage (NCBI taxonomy): Eukaryota > Viridiplantae > Streptophyta > Polypodiopsida > Schizaeales > Lygodiaceae > Lygodium > Lygodium microphyllum. Next base: position 18,474,753 of record NC_141150.1, read on the forward strand.
ATAATTGAATGATAATGACTTATAAAATGAGTGTGGGGATGAGTGCCTTTTATAGGCTTACAGTAGGTGGTATTGGTAGGTGGAGAAAGGTGGAAAGTGATCATGGTATTCACCAACTATGGTTTTAATAAACCATGCATACATGACCTAGTCTAAGGCTTTATTTGCAATGTGGTTCTTTGCCTTGTTTGTTCATTACACAGAGGCTATGGTAGATGTGATTGCACATTTCTCAACACCCCTCCTTAATCACAACCAAGAAAGACACTGAGTATACATAGGCTGTCATGAGTAGAACCTTGCTAAGTGTAGACATGGAAAGAACCAACCATACAAAGCTAGAGGTAGTCACAAGGCCTCACTAAGTGTGTAGAGGTTACATGAGGAGTATAGGAGCTTATGATGGAAACATTAGGCAAGTCCACATTTTAAACTTTAAAAAGTATATTAGAAAATGAGCTATAAAAGAGGGACCGGTGAGTCCTATCCTTTTGTTCTTGGGGCTCTTCTTCTTCATTCTTGTTTTCATCTTCTTTGACTGTAGTAAGTTATGCTCTTTGAGACCTTTTCTTAGCATAGCAAAACTTCTCAATATGCCCAGTTTTCTTACAAAAGTCACAGACTAGGCTCTTCTTCCCTTTCACATAGAGGAGTTGTTGGTCTCCTCTTGGGATGCTTGTTTCTCCCTTGTTCTTGATCTTATTTTCTTCTTCCAAGAGAGAGGCTTGATATCCACAAGCTTTTCCTTTGGCATGTTGATTAATGTGGTAGACACATTATCAAACTCGGGTGGAAGACTCTTGAGAAGCACTCCAATGCAAATGTCTTCATCCATCTTCAAGTTGATTCCTGCAACTTGCATCAACAAGCTTTCCATATAATTCAAATGAGTTGCAAGTGAGGTACTACTTTTCATGTCAAGCCTAAAAAATTGAATCAGTAAACTATATTTGGAGGATTTTGAATGAGCTCCAAACAGGGTTTCTAATGAATCCCATGACGGGTGAGAGGTTTCACAATCATCAACATGATGAATGTAGCTGTCATTAAGTTTGAGCTTGATAATAGCTTGAACCTTATCATCATTTTTTTCCTATATGACAGAAAGTGCAGCTTCCCTTGGTTTCTTCTCTTGACCACTTGTAATTGACCACAAGCCTTTCTTCATCAAGATTAGTTTGATCCTAGTTTTCCATGTATGGAATTCGACACTGTTGAATCGGCATGAGGGTGAATCTTTTCCCATTTTGTTAGTAGGAGTAGCAACAAATAACTAAGAATTGTCTAGTAGAAGAGTTGAATTTTAGTGTGTCAAAGGACACAAGAGGATTAATGTTAATCAACACTAGGTAGTATCAAGAGATACTATGTAGTTGAAGCACTTTGATGTTGATCTTGATGTTGAATCTTCTTCTTGTTGATTTGAAGTGGTAGATTAGCTAAGAACTTAGTGTTGTAGTAGATCAAAGAGTCGGTGACATTATTAAGCCAAAGGAAGCAGGAAAATGAAGTAAAATTTGAGCTTTGAGATTAATGGCTATGGCTGCCCTCTTTAGGGTTTTGACAGGTGATTGGTTTTTTGTTGATTGCAGCATGTAGACATAACCATTTGAGAAACCCTCTGAGTTGGAGATAGCTTAGTTGTATAGCTTCAATTGCCCTATGGCAGTGGACAACATCGTTGTGCATGTAGGCAGAATGAATAATACAAATCACAGATGGTGCAATCTGGGCAACAAGCTATTGTAGGTGCAATGCTAGAGCAAAGATGCAGTAATGCTAGCCTTTGAAGTGATAGGGAGGACCGCCTAGAGAAAAGAAGAGTGTCCTAGAAGAAACTACGAGCTGAAATGGCCTAGTTTGAGAGATTCAAGCCCTCCACTGAAGGTGGGTAGCTATGGAGGTAGGTGAGAGATTCATGGGAAAGTGGAGGGAGCCAAAAATTCAAACTGGAATGACTCAATCAGTGTTCTAATGACTCATTATCTTGAAATCCACTCTAATACCATGCTAAAATATGGAGAATGCATTCTCTGGAGAATCACTAATGAGCAAATAGACAATCATAATGAGGCATAAGCATTGACAAAGAAGAACAGCTAATATTATCCATGCATAATGCAAGTACAGCTGAATAATAATGATTCATAAAATGAGTGTGGGAATGAGTTCCTTTTATAGGCTTATAGTAGGTGGTATTGGTAGTTGGACAAAGGTGGAAAGTGATCATGGTATTCACCAATTGTGGTTTTAATAAACCATGCATACATAACCTAGTCTAAGGCTTTATTTGCAATGTGTTTCTTTGCCTTGTTTGTTCCTTACACAAAGGCCATGGTGGATGTGATTGCAAATTTTTCAACAATGTTGCCACGAAGAGAGACAATTATCCACTACCGTATACAGAGGACATGTTAGAAAGAGTGGCACGTAAAGAAACCTATAGTTTTCTGCATGGCTTCTCACGATACAACCAGGTGCAAGTGCATCCTAATGATAGGCATTAGACTACATTTGTTCTACTGAGTGGGGTTTCTTCGCCTATGTAGTCATGCCCTTTGGGCTGACTAATGCACCAGTCATGTTTCAACGGCTCATGTGTGCCATTTTCAAGGGCATGCTTATGTGTGAGCTAGAAGTATTCGTAGATGATCTCTGTGTCCATTCCAGCTAGCAGGAACACCTAGATAAGCTCCTCACTGTATTTGAACGATATTGATTATATCATCTCTCATTGAACCCCCTTAAGTGTTAGTTTTGGGTGAAGCATGGCTGCATTCTAGGGTATGTGATGTCAAAGAATAGCATTGCCACATTTCTCAAAAGTTAGGGTAATTGTTGACCTTCCACACTCAACTGATTATAGGGGGAGTTCAGTGCTTTTTAGGCCATACAGGATACTACAGACGATGGTTTGTTCTAAACTATGCATCAATTGCTAGACCTCTTTACAAACTACTTATAGTATTTGAGTGCACCAAAGAATGCCAGCGCACATACGAGGAGTTGAAAAAGGCTCTAACAATAACATCTAACTTAAGAGCCCCAGACTAGACCATAACCTTCCATGTGCATATTGATGCTTCAAAGTTTTCCGTGGGGGTAGTGTTGTGCTAGCTTGGTGAACACAACTTAGATGAACTACTCCACCACAGAAAGGGAAGGACTAGCCATGGTATTTGCTATGAAGAAATTACGGCATTATCTCTTGGCCATGCCCTTCACTTTCTTTGTGGATCATCAAGCATTGCTCTATCTAATGAAAAAACCATGTGCTACAAGATGCATTGCTTGATGCTTTCTTTTTCTTCTTGAATTTGACTTCTCATTGGTGGTACGCAAAGGGAAACAACACTACATGGCTGATCACATGTCCTGCACCCACTGGAGAAATCGCTTTACAAGGTATAATGGACGACTTGCCAGATGAACACCTCTTTAACCTGTCTAGTGAGAGAGATTTATTTAGAGCCAATTTAACACCATACTTGTTAGAAAGTAGAGTTGCAGCATTGGAATGTGTGCACAAGAGGGAGAAAGAGGCTCAAAGTAGAAGAACAAATTCTTGTTTAATAAGTTGCTCAAGGTACAACTTGGGTACACTCTATCTCACACTATGATAGTGACCCATAGGCTGTCTATATAGCCTCTACCAAGCTAGGGTTAGGGTTTCCCCTGCCCCTAAGGCTATTCACACCCATCTGCCCTCATACTCCCTTGCTTATAGTGGATTCCTATGCCTATCTTCTAACACTCCCCCTCAATGCCAGGGTGGCATTGGATTACAAGGCATGTAAGATGTCCCTCCCCCTTTCCTCGGGATGCCTTTATAAATCAGGATTACAAGGTTGTTTTAGGTAGATGATATAGTTGGCCACCAATTCTTTGGGTATATCAGGAGTGTTGGAGCATTTACTAGTGATATGCCCTATCTTCTTGCATTTGTTACATTTCATCTTCTCAGGATACTTCTTCCAGTAGTTGTTTACAAGATGTCATTTTTTCTTACAGAAAGAGCATCTAGTGAGAGCTGTATGTACCACTACTTGATCACGGGAAGTTGAAGATGCCTGACTGTTGCTGCCTTCTTTGTGGTTCCTCTTTTCTTCATCCAAACAAGATTGAATGGTACTTGCCAATGTAGGATCTGGAATGTTGGTGAGAGTGGTTACAAGAGTAGGAAACACCTATTTTACAGCTTTTAGGAGAATAGCAATAGCATCTTCTTCATGTATTGGAGCTTGTACAAAGGCAAGCTGTGCCATAAATCCCTTCATGTGAGAGATGAATTTTCCCAAATCTTCTCCTGATCTATATTCCAAGCTAAAGAATTCAATTTTAAGGAAGATTTTAGTATTTTTACCAGTGGCTCCATAGAGCTTTTCAAGCTCATCCCATTTTTCTTTAGCAGTGTTTAGTTGATCAACATGATGAATCAGGGACTCATCTAAGTGTAACATTATGATTGCTTGGGCACGTTGGTCATTCTCTATATCAACCAAATTTGCAGAGTCTACAACTGTAGTACCTTGAATGAGAGGCCAATACCCTCACTCCATCATTTTATACTTTATCAGTACATGCCATGGGTGGAAATATTTGCCATCAAACTTTCTAATTTGAGGACGAACATCAGTATATGTTGTGGCCATTTGGAAGGTCTTACCACTTGTTAGGACAAGGGCAGTGTCTAGTCCCTTACAAATTTTCCACTGAATGCGAAAGCAAATCAAACAATTGAAATCAAAGCTGCAATGAAGAGAAAGTCTAAAAATCATACAGATGTAATATTTAAAGTTATGACTGTGGTGGTCCTTTCTTATGTGCAATCTTCTTCCGAGGTTTAATAGTATTTTTAGGTTTTAATGAAGTAAACCTAGACTGGACTTCAGGGTCCTCCTTGTGGTATGGCTTAGTGGATGAAGCTTGTGTTGGACAAGGTTGGTCTATGATCTCAATGCTTGTTGTTGATGATTCCAAGGAGAGTACAATGACACTCATCCTTTTGATTTCATTGACCAGTGTACTTGAAACAAAGTCACTCAAGATATCAATACACTTCTGGTCTATATGTTTATAATTGTACACATAACCTTACAACAATATAAGAATGACACTCACTAGATTTAGTAAATACCCAGCAAGAAAATGATTAGATGATTAATGATTAGTGTTTAAAAACACTAATGTCAAGCTTAGATTGCATTGCCCGTTGCATGCATAGTAGTACAAATGCCGCGCTGACAGAGAACTGCGCTTGTTCTAGAAAACATGCAATGCCGGGCTCAGTCATGGACAATGTTGGGGGTAGACTTGAAGAGGAGTTGCATCCTGATGTGGGAAAGAGATCTCCAAAAGAAAGTAAGAGCTGATATGGTCTCCTTTGTCCTCCCCAAGTCCTCTATCAGAGGTGGGTCTAGTTTGGCTATGGAGGCAAGAGGTAAAAGATGAAGATGATGGACAATCATGTGCACTTAGTGAGGCTGAGGGGATCAGAGGAGGCTCTAATACCATGTTAGAAAGCAAAGTTGCAGCATTGGAATGTGTGCACAAGAGGAAGAAAGAGGCTCAAAGTACAAGAACAAATTCTTGTTTAATAAGTTGCTCAAGGTACAACTTGGGTACACTCTATCTCACACTTGATAGTGACCCATAGGCTGTTTATATAGCATCTGCCAAGCTAGGGTTGGGGTTTTCCCTACCCCTAAGGCTATTCACACCCATTTGCCCTCATACTCCCTTGCTTATAGTGGGTTCCTATGCCTATCTTCTAACAATACTAGGTAGATGATATTATAGTCCAAGTGCTGGAGCATAGACTACTTGAGAGACCCATTGAGAAGGCTCGATTTAGGTGTCTCATTCTCAAGATACAACCATACAAAATCATAGCTGGTTAACTCTATAGGCTAGGACAATATGACTTGTTGCGTAGATGAGTGTGTGAGCATGAGATGCATGATCTGCTCATAGAGGAGCACCACAGAATTATGGGAGGACATTTCAGCGGAGACATGATAGCATGCAAGGTGCTTAGTCTCAACTGTGGTGGCCCACCCTTTTTTGAGATGCAGCAAGATTTGTGAAGTATTGTGATGAGTGCCAACAGACCAAGGTACCTATTCGACAGGACAAAATGGAGCTAGCTCCTATTATTGCAAGACAACCATTCAAAAAATGGAAAGTAGACTTCATTGGGCCCATTAGTCTAACAACACTTACTCACTAGCCAAATATATCATAGTTGCCACCACGGACTACCTTATGAAGTGGGCCAAAGCTCAAGCTACTAGAAAGAACAATGCAAGAACAGGGCCAAGTTTCTTTGGAAACAAGTGATCTCACGATTCGGCTATTCCATTAAGTTGGTTAGTGACCAAGGCACACACTTCATCAATGCAGTGATTGCCCACCTCCTTCCTGATCATACATCAAAAGTCCTCACCCTACTATCCTCAAGAAATTTGTCAAGAAAAATCCACGAATAAAATTCTAGTGAACATGATGACCAAGGTTGTCTCTACCTCATGCAGCAGCGACTGGGACAACAAATTGATGGCAACACTATGGGCCTATCATATAGTCTATAAAAGGGTTGTCGGATCAAACTAACCTATGGTATAGAAGCTATTCTACCAATAGGTTTCTTCGTTCCTAGTCTAAGGGTAGCCATCTAGGAGAGATGGGAAGGAAAGGAAGCATGGACAAATCGTCTAGCTGAGTTGGAGCACTTATCTGAGACTCAACTTTTGGCAACACATGCATTGATTTGCGAGAAGGAACGAAGGAAAAGTTGGTTTGACAAGCATATCAAACAGTGGGACTTTGACCATGGTGACCTTGTACTATTGTATTCAGTAAAGGGGCATAAGCAAAAGATGAATTTCAGAGGCTTAGGACCTTTTAGAGTCTATGCCATCAATCGAACAGGTAATGTGGAACTGGAAACCCTAGACGGCGAGGGCATAGTTTTTTTCAATGGTAGTCACATCAAGAGGACCTATCCTCCAACTCATCCACTCCACAAACCCCCGATGCTGGGGAGTCCTGTTCATTATGTAGACTGCTGTAGCAACTGCTTCAGCCCAATAAAAATCTGGCAGGTCTTTTTCATTAAGCATGGCACGAGATACCTCTCCAATATGCCTGTTTTTTCTTTCTGCAATTCCATTTTGTTGTGGGGTATGACTGCATGAATATTGCTGCTTTATGCCATGCTCCTGCAAGAACCTTGCAAACTCATTTGAGAGGTACTCTCCCCCTCCATCTGACCTTAGGCATTTTATTTGCAGGCCTGTTTCTTTTTCAACCATAGCTTTAAGAGTTTTGAAATGCCCAAAAACTTCACTTTTCTTTTTCATAAAATACACCCAAACTTTTCTGCTATAGTCATCAATAAAAGTGACAAAATAATGATAGCCTCCAAGAGATGCAGCTTTAGTAGTCCACACATCAGAGTGGATTAATTCCAATGGCTTCTTACTTTCTTGAACATGTCTAGGAAATGGTTTCCTTGCCTGTTTTCCAAACTGACAGGCTTCACATACCTTGTGCATTTCTGCAACCTTGAATTTTGGCAATCCTGCAACAATATTTTGGGCCTGCATTGATTTAAGTCGTTGTACATTAACATGACCAATGCGTTTATGCCAAGATAAGGATGAAGAAGTTTTAGCACCCGCCTACTTGCATATAACAGTCATTGCTCAGAACACAACCTCATTTGACGCATTGATAGATGAAGGAGCTAACTGTAGCATTCTAACCCACGATCATTGGACCCAAATTGTCCGACCACAGCTACAACCCACAAACACAAAGCTCAGTCCTTTTGGGAGTCAATCACTTGCACTTTTGGGAAAGTGCAACGTCGCAGTATCTATTGAGTCTAAGAGCATACCCTTAATCTTTTATGTGTTGTCGAATGCAAAAGATGTGGGTAAGGAATCGCTACTACTAGGATGCACCTTTAAAAAATAAACCCACTGTCATGTTGATTACGAGTCATAACACATCCACCTTGCCATTTGAAATGTATGCATAGTGATAGCTTTTAGTAAAGGGTAGCGTGGCTCTATCAAAGCCGCAAAGCCACCGATAGAGACATCCACAACTAAGTCTAACAAGGGGGGTGGTGACTTGTCACAACCCACCGAGTCTCAACACAAACAAACCACCATGAGCGGAACCAAGACCCATGAACCCAAGTTCAAATGGGTCCCTAAAAATCAAAGACCACCACCTCAAAGTACTCAAACATGACATCGCAATGCTAGGAACCCATACTCAATACTAGGAGGTAGAGAAGACATTATGGGCATAAAAGAACAATCAAACTGAGATGGATCCCTAAGATCCTATTGAATGCACAAGGTTATTATGAGGGCAATACCTAGATATGGTTACCTAAAGCTAAGACTGCCAACGGCACCCTTCAATCGCAACCTCCAAGCTGACCATGCAAGATCAAATAATAAATCCGGAACCAAAACCACCAATAGCTCAAGCTGCTAAGCCCATCCAACAGAAGATCACTAAGTCTGCAGAGCCTCAACTAATCTATCGGCCAAAATTGTAGCATGCTTCCCTAAACTGCCTCAACCTAGCACTGGTAATGTCTGCAAGCCCTCTCAAATGCCTTACAATAGAGATTCAACATCACAGAGACTACCTCTAACGTCTAAGAGGCAAAGCCGCCCCTGCAAGACCCCTCAACATTGCAAACACCAGCTTGTAGACCTGTCTACCCTAGTCAAACCCTAACCATTGCTAGGCTTAATCCCCTCCTATGTGCCCCAATGAATCCTTACTTTGGCCTCAGATTTGGTTGAGAATACAAGGGATGACTTGGTCACTTATATTTTCCACTTAGATGCCACCTTCATGACACTTGCTAAAAGCTATGACCGGCTAGACTTAGGTCTCTTAGAAGAACCTACGGCCACAGAAATGTGTACATTCCCTAGCTCTTGAGAAGAATTGGAATTCATATTTGTTAAGGCCCTACAAGCAACTGAGGAGTTAATTGCCACTTAGGTATCCATAGAACAAGCTCGCAAACAATTCCTTATCACCTCATACAACAAAAGCATAGTCAGAGGATGTGATATCTATAATTTGCGTGAGGCTTGGGGTCCTCAAAGGGGATTTTTCTTTGCTAGGTGTCCTTCTTGACATCCCTACACTTCCTATGGAACCTAAAGAACTGGCTCAAAGCACATCAAGGACAATACATTCCTTTCTTTTTGTAGACTCCTTGGATGTTGTAGAGGTCATCCTTCCTTTCTTTTTAAGACACATTCCCTTGGTAGAAGAAATAGGGAGGGATCTTGACTCCTTAGACATGAATATTCAAAATTGAGGAAGGTGAAGAAAACCCTATAAAGAGATTAAGAAGTTGAAGTCAAGGGCTATGTTAATACGACGTGAGGGAAGGTGATAAATGATCTAGTCATGAGCCCTTGTCGCTCCATATCAAAGATTGTCCTCTTTGAACAAAGAAGAGTGTAGGGGCAAACGTACACCAGTACAATGCAAGAGGAGTTGGTCGTGGATGTGCACAATCAAGCAGTTGCTTCATATCATATGGGAAGAACAAGGGAGATAAATAACGCAAACATGAGGGGTTGGAGGGAAAAAGAGCAAAAAAAAAGCTTGCAAAAAAGTGAAGCAAGCCTTTTTATAGGAATGTGTGACACATGGGCGAACTTGGACCATTGAATATGATCATTGGACATGTGGCACAACCCTGGTGGTTGAAAAGAGCTATTGGAAACCCTAACTCCTTAGTCCAATTATGGTTTAACACATGGCACTCCCACCTCTGTCACTATATGCGTCATATTTTTTCATCGAGCATGCCATTATGTCACATTGTCTCCTACATTTGAGTATTCTCATCACCACACAAAAATTCTTTCTCACATCCTTGATACATTGAGGCCCTTCATATTTCTAGCAACCAACCCAATCACATCGTATTAGATTGTGATCTTGCAGCACCCCAGTGAGCTTTATTATGTCCAATACAGTGCAATAAATAGCTTTCTTCTTCCTTCCAATGTGCACTCTTGTGCCATATTGACATGTGATCTCATGTAGTAATCTATGCTTCTTTTGATATAGCATGACAAAAAACTTCATCTTGGACAATGCAATAGACTATTTTCCTCATGTTGTTTTTCCTCTCCTCATACCATATTGGGAGGTTGCTTTTTGTTGCTTGCTCCTCTTCCTTATGAAAGCATCCGCATTCAATTGGCTAGGACCAAGCAAATTGCAAGGAAGATTTATGTACAACCACCACCTCGAAACACTCCTAATGTACCAATAGAGGAAAATGTTGGCCCAAGAATTTGAGGGTTCTCTTGTGCCTCATGAGATTCTTTTCAACCTTCAACTGAGGCCACATCTTCAAATGACAATCAAACTCTAGCTTCTCTTAATCCTTGATCTTCATTATGTTCCTAACCATGAGGAAATTCACCTCTTCTAGATGCTCTTGAACATGGTGAACCTTTAGTTGTGCCAGCTTGGGGAGCCTTCCACAGAAGGTCTAATGAAAAAAAAGTAGAAGTCAAGGTGGTTCTACATGCATAAGTGCTATAGAGAGATCAAGAAAACTCAAAAGGCATCTCATCCCAAAGGCAACATTTATCAGAGTGGTCATAGATATTTCAAATAGATTTTCCAAGGTTGCTACTATTGATGGGCTTCATAAAAAGTGGCAACTTTAGTTTATAGAAGGTTGCATATGCTTTTATCATTGATTTCATGAATGATGCTTACATTGTTGTTGCCCATGCACATAGGATCACATTGATGAACAAGAACTTCAGTTTGGGAAGTAGGCTAAGGTACAGGTTTGACAAAGTATTAAAGCCCTTACCCTTTATTGATCATAAAGCCTTTGAGATCTTTAATGTTCCCCCAAAATTGTCCAGAAAGGAGAAAGAGCCTATTGTTGAAGATGTTATTCATTTCTATCCTATAAGAACTATAGCTCAGAGAGATACTACCACGGAGAAGAAAATCAAAGAGGTTGAAAGTGAGGATGTGATTTGCAAGAAAAGATTGAGTCTCTTAGCCCAGTTAACTATGAGAGGGTAGAAAAAATATTTTTTTTAAAAGTTTGGACAATGCCACGCAATCCCATATCTTTTTTTTGTATGTTGACATGTAAATCCCTTATATATACTTACTTTTGGTGATTTATTTTCATATATGTTGCTGACTAATGTTTACTTTATATAGGACATTAGAGTCTAATCTATTTCAATATTCCTACTTAAGAGGTCATCCTTGTGAATTCTCTTTCTGGAATTCATGGCATGGAAAAAATGTATCATCAACGGTTTTCTCTTATTTTTTAGTTTTCCCTTATTTTCTAATTTTTTTGCGAATAGGTTCTTTATTGTTGGCTAACATTTGCAATGCTACTAGACTTGTTACTACCCACTTGGATGCGAGTTTTGAAGTCATTGCTGGTTACTCTCATAGACCTTTCAAGTTTCTTCTTCAAGAGGTCCCACCACAAAGGATGCACACAATTGTAAATCGTCTATTATAAGAAAACTAGTGATAATAAATGAAAGTGAAGTAGAAAAAACTCCAAAAAACAAGGAAAAAAGTTCAAAGAAAGAAGAAACTGAACATTAGAAAGCTAAAGAGTAGCCTTGTATTTATCCCTTTGTACATTTGTACTACAATTACATTGCCTTTGTACATTTGTACTTCAATCTTGTAACTAAGATATAATGAAAATTTTAGATCTTTTTTACTTGAACTCTCTACCATGCTTATGAGTGTCTATTGAAGAGCACATTTGGCAAGAATGTTTGTGAGTAAGAAAAAAGTCAAAATTTGTTTATATATTCATAATTCAAAACTCAAAATTCTAAGAGACAAACACCTCATTCAAGAGAAAGGGCATTAAGCTCTTCTTCCAATTATAGTACCATTGATCTTGTTATACCTAGGAGTTGTATTGTCTAGAAACTCCAAGGTGTCTCTTACATCCTTTAGAGTCCAATTAGAAGTTACATTGACCTCCTTTTCTTCTTGTCCAAGTACTTGCACCTCCAATTTTAATGAAAACAAATCAATATCAAAATTGAAAGAAACCCAAGTACCATATCAAAACCCATAATAAGAGATTATTGAGAGATATTATAAGATATAGCCAAAATTAAGGACATGCGTTGCATCATGTAAAATCACCTTTGCGGTCAAATTCCCTAAATTTCTACGATAGTCCTAGAATGCTGCCCAAATCCTCTTGAAAACTTTTTAATTGGCCCTGAAACCTTTGTCCTTTGTAAATTCATTATTTTAAAACAAGCTACAAATATGTGTAAGAGTACAAACCACAACAAGCGTATTCTTTTCAAGATCCTTCCAAGAGTCATGGCCTTTTGAATGTCTTTAGCTATTCTAAGTTTGAAGCTCTTTACTATTACTTCATCAAGGGTCTCCCGATTCAAGAATGCAAGACTTGGCAATGGTAAATCCTCTATATGTCTATACACACCTCTTCATGGAACCACATATTGTGCATAATATCAAAAATCCTACCTTCACTAAAGAAACATGCAGTTTGATCAACATAGATAATGTTTGCAAATTCAATACATCTCCTTTGCTACGTAAACATGTTGCACTTGAGAAAATTACCCTTGGGTTGTGATTTTGAAACCAATGATAAGTTCCTTCCAATAATATCTAATATCCTTTTGTGTCGTTTTTGTCACCTTGTAAGAGTCGTACAAGAATGCAACATAGTAACCCAATCGTTTATACTAAACATTTTGCCCTCCCACTTTCCATTTGCACTTTTGTTAAAGATAGTGCAAGAGTTTATTGCATAAAAAGGATACTTGTGGATGCTATGTAAAAATGGGAGCACATGTAGTATGCAAAGAAAGAAACTCAAAGAGAAAAGGCCGATGAAGTAAAAAAGAATGTCAGAACAAGACTAATGAAAATATAATGGACACCAAAAAGAATATTCAAATACCTCTCAAAAATTACAAAATAGATAGTATTAACTACGTCTCATTTTTATTACATCTTTTATCTGCTTTCATTAGCTTTAGGAGCTATGGGACTACCAAAAGATATCAACTTTAGGAGCTTTTGAACTATCAAATGATGTTAGATTTCATAGATTTTGGCTAAAAATGAGGAGAAATCCATGAAATGGACTCTAATTTCTCCAAGCAAAGGAGATAAGATTACTATATTCTTGCACACATGGCAAACTCTCATTGGCACTTTCCTTAATCTGCTGATTAATAAAAGTACCATTTTGGACACCAATGCTTCATAGTTGTGTGCTTCTAATAGAAAGCTTCAATAGCACACATAAAACATATTAGAGTGAAAGCTTGCATATAGAAAAGTGCAGTTGAAACAATTAGAAGCAAGCAATAAAGTGATATGCTAAATAGAGCATTGCATGCATAGTTTTTTGAGCATGGGATCAAAATTTCCCAATGAATGTATATTCTATAGGTCCATGAATTATGCATCATATTTAGCATAATGGATCTTTAGGCTAGGAGGGATGAGCCCCCCAGACCCTTACAATAAGTCTTACATGTTTGTTGTGGAGGCTAGGCAGATGAGCCCCTCAAACACACAATGCATATTACGTCTCTATGTAGTTTGTTCCTTTTCTTGAGCTTATTCTTGAGGGTAATACTATCACATGTATTAATAACTTGTCTTATTTTGCTAAAGAAGTTGGTATAATTGTGTTGACTACTGGTAATGGGAGTACTTTCACACTTACATCTACTTTCTATGTACCAGAGATCAAGAAGAATTTGCTATCAACTTCTACGCTTGCTAAGATTGGTTCAATTGTGAAGTTTGTTGATGAGAGATGTAGAATTTATGAGCTCTCTTCTGGTGATACAATTATTCTATCTAGTTCACTATGTAGTGGGTTGTACATGCTCAATAACTATGGTAAATGTGTGGAAGACATGGAACATACAATTGCATATTTGTTGGCAATTTCAAATGCAAAAATTTGGTATGCATGCTTTGGATATCTAAATTTTGCTACTTTGGTACATCTACAAAAATCTAATATAGTGTCTTCATGGCCTACTTTCAATATATCTACAAAATTTATTTGTGAGAGCTACATACTACGTAAAATGCAAAATGCTTTCTTTCCAAAAAATAGTTCCATGAGAGCTATTTGTAAACTACATCTTGTACATAGTGATGTTCATGGTCCAATGCAAACACTCTATTGGAAATTGCATATACTTTGTGGATTACATTGCATGGATATATGGCTCGAAGTCTAAGTCTGAAGTGTTTTTGTGCTTCAAACACTTTCTTAGCATGGCTAAAAACTTATCAGGTTTGTAAAATGGCCACTCTTCATCTTGATTGGGAGAAGTATGCATCTAATGTATATAGTGCATATCTGGTTGAAGCTAGGATAAAACACCAATATACAGTGTCACATACACCACAACAAAATGGTGTATTTGAGAGAAAGAACAAATCTCTCATGGAGATAGCATGATGCATGATTAGGAGTCAAGCTTGTCAAATGGTTTTTGGCTCTAACCTATGTACTAATAAGTGTCTAGGCATTACAATCTATTAGTCCATATGAGGCTTGGTATTGCTAAAAACCATTTGTTGCTCACTTGTGTGTTTTAGTTGCTTGGCTTATACATTGACACTAGTGCAACGACATAAATAGTTGAATGATAAGGTTGTAAAATACATTTTTTATTGGGTACAATATTGAAAGTGAAGTTTATAAGTTATACCATCCACAAACTAAGCGCTTTTTTGTTAGCCATGATGTTATCTTTGTGAACCATGTTATTCAACCTTTACTTTCATGTACAAAAGTGATGCTTAGAAGATATTTATGACACCTTCTTGCCTCTTTTTGGTGCACAATCACATGTAGCACCATATGAGATAGTTTTTCAGCCTACATAGGTTTCTCTCATGATGACAAAGATCAACCTATTTTTGATTGGATGTGAACAATGCAATTCTAGATGAGAGATGTGAACAATGCAATTCTAGATGAGAGAGTAGAGATTGAGCAATCTAAGACTATGCTAAAATGGTTGGTGGAAGCATTTTGTGGCAAGCTAAAACACAAACTTATTGTTCCAAATACAATATCTAGAGACATTATTTTAGAGATTTGGTCTTAAGCATTGCAAACTTATTGCGATGCATATGGAGATAGATTTGACATTGAGCCTTCATGATGCTAGAGGCTACTTTGATATCTTCCTCTATCGACAAGATGTTGGATGCTTGATTTATGTATGCATTATGAACCTTATCATTCAACTTGTGGCCTCATACACGAGCATGTTTATGCATAACCTAGGTGCCAAGCATTGGCATGCACTAAAGCATATCCTTCACTACTTGAATGGTACTCTGCATGTTGGACTGTTTTATGGAGGGGAGAATTATTATTGCAAGATATATGTGCTTTTTTGTGTTTTGACTAGGCTGATTGTTTTAACACTTGTATATCCGCAAATAGTTAGTGCTTCATGCTTAGTAGATCACGCATATTATCATTGAGAAAGAATAATTCATTGTGGTTGCTTCTAGTTGTGACACTAAGTGCAAGGTCACTTTCACTGCTAATTTTTAGAGTAATATGTTGAGATACTCATGCTATATCTTATCACAACTGGGAGTTTTGGAGTTTTTCAAGGAGAAGTTGCATCCACGCACACACACGCAAGTAGTCTAGATTAATGTTAATTGATTCCATTTTTCTATGACTAAACATATTGAAGTTCAACACCACTTTATGTCAAAGAAACTACTTATGGAAATCATCCATTTATAGTGCAACATGGAACGTACCAACACATACATAAAATGTAAATAAGGACATGTATTCACTAAAAATGGGATCGTGAACGTCATGAAAGTAAGGTGAGGCCATGATGATTTAAAGAAGAGATGCATGCATATGCTAAACTAAAGAAGAGAAGAGAGAATACGCCTACAAAAGGAACAAAAAGTTGTGATAATAAAATCACATGAAATTTTCACAATAGTCTCACATGAATTTTGCTAGAATGAAGCATTCCCTTATAGGAATTAATGAACATGGACACAAAAGTGACTTTGCTCAACATCATAGATTAGATCATAGCATCTCTCAAACGAGTGCACATGCACATATTTTTGCATATGTGCAAGCACACACACCCACATGCATTTGGTGCACACAAATTATATTGGTGAATACAACATGAATGTACACACACATACACATGTGTGCATAACTCCCTCCTTGCTACTTGTTGGACTTGCTAGGTTTGATAATTGGATTTTATATGAGAATGAGGTTCTATAATGCTAGAGTGATGTGTGTATTTGTGAACAAATCATTCTAGTTAGTACTGTTACAAAACTAAGTTGAGGATATGGTGGCTCAAAAAGGAGAGCCAAGGAGGAGCAAAAGTAGATTATGAGAGAAGGATAGACTTGTGCAAAGAATCAAGAATGTGAGAAAAAATTTTACACAAAATAGTCAGGCTAGAATGAGGACCCATAAAAGAGGAAGCCATGGGATTAGCAAATGAAAACGACAAGCAAAGGAAACTCTCTAAGGAAAAAGAGAGGATGAGAAGGAAACTCTCTCAAGAAAAAGGGAGTATGAGAATAATAAAATACCATCAAATTTTATTAAGATGGGGCCTAGGGGCATCCTTGTACAATTCATGAGTATAAGTTTTAGGATAAACTTGCCACATTAGTGACATCCCATATGACATCATTTATTAGACCATATCTCATATGGATAACACACACCTAGCTCCTTTTCCAACAACACACAATACATAAAGGTAATACATCCACATTTTTTGCTAGCTCTCAAAATCTTCATGGACATTACCAAGGATAGTGATGCAATGCTTATATAAAACCACATTATTGCAAACATCATTGCCGAGAATTTAGGATTGATTTAGATATTTGTTACCTGTAGACAACAACAAGATGCCAATCATGCAAAAGTGCAATAGATCAATATCAATTGCAATGGACTATACATTTTTTTGCTTTATGCTACAAAAGCCCAAGGATCACCATTGACAATGTGCCACGAAGCAATTGCACTATTATTTCATATTCACAAAGTGATTACATTAGTTGCATTATTATTTTGCAATGTAAATCCAAGAGCTATGCTCACTCCATCCAAATTGTGTTAAAATCAATAGACTTCAAATGAAGGGAAATATGCTCTATCTATTTTCACACTAGGATGGCTCATACTTAGGAAAGCATTCAAAGCAAGACCATTCATGAAGCTATAAAAGTGGGATGAATGCCCAAGGGAAAGGTAGAAACCCTAACCATAAAAACTTGTATATAAATGATGAAAAAAGAATGGAAAAAGCTATTCATGTGTTGAAAACTTTTTCTCCTTATCTTCTTGCTGCTCCATTGTTTATATATGAGACTAAAGGAGGGGGCAATGTGAGATAGTATGTGGAGCGAGGGTCATGGTATTGTGAAGCTCTTTGGATTCTCTTCTCATCCTCTCCATCCCATCTTCTTGGTGAGTTGAGTGTGTGAAACTGAGTGTGTCATAGTGGGGAACCTAGCAATGTGAAGTTCTCTCCTTCACTTTATCTCTTTAAGCTCATTAGCAACAACTCCTCATTTATGCGGGCAACAATTGAAGCAAGATTATGAGCAAAGGGCCATGCACATGGATCGTGGAGTGGTGTTTTCAACGCATTGACTACAACATGGTAAATATTGGTAATTACACTCGATAATTTACCTCAAATTAATATATCGTTCGGTAGGTTAGTTCATTTTGTGCTTGTACACTCGATAATTCACCTCAAATCAATCTATTGTTTGGTAGGTTAGTTCGTTTTGTGCTTGCACATGTGAATAGACTAGAAGAGAAATAATTGTATGCTCCATGCATTGAGCCCTTGAATTAATAAGGATATGTCCAATGGTCCCCATGTTGAGCTCGTAGAGCGCAAAAATATTTTTCCAACTCTCTTTCTGAAGTAGAATAATAAATCTTTGGCACAAGTGTACTCAATTGAATATTCAAATTTGTTTGCATCTCAAAATAGTAGTTGCTTCCATGGCTAACTAGTAACTATGACTACTAGTAGCATTGAATCTTAGATTGATTATACCAATTTCTGTGGGTTTTTCAAGGCAACACCTCTAGAGGTGCTCTTTGTGCTGGTGAATCAATATTTCAACAAGACAATCTCTATAAATTACTAAAGTGAGATACTAAGAAAGTATGAGATTGGTTTGAGACAATTAAGAGATAATGTAAGCTCCATAAGGAGTTCTATCTCTAAGATCATTTATACCAATTTAACATTCATTCATTCGGCTCACTTTGTCTTGGTCTTTGAGTTCTATTGTTATATCATTGTGTTTTGATGTACAATTTGCATTTATCTTATGTGCTCAAGTGTATTTTAGTACAACTAATATTCAAATCAAATAGTCACATGGAAGATTAGACCTCCTTAATCATTGATTACTTACCTTTTTTTTTTTACTATCTACCTTTCATTACTCATTTATTTTTATATCCCTCACTAAATATATCCCAAGATTTGGGAATTTAAGCTACACTTTGAATGCATATGAGAATTACTCATT
The DNA here is from genome assembly GCF_053477565.2 of Lygodium microphyllum. Taxonomy (NCBI): domain Eukaryota; kingdom Viridiplantae; phylum Streptophyta; class Polypodiopsida; order Schizaeales; family Lygodiaceae; genus Lygodium; species Lygodium microphyllum. The sequence goes on from NC_141150.1 coordinate 18,493,428, forward strand.
TATTTTTTTATCCCTCACTAAATATATCCCAAGATTTGGGAATTTAAGCTACACTTCGAATGCATATGAGAAAAGTTGCTTATTCAAAGTTTCCTTGCTTCTAAATTACCAAGATTGTCTCAAATGTGCGAGAACAATGTACGAATGGAAAGTTCTCTTACATAGTACATAATATGAGTACTCCAAACTAAAAAATACAAACCATGCATTCCAACTTGTGAGAGAGCTGAGGGATACCTACCACCAAGTGTGAAGAAACCACCCCATCAATGTCCTTTAGGAATCAATCAAACTCTCATATTGAGCATGTAAAGACAATACAAGGTCAAAGTGCAAGCAAACTAGCACATACTATCCTTAGGAATCAATTACACTTAATTGTCCATACATCGATCCAATCGTAGGACATTGTAAAACACAGCAAATAAAATCAATTACTCTTCCTAGTGAAAATGGCACCTTCAATATGCATTGAGACAATACTAATTGTAAAGATGTCTAAAGGAAGGCATTATGCAGACTTTGTTTTGATATTTTTAAGATCAGTCAACTAAAGAAGGAAGCACCCACGTGAGAGCAAATAAGCCAATATGTATGCATGCCATATTATTACATAACAGAAAATGATATATATCATATATCGTATTGGCAATTTAAAAAGCCCGCAATAATATGAAAAAGGCCACGAATACTTACCTTGGGTAAAGAATAAAGAGAGAATATTAATAAGTGTGGAGGTGACAGCAAATATCTACATCTCAAGGATTCGATGGCCAGCTTTGTTTTGGTCTTCTAAAGCTTATTCAACTAAAAGAGGAAGCGCCCACAAGATGTATGCATTCAAGCTTGCCTTTCTTGATTATATCACTTATTAAACAATGTATTTCTTTACCCTAAGGTTACTAAATGACGTACATATTGTTGTAGATGGTAAGTATGCCAAAACGAAGGCATGTATACAATGAAGACTTGGTATCTCATTTAAGGAAAGAACATTGTAAGAAATAATTATGTATTGTTGAGCTTTGATTTGTTTTGTGAATACATGGCCAAATGTGATTTGTTTTGTGAATACCCTTCCTTTCTATCATACCATGGTAGTCAATTGGGATATGAACAGATGGTTAGATAAAAGCATCTCTCAAAATCTAATGCTTTTAACCACCAAAAATAGCGGACACTGCAGATTTATGTTAAGACACCCTTGCCATAATAATGTATCTATCAATCAAAATATGACATCATCTGTTTTCAAAGAACCATGTACCAACCCAACAAAGAATGACTACATACAATGGCACAATTTACAAATTATACACGTAACATACCGGCAATTTACAAAAATGAACATTCCTTTTGCTTTTAGTATAACAGCAGCCATGTGTCATGCAATGTCATTGTGGTTCCAAGTTGCTCCAGGCCCCTCAGCAGGGTGTCACAACATGGATGGAGGATTAAGTTTACAAGCTGAATAGCAGTTCCTACCATTTCCACAGTTGATTACAAACAGAATGCAACTATGAGCACTAACCCTGTTATCATTTGATTGTGACGTACCTGTTTGTGCCATGCTTTGCCCAATGATCTTTTAAATCAACAGGAAGAGTTATGTCAAAACCGTCTGTTGCTAAAATTTGTAAAATCTTTCTAAATGCGCCACCCGTCATTTTCCGCCCCTGAACTCGAGAGTTTCGTTTCACAGGATTTGTGGGGAGGGGATACGTAGAAAGAAAGTTGGTGCAGCACGCAGATTGCCACCCACCTTTCCCCCATCTGTAACATTGCTGATTGGTTCCAGTGCAGGAACAGTAAGGAACAGGTGCAGCTGTCTCATCAAAGGGCAGCATGAATGCAATGGCATTTAAACTTTGATCTTTCTTGTGCTTCACTTTTGTGTGTGCCTCATGCTTAGCATCCTGCTTATGCTTCTCTTTTGGAAAGAAATTCAGCTCATTAGAATCTGGATTAATCAACATGGAAGCTTTTCGTTTTTTGGAGTTGTTCTTGTGAGACTTCTCCCCATGCTGCTTCGGCTTATTTGGAGGTTTATTATCTAGGTTATTGGCTATATTGTCAGCAGGCTTTGGTACAGCTCGTATATTAGAATCCATTGGATGGCCATTGACAGATATGTTGATCATATGCATGAGCTTTTCAGCAGCTCCAGGATAGCTTCTCCTAGCACGCACCATAGCAAGAGTAGCTATAGCAGAATCGCGCTCCATCCAAGCAGCATTCCTGTCTGCATACGCAACATCTCTCTGCAACAAAGCTGCATCACGTTCAGCGTTTGCAGTCTTCTTTTCTGCAATGGCAGTATCCCGTTCAGCAAAGGCTGCATCCCTTTCTGCTACCACATCCATTAGTTTAAGAGCAGGATGATCTCTCAGAGAATCTTTCAAGTGACCTGGTGGATCAAAACCCGGCCAGAAACGCAAGGCATGTCGCTTAGTGTCACCCATTAAATCCCCACCAAAACAAAACTAGTTTGTCAGCTGTCTTGGTCAACAGAGAACGCTGTCACTTTATGATGATGCATGATGTTTTGCTCAGAAGTGAAGGCACCTTCAACATTACAATATATAGTCTATCTTTAAGCCGCCAGATAGATGTCCTGTAAGACACAACATATGTAGAGGTTAAACGAAGAGGCATCTACTCATAACATCATATTTACGAATTGTTTACTAATGACAAACCAGCAAGCCAGCAGATCTAAAGCAATGCTCAAATGATCATAACTCTGTGTATTCACAGAAGCTGCATGAGACAATTAGGGGTTTCAAGCTTCAAACATGTACCAGAAGAATGCCTGCCAACCATCATACGAAATCAATCAATCATTGTCAGCTATAGTTGGTGTCTTGTCAAATATCGCCACTGAAGCCTACATTCGCTTCCACAAAAGAAAATACATCATCAATTAAGTAACTTACAGGGCTGCAGTTTTTCTTTGCAACTCAAAGAAATACCAAATACAACCAAGCGAAACCTTCAAGCTAATCCAGCCAACGCATCACCATTTAAAAATAGAACAAGAAAGAAGAATGCAGGTTATCTCACTGCCCAGTCACATGATCCTTCTGGACTCACCTCCCTCAGCCTTTGGCTGTTGACCCATGCTAGCAAAGGCTGGTGCCCCATACAAATAGCACCATCAGCCCATATTGTGGCACTTCTGAGATTTGCTGTAACTGGACAGCCTACACTTGAAGCATGAAGCTCTTGGTAGAGAGCATCCAACCTTGATTCAAGATCCCTAAACCCGCTTGATAAAATTGCAAAAGCAGTTCTATCAATCTTTTTCAACATTTAAACCTAGTATCTAGGAGGCTGACTTCATCTAAGACACTTGCAAATAGACTGCACACTCCCTTGGAGATTGCTTTCAACATATAGTGTGCTCTATTGTAAGTTTTAACTCCTCTATTTCACTCCCATATATGACAAGTGCCACAGAGATGTGTGCTAAACATGGGGTGGAGAAATTCATTTCTAAAGGCTGGGTAACTGCATTAGTAAGTTGCCACTTGGCCAGTAGTGAGAGAACATGTTACACAAGGCTGAGAAGCCTGTGGGGGTCAGTTGTCGAAGGTAGAACTAGAGAGAATGAGTTGGGTGAGCAGGCAACTACGGTCCTATGGTTCGCAGTGGCAATAGTGCAGCCTTCTGAAACAGGTGACAGAAGATTGCGCACATGACAAGATAGGAAGAGCAATTTTCTTCTACACCTCAATTAGAGGCAGCAGCAGAAGAGAAGGGCTCACCGGTCATCCTGCACTGAGGTTTTACTTCTCTTTTGAAGCTATTTGTTAGCAGTATAGTCAGCTCATGAGTGAGTCTAGCATGTGGTGTTCCAATGGGCTGGACATTTTAGAGTATTTTAGGTATTTTTAAGTGGTTTATTTTAGCATTTTATGCTGGCCGACCTAATCACTTTCTTGGTATTATTTTGTCCTATCTAATCGGTCTCCTCCTCTACATTCAATCATTCATCACTTGCACATCCAATGCATGCCCTATTGAAGAGAGGAAGCTTGTGCTAATGCCCATGCAGCCAACGACTCACCATTGTACGTGATTGTCTCATGTTTGGTATATGGATTCCATTTCCCGAGCACATCTCTGAGTTCTTCTTTGTAGTGTCCTTATGTTTTCTCTTTCCTTTCTCTTCTATCTTGATTTCAGCATGCTTCCATTTCTGCATCCACTTCTAACATGGTATCAAATTTCAGGATCTACGCTCATGTTGTTTTCTTACTGATTATTGATCCTCTTTGTCTATTGCAGCTGGGCAACTAGTTTTTAAGGACTTTCTATTAGCAAGTTTGTCAGCTCATGTGTGAGTCTGTGCATGCCTATCAAGGTTGGGTACATTGCCTTTTATTTAGGCATTATATTAGTGATTTTTGTATGGCATTTGTGGCATTTTATGCCAATTGGCCAACATTAAATGTTGGCCAACCAACTGCTATTCTAGGCCTATTTTATGCCTATTTATTTTGTGGCTCCTCCTCCCATTCAACCATCATCATTCTTCAAGTAGTCTTCCTGTTGGAGAGAGGAGCCAATGCTAGTGCCCACACAGCCAATGACTCACTATTGTGCATGTCATTCTCGTGCTTGGTATATGGATTCCATTTCCCAAGCACATCTCTGATCTTTTTCAGTGTTCTGTGTTCTTTTGTTTTTTGTATTCCGTCTTGTGTTCAGCAGTTTATTTCAGCACTTCTCTATGCTTCCATTGCTGCACCACTTCTGACATGGTATTAGATTGCAAGATCTAGGTTCCTGCTGCGATTTTTTTGATGATTACACGCCTTTCTTCCCTTTGCTGATCAGGCGATGTGCTGCTAGTGGCTTTTAATCTATGTGTACTCAACTACTACCTATGTTTTCAGACCAGCAACCTGTGTTTTCAGCCTGCACCTAGATTTCAGCCTGCAATGCTCAATTTGCTGCATCAAATGCTCAACCAGCCAACTGGTTTTTCTTTATTTTGCAACAATTGCCCTTCGTTTTTTATCAGATTTTTGGTTACATTGCATGTGAAGTCTTTGTTGTTGGTTTAGTTGTATTCCCTCTCCATATACTCTCTACCCTACTATCTTCTCTTCTCCTCCTCTATCAATGGCACCTCCGTATACTTCTACAGATGATAAGTTACATAGACCTGACTATCTTACATGGAGTGCTGTGATAAAAGCTTGGTTTGTGCAAAAGTGGATTTGGTACATTGTATGTGGAGCTATTCCTTGGCCTCAACGTACTTTTCTTCTTCCAGAAGATCTTGATGAGGACAACCATGAGGAAGCTGTGTTACATGGGATTCAGAAGATGCACGTGTATATTATGCACTGCTTTGGTATATTTCTAAAGAAGTTCTACTAGTGGTTACCTCCTACAAGACATCCCCAAAAATACAGTCGAAGCTTCACATGTCGTATAAGGCATCTTCCATCATGAGTGTTGTGACCCTTTATGGAAAGCTTTCACAAATGAAGTTTGTGCCGGAGGACACGATTCAATCCTTTTGCTCCGTGTTACAAAGTACAAGACCAACTTCAATGCAAGCAATCTGTCCTTCCAAAGGAACATCTAGTGGAAACGGTATTCTACAAGCTCCCCCCAATGTTTAATGGAGTGGCCAATGTTTTGTGGGCATAGACATCCTATAGACCTGTGAGCTTTACATGTGTCCTCCATGTTGCTTGAGCATGAGGCATCTATACGTTTACAAGGGAGGCTTCTCTCTCATTATGGAGGTTCCAATGAGGCCTTTACAGCTTTAGAGAGGGGTGACAAGAAGAAGTCAAAGGCCCAGTGTTATCAATGTGGTAAGAAGGGACATTTGCGAAAGGATTGCAAGGAGTTAGTTGCCTCACGGAAAAAGAAGGAAAAGAACAAGAATCGGAATGCGGACTCATCCGACGAGTCATTCTCTTCCTCAAACTTCGACTCGAATCCTCCAGCCAAGAAGAAGTCCAAGGCACAAAAGGAGTCCACTTCTTCAAATCGAGGGAAGGGCTTGATAGCCCCTTCCTCGATTGCTTTCTAGTCCACGTGATGCAATCATCCCTCACAACTCTCTAGTGCCATAGAGAAAGTATGAGGGTGGTGAGATGGGGCAACCGAGCCTCATCTATATAGGCATACACGCACACAAGTTCCAAAGAGGCTTCAACTCGAATCCTCCAGCCAAGAAGAAGCCCAAGGCGCAAAAGGAGTCCACTTCTTCAAAACGAGGAAAGGGTTTAATAGCCCCTTCCTCTGTTGCTTTGTAGTCCAGGTGATGCAATCATCCCTCACGACTCTCTAGTGCCATAGAGAAAGTATGAGGGTGGTGAGATGAGGCAACCGAGCCTCATCTATATAGGCATACAGGTACGTAAGTTCCAGAGAGGGACATCCCTGATACATTGACCGAAGTCTAGCAAGTCCAAATCCTAGATCTCATATTGACATCCAAGTTCATGATGGATTGTTATATGACAGAGAGCAAGATTTGCTCCTAGTCCGAGCTCACATGAGGAGACACTTTGGCAGTCTTGACCAAAGACGGAGAATCCATGCTCAGACTGAATAAGAGATTTGTTATGACTCTTCTCTATTTTCAAGAGTTGGTACAATCGACATCAACATCAAGTTCTCTTCGTCACCCATTGCTTGAGTATCCCTGGTTCTACCATGGTGATTCTTTGTTGTATGGACTGTGATTAGCCTTTATCATTGTATCATTATATTATACCAAATCCCCCATGATTTGAGAGAGGGTGTTAGCAGGTTTGTCAACTCATGTTGAATGCATACCTATTAGGACTAGGCACATTGCCTTTCATTTAGGTAATATTTTAGTGATTTTTGTGTAGTGTTTGTGGCATTTTATGCCAATCATCTAGCATTAAATGCTCGCGGACCGGCTATCATTTTAGGCCTCCTTTATGCCTATTTATTCTGTGGCTCCTCCTCCTCCCATTCAATCATCACCATTCTTCAGATGGTCTTCCTATTGGAGAGAGGAGCCAATGAATAAATAGGCACAAAATAGGCCTAAAATGGCAACAGGACCGATTGGCATAAAGTGCCACAAATGCCACACAAAAATCATTAAAATAATGCCTAAATAAAAGGCAATGTGCCCAACCCTAATAGGCATGCACAAACTCACACATGAGTTGACAAATCTGCTAACATTTTCAGTCATTAATTTTTTTGCGCTTTGCTACTGCTGCCATCATTGGCTGCAAATTCTTTCTCTTCTTGCTACCTGCATTTACTGATTTTCTGCCTTCATTTACTGCAGGCAATAGCATCTAACGCTTCTTGACTATGTTTTTCATTTGCAGCATTTGCATTTTCAGTCTCTTGGGCTCCTGAAGGCTACATTGACAAGGTTTTCAGCCTCTATCCATCTTATCCTGGCTGATCTTCCCATTTTTTGCAGATTTTGTGATCCAACACTACAAGTGTACTCCATTTAGTGCAGACTATGCTGTGCTTTTGGTTGTACTCTCTTTTTTTCGTGAAGATAATTGAATTAGTAGTAAATATTTACATCAGACCATCTGGTCAACATTCTTGGAGTAGAGCGAACAATCGCCAGTCAAGAAGCAGCAATATCCGAAAGAACCAGGTCAGCTGACATCATAGAAGAGATTTGCCATAACACCAATCCACGCACACGGGCCACATGCCCATGGCTGCTCGATGCTGAATCAAAAATAAAGGCATTGCAAGTACGCCATATATGCCACAGGGCTGTCCATCTAAGGAAATGGAATAGGCAAGAACAATCTGCACGCAAACAAGGCATAGAGGACATATTTCCCATAATCCACGAATGAATTGGTATGCGGTGCTGAGTCACCAAGTACCACATACCGGGAAATGAAATTCCAGATCTGTCACGAAACAACAAGGCAAGAGACAAAGAGGTGAAGCAATGTCTCATCACATGTACAGAAAACACGACGACCTGCAGAGATCTTTCAAGCACGGAGCACTTCTCCGGTTGGAAGACGCCCAATGAGCAACCTCCACATGAACACTTGACCCTGATACAAAACCTTAAACTTCCAAAGCTAGATAAATCTTTCCCACCACTTCTTTTTGCTATCCCTAAGATGCCATAACTTATTAACTTTCCCCATGACCCATCTCTTAGCTTCCACCATCTGATGATATATTTGATTAGCTGACCTTTTCTCAAAGTCATCAAGAAGCACAGACATCCAATCATGCCATGCCTCTAAAGATTTTCCTGTATGGATGACCAAATGTCCTGTATACACGAGGCACCCTAAAGTATTGACGAATACGCCTAAAAGAATAAAGGCAGGACTGCCCAGGAATAACACCATCACGGACCGTCTTCAACCCTAACCTAGCCATCCGATTAAACTTGTCTTGCTGCAAATCTTTTTGGGGCCAATCCAACAACCTCGAGGAAGCCAGTATTTCTCCTTGCAGCGAATTTTCCTCGTTACGAATATCCGAAGGACGCCAAACTGCAAAACGAAGCATCTCCTACTAGGAAGCAATCAAATGTGAAAGGAGAAAAGACTGGGAGACCTTTAGAGGCCTCATAGAATTAAGCGCATGCCACCAGGAAGCATGAATAACCGTGCTACAATGAGAGATACCAGTCTTTTCTATGAAGAATTTGGCAATATCTAACCAAGGATGACACTAAATACATAGACTCTACAAAAGGGATAGCCTCAAAGAGGCCATATGCAAATTAACATCCAATAAAGCTGCAACCCCCATCCTTTTCGGAGTGGACACATGTTGCCAGGAGATCCATACCTACCCCAAACGATTGCCTTTTTTTTTTCCACAGCATAAATCTGATAGGCTGGACCAAATCCAAAAGGGACTTCTTAGTCCAAGGAAGCAATGGAAAAAAGAACAAAATCATACTGATCATAACACATTGAGCCACTTTTAGTCTAACATGTAGAGGCCAACACTGAGATTTCCAATACATGAACCTGTTATGAATTCGGGAGGCCATCCAATCCAGCAAGGCACGAGGAGCAACCTCCACACCAATAGGATATCCCAAGTGTCTGGTTATATTACCCCTTGGGATCACAATTCCATTCCATCTCAAGGCCTGTAGATCATTCTCCGTACAGAGAGAAGGGTGGATATCTGAGTATTAATGTGAAGACCCGATGCCAAAGCAAAAAGATTCCATGCCACCATTGCCCAATTGACATTAATATGATCCGCCTTAAGGAACATAAAAGAATCATCTACCAAAGATTGGCCCACAAGCTGATCACCATTGAGAAGAGATAAGCCAACTATCTCAACTTGAGTTACCAACTTATCCAATAATGAGAGCATTGGGTGAGTTACCAAAGCAAATAGCAAAGGGTTGTGGCAAAATTTCCTCTGTAATCCCTCCATTAAGAGCAATACCAGCCACAGCACCCTGACTGATGGTATCAACTAGAGAAATCATACGGGGCCCAAAACCCATTGTAGACATTAATTGCCGCAAAAATGACCAACTAACATGATCAAATGTCTTCTCAATATCCAGCTGAAGCATAACAACCTGCCAGCTCTCTCTCTCTCTCTCTCTCTCTCTCTCTCTCTCTCTCTCTCTCTCTCTCTCTCTCTCTCTCTCTCTCTCTCTCTCTCTCTCTCTCCCTTTATTTTATCTTCCTATCCTCTCCAAATGGCTCCCCAGTGTTGTTCTATTGATGACAAACTATGCAGCCTTGATTACTTAGCATGGAGTGCTGTTATGAAGCCATGGTTTGTGCGGATGCAATCATGGTACATTGTTTCTGAAGCTTTTGAGCGTCCTGAGTGCTCCACTCCTATTCCAGTTGATTTCGATGTGGACAACTATGACAAAGTACATGCAATTTTGATCATGACCATGCATATTTTGCTCTTTTTCGTTGTATCTCTAAAGAAGTTCTTCCGCTTGTCACCTCCTACAAGACAACTTCAACAATATGGGCAAAACTTCAAATGTTGTACGAGACTCCCTCAACTGTTGGGTGTAAAGGCCCTTTGTTCACTTCCCATGTATTACACGTGTATTATTTATTTGTACATGTGTATGCACCCTTGTGGATAAACCCGTAAACCCTAAAGTATAAATACATTCGTTAATCTAAATTCAACACAAAATCGTGGAGTCTACTCTCTCTCTCTCTCTCTCTCTCTCTCTCTCTCTCTCTCTCTCTCTCTCTCCCCCTCCGCACTTTACGCCTACACATTGCTTCACATTTTGCAACTAACATTCTCTCTTCTGCCTTCAATTGGTATCAAAGCACACATTTTGAGGCATCTGGTCTTCGCGAGCACGCATCTCAAGGCAGATGTTCGTGGACTGCAGCAATAGCAAACTGTTCATGAACCCCAGGTGCACGCACATCGAGGCGACACTTTTCACGTCGGGTCATCAATTTTTCTGGTCTGTGTGTGTGCACAGCAGCTGTTCGTGGACTGCAGCAGTAGCTAACTGTTCGTGAACAGCTGCCCACACATCGAGGCGATGCTTTTCAGGTCAGGTCGTTAGTTTTTCTCATCTGCATGTGTGTACAGCAACTGACGACTGCATTTCTTGCAGCAACAGCAGCAAGCGACTGCATCTATTGCAGCAACAGCAGTCATTCTGACTGCACAAGGTCAGCTGACAGCAGGGACAAGTCTGCGTAGGCAGGCAACAGCTTGCAGGTGGCTGCGTGGCAGCAGGCAGCAGGCAGCAGCTGTAGGTGACTGTGTGGCAGTCAAGGCAGGTCAGGCAGGTCAGGCAGGTCACGCTGACCTGTAAACAGCATCTTTTGTGCAGAAATCTTGCTTCCTGAGCCGTATACTGTCTGAAATGCAGCAATTTCTTCAGTTTTTGGTACTCTGACTGAGCACACTGATTGGGTACAGCTTTGTATTGCTGTTTACAGCTGTGTATTTGGTAGGTACAGCTGTGTACTTGCTGGTTCGGCCTCTGTATTGGCTGGTTCTGCATAAACAGTAGTGGTTTATTGCTGATAGAGCAAGAACAGCACGTGTACTTGGTGGTTAAGCTTGTGTACTTGCAGTTACTTTGATTGATATCTGTGATTTTGGCAAAATGGCTACAACTTCTTCCAATTCTGACACAAAAAGTTTAATGGAAATCAAACAATTTGATGGTCAAGGTTTCGACCTTTGGAAAGATAATATGCAAGGTATTCTTTTCTTGAAAGATTGTGAAGATGTTTTGTAACAAAACAAGCTTGCACAGATGTCTAATGAAGATTGGGCCAAGATGAACAAGAAAGTCATGGCCTATATCAATCAAAATGGGTGTCACTGATGATATCCTTACAGGTATCAAAGGCTTGAATACAGGTTATGCTATATGGCAGAAGTTGAAGACCACATATGAAATCATCACACTTGTCAATCGCGTGCATCTGATGCGGAAGTTGGCGAATATGCGGATGGATGAGTCCAAGCCAGCTTCTAAGCACTTGAGTGCATTTTCAAGTATTCTAAATCAATTGAAGGATGCAAATCTTGATTTTGATTATAAGCTCAAAGCTATTTTCTTGATCATGACACTGCCAAACTCCTGGAAAACACTTATGGTTTCTTTGAGCAACAATCCTAGCCTCGCATATGATGGTGTGAGAGGATCTATTCTCAATGAAGAGATTAGACGAAAATTCAACGGGGAAGGTAGTAGTTCAGCATACAATGTCAAAGGCTGAGCTAATAACAACAAAGAAGCAAAAGTAAGGGTAGAGGGAAAGAAAAGCAGCAAGATGTCACATGTTATTAGTGTAGTCGTAAAGGTCACAAGAAGCCTGATTGTAGGTACTTTAAGAAGGAACACGTAAGAAAGAAGAACGCAACAAACAAGAAGAAGAAAGAGGACAAGGCTGATGCATCTAAGGCTTCAAAGGACAAAGAGAAGGTCAATGTGACCTCCAATGCTATCATTGAAGAACTATCTGATGGAGATGATGATGTACTTTGTGCTATTTGTGATGCCCTTGCACTTCATGTTCAAGACATGCACATTACCAAAGCAAATGTTATTGATGTATTACTGGCAATCAATGATGGACTGACACTGACATGAATAGTAGACTCTGGTGCTTCATTTCATGTGACTCCATGCTTGAAGTGCTTTGATACCTTTGATTCAGCCAACTATGGCAAGGTTTACCTTGGTAATAATCATGCTTCCAGTATTGATGGGATTGGCACCGTACATTTGTCTTTGGACAATGGTCAAGAGCTTGTGCTCAAAGATGTCAGATATGTACCTGGCATCAAGAAAAGTTTGCTATCTATGGGATAGATGGATCTGCACGATTACACGACAATGTTTGGTGGTGGTTTATGGAAACTTAAGAAGGGCTCTATGCTTGTTGTAAAGGGCTGCAAAAAGAGCACACTCTATTGCTTACATGCAAAGCCTTACCTAGAAAATTTCTTGCTATTTCTAAAATTGGCTCTCATTTAGAGCTTTTTAGCATAAGAGATTGGGTCATATGAGCCAAAAAGAACTTGAAGTTCTTACCTCTTTGAAAAGACTTGATGCTAAGGGCTCAAAGCTCGACTTTTGAAATGATAGTCAATTTGGTAAGCAAGTGAGAAATTTTTATTATTCTAGTGTCTCCCACAAACAAAATGTTTGGATTTGGTGCATTCTGATGTGTATAGTATGCCTATGAAATCTATGGGAGGTGCTGCATATTTTGTTTCATTCATTGATGATTGTTCCAAAAAGATTTGGGTGTATTTGTTGAAAAAGAAAAGTGATGTATTCGTTGCATTTAAGTCATTTCATGCATTTGTGATCACTCAAACAGAGAAAAAGCTGAAATGTCTCAAAACAAATAATGGGGATGAGTTCACATCTGCTGAATTTAAGTCCTTTTGAGATTTCCATGGTATCAAAAGGGAGCTTACAGCTTCATACAACCCTTCTTCGAATGGTGTGGCAAAAAGATATAACAAGACATTTGTGTGAGAGAGTGCAGTGCATGCTGTCCACTGCTAATCTCCCTCATGAGTTCTGGGGAGAGGCATTAAAACCGTGGTATGCATTTGCAACCCTTCTCCTAACAAGTCCTTAGAGATGGCATCCCTGAGGAGGTTTGGTCTGGCAAACCGGCCTCATATGACCATCTACGTGTCTTCGGTTGTGATGCATTCGTACATGTCACGAATGAATTGAGAAGTAAGCTTGATGCTAAGTCCACCAAGGGTACCTTTATGGGCTATGGTGATGAAGGTGAAATGGGCTATAGGGTATGGTTATCTCAGTCCAAGAAAATTGTACACAGTCGAGATGTAGTGTTTAATGAGGCAAAGTTGCTGAAAAATGCTTTGGCCAATGATGAAGACTCTAAGAGAGTCAATTTTCAGCATGTACAACCACCCACTATGTCAAAAAAGGAGCCTCATGATGCTTTACCACAAGCTGAAATTCACGATCAGCCGGTTAACTTTGAGCTAAAAGAAGTTGACAGCAAAGAGATGCTCATGAAGGTGCTGTGTTGGACAGCAAGATGTAGGTGCTGGTCCACAAGATGAAGGTGCTGAACAGCATGAACAGCATGCTGAACATGGTTTGCAGCAGCCAGAAAATGCTGAAATTTATCTACCTCCTAATGAGAGCCAATGCCAAAGAATGTAGATCATTGGGTACGCAAGTCTACTTGCTATTCAAGGATGCTAGCCGCTTTGTTAAACACTACAATGAGTACTAATGCACCACATTGTCCACTCGCAAGGACAAAATGGAGCTCACACCTATTATTGCCCGCCAACCTTTTGAAAAGTGGACCGTACATTTCATGGGACCAATCAACCAAGTTTCTTAGTACTCAAAGGCTCAATACATCATTGTAGCAACCAACTACATGACTAAATGAGTAGAAGCACGAACACCCCATAACAACATACGAACCACTGCTAGGCTTCTTTAGTAACAAGTCGTCTCATGATTTGGATGCCCCACAAAAATAGTCAACGTGATCGAGGGACATAGTTCCTAAATGAGATAATCCATCACCTTCTCTTCATGTTCCTCATCATCCATTGGAAATCTAGCCCATATTATCCTCAAGCCAATGGCCAAATAGAAGCTACCAACAAATTCCTCATTAGTGTCTTGACCAAGACAGTTTTGGTTTCATGCTATGACTGGGATGAAAAGTTCATGGCATCTCTCTAGGCATGGGCAGCCACTAAGATTTGCTCTTTGCATTATGTTATGCTGTCAAATGAGGGTGAGCCTCTTACTTACAAAGAGGCAAAGTCATGTAAATTCAACAGTAAGTGGGAGCTTGCAAAGCAAGAAGAAATAAAATCTTTGCATGCAAATGATACTTGGCATATTATGCCTCTACCCAAAGAAAGGAAAGCTCTTCCAAATAAGTGGGTGCATAAGGTAAAAATGGTTGATTGGAAACCCAAGTACAAGGCAAGATTAGTTGCCAAAGGTTATAGACAGAAGGAAGGTATTGACTTCCAAGAGGTCTTCTCTCATGTTGTGAAGATGACCACTCTAGGTGTGCTATTTGCTCTCACTATAGTGCTTTACTTGGAGCTGTACCAGTTGGATGTGAAGATAGCTTTTCTGCATGGTGATATAGATGAAGAGATCTACATGAAACAGCTTGAGGGCTTTGTAGTTCTTGACAAGGAGCAGTTGGTATGCAAATTGAAAGGCAGCCTGTATGGACTAAAGCAAGCACCACAACAATGGTACAAGAAGTTTGATAATTTTATGCTCTCTCATGGGTTTAATCGCAGCAATGCAAACCACTATTTGTACACAAAGAAGAATACTGATGGCAGCCCTATTATACGTGTTCTCTATGTAGATGATATGTTGCTAGCTGGGAAGACAAAAACTAGTCTTGATAATCTCAAGGATCAGCTGAAATCAGCCTTCTCTATGAAGGATTTGGAAAATGCAAAGCATATTTTGGGCATGAGGATCAGCAGAGATAGAAAGCAGAAATTGTTGTTTTTATCATAAGAAAAGTATGTTGAAAAGGTACGTGACAAATTTAACATGGCTGAAGCTAAGTCTCTTGGAGTCCCTTTGCCTTACGTTAAACTTAGCAAAGCCAACAACCCAAAGGATGAGATGGAAGCCAATGCAATGGAGCTCCTTATGCATCAGGTTGTGGCTCTCTTATATATGCTATGGTTGCTATTCGTCCAAATATTGCTCATGCAATGGGAGTTGTCAGTCGCTATACGTCTAATCTTGGCAAAGCACATTGGAGGTTGTCAAGTATATCTTCAGATATCATAGGGGTACACAAAGAAAGTGTATACGCTATGGACAGGGTGCATTGAGTTTGCAGGGATATTGTGATGCAGGCATGGCAAGTGACTTGGATACTCGCAAGTCCACTAGCAAGTATGTCTTTACAATTGCAGGAGGAGCAGTTTCTTGGTGCTCCAAATTGCAGAAAACCATAGCGCAGAGTACTACTAAAGCTTAATATATTTCAGCTACTGAAGCTTCCATGGAAGCTATTCGGTTGAACAGACTTGCTGAAGATTTCAGCCTGTCTATGAGTACTCCAATGTTGGGATGTGATAGCCAGAGTGTTGTGTATCTGGCTAAGAATGCCATGTTTCATTCGCACACCAAACATATTGATGTGCGGTACCACTTTGTCAAATAGATTCTGGAAGATGGTCTGGTCACACTGACCAAGATGAAAACACAAGATAACCTTGCAGACGTTCTCACTAAAAGTCTTGGCAAGGCTCAACATGAGCATTGCATACGACTAGTGGGAGTTGGTTAAAAGTTCACTTTGGACTTTTAAGTGGAAGGTTGTTGGGTGTAAAGGCCCTTTGTTCACTTCCTGTGTATTACACATGTATTATTTATTTGTACATGTGCATGCATCCTTGTGGGTAAACCCATAAACCCTAAAGTATAAATACATTATTTAATCTTTGTGTACCAACACATTGTTGGTACACACAAAAACGTGGAGTCTGCACACACACACACAAACACGGGGGCTGACTTTGATATCCCTCTACAGGGGCCACTTCACCAGTTTCCAACCACTACTCCTATATTGAAGTTGGAGGCTCTCATCACCTGCATATTACACTTTCGGGAGAACCACACTATATAGATCGCTCTTTCACCGTAGCTACCCTTTCCTACCATGGGGGAGGAGAATCATTGTATATCTGGAAAGGTCCCATGGGTCATAATTTGGCCTTCCGTGGATGATAATAAACTACTCTTCTCTCTCTCTCTCTCTCTCTCTCTCTCTCTCTCTCTCTCTCTCTCTCTCTCTCTCTCTTTTCATGGAGAATATTGAATTCAGTAGCAATATTTACATCAGACCATTAAGTCAGCTAAGAAAAACAAACACAAATGAAAGGCTACCAAGACTCTGACACACAAATATCACATGGAAAGGACAGCTGGTGTGGAGTGAACAATATCCAGCCAGGGAGTAGCAATGTCAAGAAGAACCAAATCAGCTAAAACCATAGAGAAGATCTACCATAACACTAAACCATGAACACGGGCCACATGACCATGGATGCACGAGGCTGAATAAAAAATAAAGGCATTCCGAGTACGTCAAATATGCCACTGAGCTATCCATCTAAGGAAATGAAAGAGGCAGGAATAATTTGAATGCAAAAAAGACATAGAAGTCATCTTTCCTATAATCCACGAAGGAGTCGCCGAGGACAACACACAAGAAACAAAACTCCAAATCTGTCGTGCAACAAGGCAAGAGATAGAGAGATGAAGCAATGTCTCATCACATGAAGTGCAAAATACACAACGACCACTAGAGATCTTGCAAGCTCGCAACATGTCCCCAATTAGAAGACCCCCAATAAGCAAACTCCACATGAACACTTTGCCCTGATAAGGAACCTTAGACTTCTAAGGTTGGATGAATCTTTCCTACCACTTCTTTTTGCTATCCCGAATATGTCATAATTTATTAGTCTTTCTAGTGACTCATCTCTTGGGCTCAACCATCTGATGATATATCTAATTAGCTGATCTTCTCTCTCTCTCTCTCTCTCTCTCTCTCTCTCTCTCTCTCTCTCTCTCTCTCTCTCTCTCTCTCTCTCTCTCTCTCTCTCTCTCTCTCCTGCACTTCACGCCTGCACATTGCTTTATGTTTTGCAGATGTCATTCTCTCTTCCGCCTTCATCAAGCGTGCATATAGTTACCCTCTATGGACAGCTCCAGCAAATGAAGTTTGAACGCATGCAATTTGCCCTTCCAAAGGCTCATCCTTGGAGCATTTACGAATCAAGAAAACTGGGGATCCTTTGCCAATTCAACAAAAAGATTTTTTGTTGTACGCATTCGATCCTTGAAGCTATCATCGAATTGTTCAAACCCTTACTGGTCATCAACCTCTTTGTGCATTGAAATGCCAACATTTGGGTCATTTTTCACATTTTCAACTTGCTGTCCATGCTGAGAACCATGCCCAACATCGTTCACCACGTGGCTGACCAAGGAGTGATGCATCCTCTCCACTTGATCCCATATCACCATGTGGAGACATGCTAGCTGTAATTCATTGCTGAGAACAATTTCAACATTAATGCAATAGTCTAAAGCTGCAATCACGTGTCGATTTGATGGCATCCCGGCACTATAACCAAGAAACCAGCCTTCCTTCCATGGATGGGTGGTAATTCACTAATTACAACTTAGTTGCAGCAGCAGCATTTATTACAAAACTAAGAAATGCAAATTAACTCACAATCTTGGACATTGGACACCCTGTTGGCCCCAAAATTGGCACCTGTTTCGGTATTTCTTTAACTTAATTGAAGAAGAAGTTGATGTACAATGGGATTTTCCCAATCCCTTTTGATATTCCAACTCCCCTTGCTGCCCAAAATGACCAACAAGTCTTCAATCTGATTTGCCCCTTGATTCGAGCAGTCAATTGGCCTTCACCCGCTTTGATGAGATGGAAAATGCCCTAAATTCATTGAATTTGACTGAAAACTGCTTTAGCCTTGTTGAATCCAAGCCTTGGAGCTCAATATCTTGCACACTTCCCAAGGCTGCTGCTAAACCTTAGTTTCTACTGCAAATTAGGGTTTACAGCAAAGAAATCTGAAATTTCTCATTCTCTAGTAATCTCAATGTTGTAATCTTCGAAGCAAGGTTGTAGAAAGGCTAGGAGATGAGAGAGAATATAGAGGAGAGAGAAAATTCAAACTTTCTTCGCAAAGAACTGAAGAGAATCAATCATTTACTGTTGCTACCCTATCTCAATAGCCTATAGATGTTGTCGCTGGTTGCAGATTGGTCTCCTCCGTCAGAAGTGAATGCAACAATGGAAGCATTAACATGTGCTGTAATAAACTGTTGAACACAAGACAAAAGAGAAAGGAACACTGAAGAACACATTACATATGAGAACTCAGATGTATGCTTGGGAAATGGAATCCATATATCCAACACGAGACAATTGCATACAACAACGAGTCACTAGCTGTGGGGCACTGACACTGGCTCCTCTCCTCAACAGAAGATCCACAAGTGTGATGATGAGTGACTCAATGACCGAGGAGGAAGAGCCTGAATAAATAGGACAAAAATATGTTCTCAATATGATCTGGTTGGCCAGCATTTAATGCAGGTCGACCAACAATAAATGCTAGATATTACCAAAATGAAGACCATTAAAAATGCCTAAAATATCTTAAATAATGCCCAGCCCTAAAGCATGCACAAACTCACACATGAGCTAATATATCTACTAACATTCTCCTACCCCTAGCTACCTTAGAAGGTCCACCAATGGCTGTAGATCAAACCAACAGCATCCCCTCCCTCCATAGCAACAAGGGACTCTCGTCCCAGGCCCCTAGAACACTAGAACACTGTCTCAAAACGGGACGCAAAGGTGGAACAAGGGACGTCCCCGTTCAGATTGGTCACAAGGGGACCGCCGTCCCCACATCCCCAAGACGTCTTACTTCTCAGGGACGGGACTGTCGGGAGACGGACAATCACCGTTCCCCGCTCCTCACGCAACTCCCACCCGCCTGACTCACAATCGCGCATCTCCCGCTCCGACACCTGCTCCAACTCCCCCCCACAACCCGCCTTACCTGCTTCAGCTTCCAACTCCTACCCCCCTCGCAGCACACCTTATTGCCCGCCGTGCATCCCGCCTTACTACCCGCCCCACAACCCTTCTTCGTCTTCTTCTTCTTTCTCTGGTCTCCTCCTCCATCTCCTCTTCTTCATTATCATCATCATCATCTTCTATTTCTTCTTGCTCCTTGTAATTTGGGCTCCTAGCCTCCCTACATCGGGCACCTGGGTCCCGCAGTGAGCAACTAAGCAACCAACATGGCTTCTTCACGACCGGCTCGTCAGGTCAGAGGGAGAGACAAATGCTTCGACACATGGTCATGGTGGAATGAGGTAAATGTTGAACGCCCATCAAGTGGAGGCAGATCACGCCCTTGGTCATGCAAGCTGCATCCATACCGGCGTACGAGTGGCACAAATAAAGTAAGGGCTCATTTACTGCATGAGCCAAGATTGAAAGTGCAATTTTGTCCCAATGCCACGTCGGAGAAGAGAAGGGAGCTTCTAGATCGTGCAGCTGGACAAAAGGCTCTATTTGCATCGAGGCGTGCACGAATGGCAGTCGATTCAGCTATACTTGCAGCAACGGCAGCAGCAGCAACTGATAGGCCTAGAGCTTCATCTACAATAGTGAGTGTGGCATCCACACCACATGGAGTCACTGGATTGCGTCCATATTCACCATCAGTGCCTTCGTCCTAGATGCCAGCTTACTCTCGAGGGAAGTTGGGACCTAATAAAAAAAGAGGAGACAGATTCAACAATGGCTCGTTTCTTCAGACACGACCATATTGCCTTTCATATAGTCAAGTTTTGAGTCTTGACAAATTGATATGCTCGAATCTTTACTATTTACATTTTTTTTCCTTAAATAATATAATTTTTAAATTTATAACTTCGTTATAACTTATATAATATAAACTTATAACTTGTTCTAAAATTATGTCATCATGATAATTATTGTGTTTATTATTTTATGTCCCTAGGTCGGAGTACTTTAGAGCCATGTTTAAGAAGGTTGGAGAGTATTGGCCTAACTATATGCTCTTCTCTTTTGAGACTTTACGCACCACCTTGCTCGATAAGGAAAAGCATGTTATGGAGCAAGCTATAGTAAACATAAAGAGAGATTGGGAGAAAAATGGTGTCACACTTATCACTGATGAGTGGAGTGACACGAGAAAGAGGTCTATCCATGGCATTGTAGCTTATTCTCAAGGAGAGATTATTTTATGTCATCCCATGATGCTTCAGGGACTGCGAAGTCCGCAGATCAACTTGCAGCAAAGTGGATCTCTGCCATTCAGATTGTCATGCTACATTTGGTGGTTGGTTTTGTGGCTGATGGTGAGTCCACAAATAGGGCAACAGGTGCCATTGTTCAGGGAGTGTATAAGCATATCACATTTTCTTATTGCATGGCGCATTGCTTGAATAACCTTTTGAAGAATATTGGTGAGTTATCATGGATCCATCCTGTGATACATGATGCAAATCCAATGGTTACTTTTATTTTAAATCACCAATACCTTCGCTATGAGTTTACAAAAAGATCAAAAAAGATGTTGAAGTATTCAGACACACGGTTTGCCTACAACTTTTTGATGTTGGGACGCCTCAGAGAATGTATGGGTGCAGTGAGACAGTTGTTTGTCAGTGATAAGTTTAGTACTTCTTTATTGGCAGTCACTCCTGTGGGCATAACATACAGAGGAAATGCAAAGAGCAATGAATTTTGGGATAATGTAAAAAATTTTGATGCAATGGTTGTGCCTATTGTACAATTGTTGAGACTCATTGATGGTATGCAGCCATGTATTGGCAAAGTGTACGAGACAATGGATAGGATGATTGAAAAGTTAAAAGATTTAGTGTCTGATGCTGAGCAATATAAGGAGATACATGATTTAAGTATTGAGAGGTGTAATGCATATAGCTCGCCTCTGCATTCAGCTGCATTCGCTTTGGACCTTGAGTTTCAGGGTAAGGATCAAGAAAATGATGCTGAGGTCAATCTCCATTGGAGGCAAATTCTTGAGCGCATGGTGCATGATGTTGACACTAGGCGCAAAATTCGAGATCAGCTTGCTCTCTATAGGAAAGCAAGAAACTCTTATGGTTATGCAGATGCTCTACATTACCGATGCAGGGTTGGGGCACCTTTGTGGTGGCAGGATTTTGGATCAAATGGGCCAGAGTTCATTTTGTATGTTGGTTCTAGGTTTATGGCTGGTTATAGCTTGGTATCCAATTATCAGCTGCCTATATGATGTCATGACCTATTGCCACATAGCACAGCTTGTAGATGCTCATTTTGTTGCAGATGATGATAATTTCCTTTAGATCTGTTCTCCTTCAACATTTGTTTTTAATTTCTATCTTTCAAGTTTGAAGTTTGAACTCTTTTGTAATACATTGATTGTTAAAGTTTATCCATACGGTTTGTATTGTTAGCAGATATCAGTCAGCTCATGGTGTGAGTCTGTGTTAGAGGCTGGGCATTTTATGCAGTATTTTATGGCACATTTTAGTGGCCATTTATGATGTATTATTTAGCATTTGTTGCTGGCCGACCAGCATTAAATGCTGGCCGACCTGCATTTTATGCTCCCCACTTTTGTGGCTATTTATTGGGCTCCTCCTCCACAGTCTTCAGTGCTTCAGCCATCAGTGGAGATCCTTCTGGGAGAGAGGAGCCGGTGCTGAGGAGCCCACGCAGCCAGTGACTCACCGTTGTATGCTGCTGTCTCGTGTTCGATATGGATTCCATTTCCCGAGCATACATCTGAGTTCTCATCTGTCTACTGTGTTCATTCTTTCTTTCTTTCTTCTGTCTTGTGTTTCAGCATTTATTTCAGCATATTCTTTACGCTTCCATTGCTGCACCACTTCTGAAATGGTATCAGATTTCAGGCTGCAACCTATTTGTGCTGTGTTTTCTTGCTGTTTTCAGGATTTACACCCTTCTTGCTGATCAGGCGGCTGTCCTTCCTGCTGGCGACTGCTGATTTGCTGCTGGCGACAGTGTTTCAGCATTTGCGTTTTGCGTTTTTCTGGACAGATTTGCGTTTACTGCTGTTCCACTCTTTGCTGCCCGTGTTTTCTTCATCAACCTGCTGGCAACAGTCTTTAGCCCCTGTTTCTTCAGTTTGCAGCCTGTGTTTTGCTGTTTACAGCATTATTTTTGCCTGTTTTTCTGATTATTCAGGCCGTTTTTGCTGTTTTTGGCAGTTTTTGACTGATTTTTCCACTTTGTGCAGCAGCTTTTGGCTTATTTTGGTCAGCCTTTGGGTTATATTGCATGTGAACTCACTATTTTTGGTGTTTTTGGTTGCGTTTTGGCTGTGCTCACTCTCCCAACGACCTTCTTTTCTTCTACTTCTCTTTTTATCCTCTCCATATGGCTCCTCCGTGTACTTTCTACAAGCTCCCCCCGGAGTTTGATGGAGTGGCCAATGCTTTGCGGGCGCAGACATCATCGACTCCTGTCAGTTTTACACATATGACCTCGATGCTTCTTGAGCATGAGGCATCCTTGAGATTACAGGGGCGGCTTCCGGCACATTATGGAGGTGAGGCTTATGTAGCTTTAGAGAGGGGTGACGGGAAGAAGAAGTCGAAGGCCCAGTGTTACCACTGTGGCAAGAAGGGACATTTGCGGAAGGACTGCAAGAAGTTAGCGGCTTCCAGGAAGAAGGAGCAGAAGACGAAGCGGGATGCTGACTCTACCGATGAGTCCTCTCCTTCATCAGACTCCGACTCCGATCCTCCGACCAAAGGGAAGTCCAAGGCACGGAAGGGATCCTCTTCTTCGGATCGCGGGAAGGGCTTGGTGGCCCCTTCCTCGGCTGCTTTCTAGTGGTGGTGATGCGGTCATCCCTCACGACTCCTCGGTGCCAAAGAGGGAGTGTGAGCGGGTGTTGGTGGGGCTGCAGTGCCTCATCTATATTTTGATGCAGGTGCACAGGTTCCAGAGAGGGATGTCCCTGACGCATCGAGGGTATCTGGCAGTGAAATCCTAGAGACTGGTGTTGATTTCTGGGTTCATGATGAGCTGTTCTTCTGGACAGAGAGCGAGAGGCTTTCGTCTGGAGCTCACATGAGAGGACACTTTGGTGGTTTGGCCAAAGGCGAGAACTCCATGGTCACATGTTCAGAGACATGTTTGGCAGATTGGCTTTGTATGTCCTGAGTGACATAGGTGACATTACACAGAGAGCTGCTATGAGTCTTCTCTATTTTCAGGTGTTGTTGGTATGATCGACATCGACATCAGATACTCTCCGAGGCATCTTGGTGGTGGGCTGGCCACTCACCGCTTGGACATCCATGGTTCTTCTGGTGTTTCTTTGTTGTGTAGTTTATGATTCTCCATCATTGTACTATTTCATTGTATCCGATCACACATGATCTGAGAGAGGGTGTTAGCAGATATCAGTCAGCTCATGGTGTGAGTCTGTGTTAGAGGCTGGGCATTTTATGCAGTATTTTATGGCACATTATGGAGGTGAGGCTTATGTAGCTTTAGAGAGGGGTGACGGGAAGAAGAAGTCGAAGGCCCAGTGTTACCACTATGGCAAGAAGGGACATTTGCGGAAGGACTGCAAGAAGTTAGCGGCTTCCAGGAAGAAGGAGCAGAAGACGAAGCGGGATGCTGGCTCTACCGATGAGTCCTCTCCTTCATCAGACTCCGACTCCGATCCTCCGACCAAGGGGAAGTCCAAGGCGCGGAAGGGGTCCTCTTCTTCGGATCGCGGGAAGGGCTTGGTGGCCCCTTCCTCGGCTGCTTTCTAGTGGTGGTGATGCGGTCATCCCTCACGACTCCTCGGTGCCAAAGAGGGAGTGTGAGCGGGTGTTGGTGGGGCTACAGTGCCTCATCTATATTTTGATACAGGTGCACAAGTTCCAGAGAGGGATGTCCCTGACGCATCGACGGTATCTGGCAGTGAAATCCTAGAGACTGGTGTTGTAATACATTGATTGTTAAAGTTTATCCATACGGTTTGTATTTGTCATTTGCTCATCTCATGTTCGTTATGCGATATGATGATAAAATTCAATGAAAAATGATGTTTTTAAAGCTCAAATTGTGCTTGTTTATACACTTCATTGCAGTGGAGTCCAATGTGATGAGCTGAAAACTGTTTTATATGTGAAAATGCATTTTTTTAATATACCATTCCCCTCCCCGTCCCTGTTCCCTAGTTTTGGCCAACCCCCGTCCCCGACCCCATTCACGTCCCCCATTCCTTGTTTCTATACCTCCCTCTCTCTTACAGGCTGAATGCACTAAAATGCCTCGCCAAACTCTGAAGACGTTTTTCAATCTTAAATGGGCATTTTTGATAAGTTGCAATCTTTCCAAATAGTTTTTTCAGCATTATCCATAATTAAATATTAATTTTTAATCTTTAAATACTGAAAATTAATCTAATAATTATTTCAATGCCCAAAAAAATAATTTGACTCATTAATCATTAAATTGACTAGGCACCTTCCATTCCCAAGTATCTTTGCACCATCTTTGATTATCAAATTGAACGTAGGTACCATTAAATGTCACTTATCTAGTGTCACAACCAATTGGCACCAGATACCACCAAGTACATATGCAACATAAATTATAGCAACTTTTGCCTTTGATATATCATGATTTCCTCGGATCTCAAGTTCGTAAATCTACTCTAACCCAAGTTACACCTCACATCTGCAACATTTACTTAACCAAGTGATTAAAAATTACCCACATGTTAAGTGAGGTTTCAAAAATACATGTCATGACACCAAACCACATGGTATAAGAGAAATAGAATATGGATAAGAACCAAGATTGAGGGGGTAGATGAAGTAGAAGAGGTATTGGGATAAATGGTGAGATAAGACTCGAGATGGAAATTAGATTCTAAAAGATATAGATTTGAATGAAAGATGAATAATGAACTAAAAACTAAAACTTAAATATTGAATCTTGATTTTTAAGATTATCTCAATAATAGCTTCTCGGATACGTACGTATATAAAAGTCCCCCATTGTTATTTATACTCTTTACCCCACATTTACGGCCCGCAAGAAAAATATGTCCAGAGGTGAAGAAACAAGAATGTTGATGGTATCTCGTTTCTTCTTCTCACTCCATCCATCAAAAAGTATGGTGCAACCATACTTTGCCCATCCAACATACATGAGCTCGAGAGATTTGTTGATTCTCTTCCTCTCCTTGTCGGGCTTCTTGGTCCACATGTCGTTGTAGGTGATGTCGTACCACCCCTCACATGGACCAATCACGGCAATGGCTTTGATCATTTTTTTCCACCTATTCACTCGAAGCAAATGAAATGGGAGATTGCACTCAATGATAGTACATGCAATCTCTATCTCTCCATTCTTTTACCTCTCTTTGAGGAAAGATAAAGGACCGGAAATACCACCTGTAGCTTCTTATAGCAACGCTTGCCTGCATGGCTTTTTGCTTCCAACAGTGGTGTCGAAGTACAAGGCCGTTGAGGCACATGGACTAGGATTAGGAGTTTCAAAAGTGCCACATCCAAGTCAATAGTGACCACCTCTAGTGACCACCTCCTCTTGAGCCTTTACCATGCTCAATGACGCATGACCACTTTGATTGGAGAGGAAAGAGTGCCTCATGATTTCGTCCTTGCCCATCCAACATACATGAGCTCGAGGAATTTTTTGATTCTCCTCCTCTCCTTGTCGAGCTTCTTGGTCCACATGTCGTTGTAGGTGACGCCGTACCACCCCTCACATGGACCAATCACGGCAATGGCTTTGACTATTCTTTTCCACCTATTCACTAGAAGCAAATGAAATGGGAGATTGCACTCAATGATAGTACGTGCAATCTCTATCTCTCCATTCTTTTACCTCTCTTTGAGGAAAGATAAAGGACCGAAAATGCCACCGATAGCTTCTTATAGCAACGCTTGTCTACATGGCTTTTTGCTTCCAACAGTGGTGGCGAAGCACAATTCTTTTACCTCTCTTTGAGGAAAGATAAAGGACCGAAAATGCCACCAATAGCTTCTTATAGCGACGCTTGTCTACATGGCTTTTTGCTTCCAACAGTGGTGGCGAAGCACAAGGCCGTTGAGGCACATGGACTAGGATTAGGAGTTTCAATAGTACCACATCCATGTCAATAGTGACCACCTCCTCTTGAGCCTTTGCCATGCTCAATGACACATGACCACTTTGGATGGAGAGGAAAGAGTACCTCATGATTTTGTCAACTATGGATTGGGGGATTTGAGAACATGGGCTGCATTGATCACCCACCTTGGTCAAATGGATGATGAGCCTTGTTACACTACTTGTCATGGTCTTCCCACAAAACTTGCAAGTCCAACGTAGCAATTTGACTTGCTTGTAGTCTTTTCAAGATTTGTGGTGTAGAGATGAAAAGCTTTCATGGAAAGGCCTAGGCATTGTGGAAAGGAATGAGAAGAAAGGGAAAGAGAGAGAGAGAGAGAGAGAGAGATTTGGAGAAGGGAGAGGGAGAAGAAGAGAGAGAATGTAATATGGATAAATGAAACTTGAAAGTGAGAGAGAGAGAGAGATAGGTATTAGAGAGAGGAGAGAGAGAGAGAGAGAGAGAGAGAGGATATAAGGAAAAGGGATAAGAAGAGGAAGAGAAAGGGATAGGGATAGATATGGATAGAGAAACTTAGAAGATATGAGGGAAAGGGAGAGAAAAAGAGAGGAGAGAGGAAGTAGGGTGATTGAAGAAGATATAAGCTTGAAAAGATTGAAGAAGATGAGTAAACCGATTTGTGTGGTGA
Organism: Lygodium microphyllum; assembly: GCF_053477565.2. Classification (NCBI taxonomy): domain Eukaryota; kingdom Viridiplantae; phylum Streptophyta; class Polypodiopsida; order Schizaeales; family Lygodiaceae; genus Lygodium; species Lygodium microphyllum. The sequence goes on from NC_141150.1 coordinate 18,520,333, forward strand.
GATAGGGGAGAGGGGGCTGCTCTTTTATAAGGATTGAGGTGAGGGAGAGGAGAAGAGGAAGGAGTCTGATTCATGAAGGAGAAAGAAGTACGAAAGAAAAAATGAAGTTCAAACTTCAAACAGTCCCAAAAAACAAGCAAAAAGAGCCAACAATCGGATTCTACATGCAACCAATGGTCATCTTTTTCAAACTATTCGAACACAGGAATCTTGATGGTACTATACAGTACGGCCATATGAAACGGTATCGTGCGGAACGTCGGTAAGTAGGAATAATCAAGGATGACAGTGGGATGCCCATAATATGCTACAAGACTTTCTTCACACTAGCAATGACCTCCAAGTGGACTAGGGCAACACGAGGATGAAGGTTGGTTAGTAGGAAAAATCAAGGATGACAATGGGATACCCACAATATGCTACAAGAGGATTTTGTTAGCAAACAACCTAAATCTAAGTCAAACAAAGACTTTGGGAGCTCCATCACTATCTCAATCTGACATTTATTATTGTGTGTCCATCTTTTCCATTTCAAGCACATTGGGTGAAGATTAGGGTTTCTTCTTCAAACACCAAGCAATCCATGTCTCCAACACAAGAAGTACCAATGCAAGCATACATGTTAGCCCTTAACTAAAATACAAAACCTAGCATATAAGTACCAAAAAGAGATCAAAACTTGCATGTAAGTTTCATAGTGGGATGCTTTGGTGCTAAACAAAATAAAAATAAAAAGAAGCTCAAGTAAACTGGTAAGTAATAAAGTAAAGAAATTTGCGGATGCAGCAAAAGACAAATGAAATAAAGTCAAATAAATTTTTAAAAAATCCTAAAACGAAGTAGGCTAAGGCTAAATTGACCTATGGGCTTTACTCATTAGCCTAATAAACTAAAACTACTAAGTAATGCTAGACTAGCCTAGAGCACCCTAAGAGACTAGAAGATGCTAGCCTGAGTATTCGTACCCAATGAAACTTGTGGCAAGGTGGGAAAGTGATCTTAAGTGGGGTGCATCTAGAGAACCTGAAATGGTGGCAAAAAGTACCGATGGTGAGAAATCTATTATAGGGACCGAGAAGATGCTAGACTAGCCTAGAAACTTATCGCAAGGTGGAAAAGTGATCTTAAGTGGGGTGCATCTAGAGAATCTAAAATGGTGGCTAAAAGTTGTTAAAATGTCGGATCTAGAGCATGGCAGGAGCTATGGAGGTTGGAAGATGAAGACTAAATTCATGTTGACATGGACAATGAGTAGACAACTGTTACACAAGTGAATTAGGTTCCAAGATAAAAGCTTGGACTCATAAAGACAATCTTGTGTATTGGACTAACAATGACACTAACTGAAAGAGGAAAACATCATGATATTGTATTCATCATTGTAAAAGTGATAATCAAGTACAATGCTTTACAAAAGTTGGGTTGTTACACTCTCTTCACTGTGCATATGGGATTCAGGATATCTCTTCCTAGAGCATACATCATTTGTCTATTTCTCAATAACCCCCTCAAATGATGAGTCCCTACACTTGCTAGCTTTTGCATCCCCTCCCCCCCCCCCCCCCTACATGGTGACATGGCCCAGGAGACTAGCTCGTAGGCAGCCTAATCAAGTTAAAGCTTGAAACTTTACATCTTTGGCAAGGGTTTTTACAAAGCAAATCCTCTAAGGGAAAAATAGAGATCCACTATGGAAAAAACATATTAAAGATACAGTGAAAATTCTTTAGAACAATCTATCAGAGTTGTTGATGGTAGCGGAAGCATCTTCTTCTTCATTCATGAATTGATTTTGGTGGTGATCATTCGGCATTTTCTGTGCTCTTTTCTTGTGGAAACATTCACTGGCTATATGGCCAGTCTTGCCACAATAATGACATATAATCCGATCCTTGTTGTTGTTGGTGTTGAGTCCTCGACCATGACCTCTTGCTCCATAAGTGCCCTTGGTGTACAAGAGACTGTTGTTGGTGGTGTGTTCCTTTGCAACCTTGCTTTTAACTTTGCTTTCTCCATCAAGTAGTGAGTGCTCAATATCTTTAAGTGAGAGACTTGGAACATCACTTAGGGTGGACACAAGATTCTCATATGGATCCTTACTTACACTTGCAAGCAGTACGGCTATTGCTTCATCTTCATCAATATTCTTCTTAAAAGTTACAAGCTGGGTTTTTAGGCTCTTGAACTTGTTAATGTGTATGGTCATGGAAGTACTATCTTTTATATCTAGTTTATAAAACTGCATGAGTAATTTTACCTTTGAATTATTTGCTTGGGTACCAAAGATCCTGTCAAGTTCCTGCCAAGCAATTCTAGCATATCTCATGCTAGAGATATGATGTAGCACATCATCACTTAGTCCCCAGGCAATGATGCCTAGTGCCTTGTTATTCATCTTCTTCCATTCTTTGGTTTTTTATGGAACTACTACAAGGATCCTGCTTTCTAAATCTTCTTTCCCGCCATCTGTATCACCTTCATCATCTTCAAAGAGATCCCAGAAGTCTTTCGTCATGAGGTGATACATGGACTTTTCCTTCCAGGCATGGAAACCTTCTCCATTGAACTTTGCTATTTGTTCAATCTCTGCCATTTTTTATCAACAACAAATCAGCCAACAAAAGAGTTGTACTTCAATGTGTCAAGAGACACAAGATGATTAGTGTTTAACAACATTGCATGAGTATTTTAAAAAATACTATATCGGAGCTCAATGTTGGATGTTGATGCTTGATCTTCTTCTTGCTTGTTGATTTAGTGTGATGCTTTGCTCGAAATTAAGTGCTCAGTAAGACCAAAGTAATAGAGTCTTCAATGGACTGAGAGAAGTAAGAAAATGAAAGGTTTTATGACCTTGAAGGTCAATGGCTATGGCTGCCCACAAAGATGACACTTAGGGTCTCTCAGATTGTGATCAACAGAGAGAGTATTTTAGGGAACCCTCTTGGGTGAGGTTAGCCCACTTAGGGGGCTACCAAAGCCCTATGGTGGGAGCACAGATCACGCAACATGGAGATGATGGCAATCGTATGACCATCATGAAGGGGAGAGAGTGCGCAATGGAGTATGAGAGCAAGACACGAGCTGCAAAGCTAGGAGTTAGAGAGAGTGAATGCAAAGACAGGTGTACCAAATCATGATAGTACACAAAGAATAAAAGAATGTATTTAAATGTTAGGGTACATTAAGGGTGTGTTCATACCCTAAGACTATTTACACAGAGACGAAGGGACTTTACACACCCAACAACCTTCCACTTAAAGGCCCGAAGTGGTACCTTTAAGCTAACCAACTCCCACTAAACGAATGCAATGCTCATATTGAACCTTTGCAAGACACTTAGTGAGAACATCTGCAAGGTTATCTTGGGTTTTGACCTTAGTCAATGTGACAAGACCATCATCCAAGACCTGTCGATTAAAGTGATATCGAACATCTATGCGTTTGGTACGTGCATGGAACATGGCATTCTTAGCCAGACATACTGTACTCTGGCTATCACAACCAAGCACTGGAGTACGTGAAAAAAGACCAAAATCCTTGGCCAAATGGCCAAGCCAAATAGCTTCCTTAGAAGCTTCGGTGGCTGAAATATATTCAGCTTTTGTAGTACTTAGTACCACAATTTTCTACAATCTTGAACACCAAGAGATAGCCCCACCAACCAAAGTAAAAGCATACCCACTGGTAGATTTCCTAGTGTCAAGATCTCCTACCATATCTAAATCACAAAATCCATGCAACTCTAGTGTACCCTTTCCATAGCATATACACTTTTCTTATGTACCTTTCAAGCATCTGAAGATACATTTCACTGCTTCCCAATGTGCCTTGCCACGGTTAGACATAAATTTGCTAACTCCTCCCATTGCATGAGCAATGCCAGGGCAAGTTGCAACCATGGTATACATCAAAGATCCACAAGCTGATGCATAAGGTATGCCCTTCATGGCACTAGCAACTGCATTATCTTGAGGGCAATTAGATTTGCTAAGCTTTGTATGTGGCAGTAAAGGCACATCAAGAGGCTTAGCATCAGCCATATTAAACATGTCAAGTACAATGTTGATGTACTTGTCCTGTGAGAGAAACAACAAATGCTGCCCTCTATCTCTTTTAATGTGCATGCCCAAAATGTGTTCAGCTGCCCCCAAATCTTTCATGGAGAAGGCTGAACTCAGCTGCCCTTTAAGAGCATTCAAAGTACTCATGCTGTCCTACAATCAACATGTCATCCACATATAAAACCAGTACAATAAGGCTTCCATCATCAGCCTTTTTAGTGTATAAGCAGTGATCTGCATTGATCTGCATGACTGCATTTAATCCATGGCTGAGCATAAAGGTATCAAATTTTTTGTACCATTATCTAGGGCTTGTTTCAACCCATATAAGCTGCGTTTCAACTTACAAACCAAATGCTATTTTCCTAGAATAACAAATCCTTTTGGCTGCTTCATATACAACTCTTCATCCAAGTCACCATGAAGAAAAGCGGTCGTCACATCCATCTGATCCAACTCTAAATCCAAGGATGCAATGAGAGCAAACAGAACACGAAGCGTAGTCATCTTCACCACAAGTGAAAAGACCTCTTGGAAGTCTATGCCTTCCTTCTATGTATAGCCCTTAGCAACCAATCGTGCCTTGTACTTGGGCTTCCCATCAATACATTTCACTTTGTAAACCCATTTGTTAGGAATAGCTTTCCTATCCTTGGGTAAAGGTACAAGCTCCCATGTGTTATTTGCATATAGAGACTTCATCTCCTCTTGCATAGCAAGCTCCCACTTTCTCTTGTTTTCACATGACTGTGCCTCTTTAAATGTTAGAGGCTCACCCTCTTCAATCAACAAACTGCAATCAAAAGACGGCTGAAACCTCAGTGGCTGCCTTCTGACACGCGTAGACCATTTTACCCAATGATCTGTATTATCAGGCACTGGGCTTACATCCTCAAGAATGTGCACACCATCACCAGGTGACTGATTTTCAGTATTTTCTTGCTGCTGTAATCTGTTTTCAGCATGTTCTTCTTGCTGTCCTATTTCATCCCGTGCATCTATTTGCTGTCCATGATCTTCTGGCTATAGCACAATAGGTTGCTGCTCATTTTCAGCATCAAAAGGGACAGAACTTTCAGCTAATGCCTGCTGAATGGCTGGCTGTTCATGCTGAAATTTGACTTCTTTTTGTCAAGATCACCATGTGTAGCATTTTTCAACAACTTTGCCTCATTAAATACTACGCCTCGACTGCGTACTATCTTCCTGCCCTGAGGAAGCCAAACTCTATAAACCATCTCTCCCTCATCTCCATATCCCATGAAGATGCCCTTGATGGATTTCATGTCTAGTTTGGTCCTCTGTTCTACAGGTACATGCACAAAGGCATCACAACCAAAGACACACAAATGGTCATATGAAGCAGGTTTGCCAAACCAAACCTCTTCAGGAATGCCATTTTCCAATGCACGATTGGGAGAGTGATTGTATACGTGAATTGCAATTTTAAGAGCCTCTCTCCAAAACTGCTGCGGGAGATGCAAGATTATAAGGGGTTGTCAACTCCCTCTTAATGCCATGCATCTCACAAAACTTGTTAAATTCATTTGAGACATACTCACCCCCATTATCTGTTCTTATGGCTTTTAACTTACGCCCTTTCTGTGTGGTAACAAAAGCATGAAACTTTTTAAAAACATCCAACACTTCCTTTTTGCTTTTTAGTACGTACACCTATAACTTTCTACTGAAATCATCAATGAAAGTAACAAAGTAGCATGCACCCCCATACGAATTAACAGGCATAGTGCACACATCAGGGTGTACTAAGTCAAGGACATTAGACTTCTTGACGACACCAGAGTAATAAGGAGACTTCACTTGTTTTCCATATAAGCAATCATTATAAAATTCGAGACCAGAGCCTTCTACATCAAATCTTCCTAAAGAGGAGAGAATCTGAAGGCCTTTCTGGCTCATATGACCAAGTCTTTTGTACCAAAGCCCCATTTGTGAATGGACTTCAACCACAGCCAAAAACTTGCCAAGTAATGCTTTACAATGCAAGTAATATAAAGTCCCCCTTTTGCTGCCTTTAACAATCAATATAGAGCCCTTATGGACCTTCCAAGAGCCACCACCAAAGGTAGTAAAATACCCTTTAGCATCAAGTTGCCTAACTGATAGTAGACTTTTCTTTATGCTAGGTACAAATCTGACATCCTACAAAATCAGCTCTTGGCCATTTTCAAGGGCCAAGTAAATGGTGCCAACACCCTCTATCAACATAGAGCCCTTATGGACCTTCCAAGAGCCACCACCAAAGGTAGTAAAATACCCTTTAGCATCAAGTTGCCTAACTGATAGTAGACTTTTCTTTATGCTAGGTACAAATCTGACATCCTACAAAATCAGCTCTTGGCCATTTTCAAGGGCCAAGTAAATGGTACCAACACCCTCTATCTCACATGCATAGTTATTACCCAAGTAAACCTTGCCTAGGCAACCTGCAATGTATTCAGAAAATGACTCCACATGAAAAGAGGCACCGCTGTCTACTATCCATGATTGTGACAACCCATCATGAGCTGAAAGTAAGGCATCAATTACCTCCTTTTTGGTGATGTGCATATCACCTACTACTGCCATAATATATGCATCATTACATGAGGCTACAACAAGTATCTCTTCAGTGTCAGGAAGCTCTTCAATCACCACACTAGATGCAACATTTGCCTTTGCAACTTCTTTTGAGAAAGAGTTGTCATCATCTTTCTTATCATCCTTCTTTTTCTTACCCTGCTATTTCTTTCTTTCTTGCTCTTTCTTAAAGTACCGGCAATCAAGCTTTTTATGCCCTTTACGCCCACACGAATAGCATGTGACATCCTGTTGTTTGCCCTTGCTTTTGCTTTTGCTTTTGCTTTTCCCTTTATTGGCTACATTACCCCTCTTTTCAAACCTGCCTCTTACATGGTAAGCTAAGCCACTGCTTTCACCACTAGACTTTCTTTTGATTTCTTTATTAAGGATTGAACTTCTAACACCATCAAAAGTCAAAGCAGGGTTGTTGCTAAGTGACAACCAAAGATTCCCAGCTGTCAGGCAAAGTCATCAATAAGAAAATAGCTTTCAATTTATCATCCAAAGCCGCCAGACCAGAGTCTGGCAACTAACTCAAAACCCCTGTGAAAGCACTCAAATGCTGGCTTAGACTCATCCAACTCCATGTTCACAAGTTTACGCATAAGATGCACTTGATTTACGGAGTTGTATTTTCATAAGTGTCCTTAAGCTTTTTCCGTATAGCATAACCTGTATCAAGACGCTTGATGTCTGTAAGTACATCATCAAACACTGCCATCTTAATGTATGCAATGGCCTTCTTATTAAGTCTATCCCAATCCACATCTATCATAGCTGCAAGCTTAGTCTCCAAGAGAGCATCTTCATAGTCCTTGAGAAACAAAATGCCTTGCATCCTATCCTTCCACAAGTCAAAGCCAATGCCATCAAACCTCTTGATTTCAAAGAGGGATTTAGTGTCACTGCTGCTAGAAGCATTTGCAGCCATTTTTCAATAATACACCAGAAATTCAATGCTCAATTTACGATAGCAAAAATGAGCTGAATATTCAGCTGATTTCAGCCCAAATTTTCAGCAAATAATAGCAAGAATCAGTCCAAGTATGCGTACAGCAGTAGAACGAATGACTTTCAGCAATATGACTGCAATTTCAGCATACATTAAATGCATACATCACTGCCAGGTAACTCCCACTTCAGCAATATCACCAAAAATACATCTGCAACAATCCCAGATCTGCAAATGATCACTAAGACTGCTGCAACATGAATAATCAGCAATACATCAACTCAATGGGAGCTGCGCGACATGTGTACTGCATACATATGTGCCCGTATCAAATTCTAATACACAAAACACCAAGAAATCTCTGCAATTTCTCCAAAATCGCACAAGCGGGAGATAAAAATGCTCAAATCACTCTGCTTATGGCAACAAAATTGCTTCAGCAATATTCCCAAAGTGCATTTCACACATCAACTTTGCCAAAATCCACAAATTTCAACAAAAGCTCCAAAATTTCACTATCAAATCTGCCTCAATTGCATTAATACATGTTCCTGAGAGCATAAAACGAGCAAATTTAGCAAAATTTCACAAAATTTTGCAAAAGCCCCAAAATTTCCGGGTCCAAGTGTGTACGAATGTCAGCCAATCTGACTTAGCTGAACAAAATTTCACCAATACAGCAAAAGCCCCAAATTTTATGAGTCCAATGTTGAGAAACTTCACTCAAATGAGTAAAATTTCAGTAGATTTGGCGAAATCCCCAATTCAAATGCACACAATGTCTGCAATTTCAGACACAGATGCGTCAATTTAGCATGAACAGCACACAATCTGAAAAGCCCCAAATTTCATGTACAAATCTGAGAATTTTGAAGAAAAACGAATTTGTGACCTTAAAAAAATGACATGACGAGGTCCATTGACCTGCCAATCACGTCGCGTGACCTGGAACCCCGCCAGCTGCCTGTCTGACGACAGTCACGTCGCCCGGTGATGGTCGCGTTGGCATGTTGTGACTCGTGCTTGTGTGCACTACAAATCATGAGGTGGCACGTCACCTGGTGATCCACTGCCCCGCTATGGTTGTTGGCAGTCGCTGGTCGTCAATCAATCGATTGGTCACGTCTCCCGTCTAACACCTTATTGCCAAGCTGTCGCCTTCGGCTATTTCCTCTCTCCTATAGCTGCAACTATCACCTACATCTATCCGTTGTGAGTGCTAGCTATTGCTTGTACCTGTCTCATCTACCAACTTGGACCGTCGCGCTCTAATACCAGTTTGAAGGGGAGAGAGTGCACAATGGAGTGCGAGAGCAAGACACGAGCTGCAGAGCTGAGAGTTAGAGAGAGAGAACGCAAAGATAGGTGTACCAGATCGTGATGGTACACAAAGAATAAGAGAATGTATTTATATGTTAGGGTACATTAAGGGTGTGTTCACACCCGTAAGACTATTTACACGGAAACAAAGGGACTTTACACCCAACACATCAGGTGCGCAGTTCACGACACCAAGGAAGAATTTCCGCAATGCCGGCTTCCGCAGTACGCAATGTCGACATGTGAAGTGATAAGATAAGATGGTGCGCCCTAAGCAAAAGGAAAGATTTCGAGAAGAAATCGTGTGTGGAGATATTGACTGTGGAGAGAGCTCTAGGTGCTGCAAGCAGACAAGGAACTACTTGTCAGAGTGCAGCGATGCGGAAGCGTGGGACCAAGACTGAGAGAGAGAGTGAACACAGAGAGAAGAGAGAGAGAGTGAACACAGAGAGGAGAGAGAGAGAGAGAGAGACAGTGGAACATGAAGATCTGCTGTATAAGGTATGCTATATACAAAGATATGCAGATATGTACACAAGCGCAGTGCGCGTGACTGCGTGTCTCCACCTCGATGATGCAACCTGCTGTTCACCTCAAAGTACGCTGCAATCTGCACAATCTCCTGCTGGAATCTGCAATCACAAGTGGGAAATAATGTGCTGGCTGCCGGCTATAAATAGCCTGGGAAAATGCGATAAAATATGACAGGTCGGCTGCATTAATGCAGCCGACTGGTACAGATCTGTCCGACCTGCACCAGACTGCCACGTGGCAGCTGACCTGGCACTGGTGACGTGGCTGCCTGCTCCGCACTGTCCAAGGGATGACAATCGCTAACACCCCCTCTCAGAGCTTGGACGGGGCATAAGGCTGAGGGATCAGGCATGTTTCCGAAGTAGAGCCTGGGGAAGCGCCTTCGTAAACAAATCTGCAAGATTATCCTCCGTCTTGCAGTACTCCACAGCCATGGTCTCATCCAGAAGCTTCTCCCTGATGAAGTGGTACTGGATCTCTATGTGTGTCGTCCGGGCATGGAAAACAGGATTTCGGGCCAAGGCAATGCAACTCTCATTGTCACATCGCAGAAAAGTAGGACGAGTCTAGGGGCAGCCAAGCTCCTCCAACAATCTCCGAAGCCACACAGCCTCACACGTGGTGGAAGACGCGGCCCGATACTCCGCCTCAGTAGAAGAAAGGGCTACTGTGGGCTGCTTCTTGCTACTCCATGAGATAACACCTGCACCCAAGGTAAAACAGTAGCCTGTAGTAGACCGCCTGTGGTCCACATCACCAGCTTGATCCGAGTCGCTCCAACCTGCAAGTACAAGATCGGAACCACCTGTGCCTGCTGGATAATGAATCCCTAAGTTAGAGGCCCCCCTCAAATACCGAAGTATCCTCTGGGCAGCTTGCCAATGCACCTTCTGAGGTTCACTCATGAACCCCGCCAAGAGACCTACAGCAAAACAAAGATCAACACGACTGTTGAGGAGCCAAATCAATGATCCAATCAACTGACGGTAGCGGGAAGCATCCGCCAAGGAAGAATCGGAATGGGAAGAGGCCTTCTAGTTCGGATCCTAGGAGTAGAAATGGTCCGACAATCCTCCATCGCAAAAGAAACCAAGAGCTCCTGTGCATATCTCTGCTGAGAGATGAAAATCCCCCTCTGAGACTGATAAATCTCATGGCCCAAGAAGAAGTGGAGTAGATCCAAGTCCGTCATCTCGAACGCCTAATGTAAAGCTGCCTTCGTCTCTTTGACCTTCTGTGCATGATCACCTGTGACAATCAAATCGTCAACATACAACACAAAAAGCACACAACCAGCCTCGGAAGTGTGTACATAAAGCTGCGGATCGGCCTTGAAGCGCCAATATCCCAACTGTGACTGAAGGAACGAGTCAATCTTCTCCTTCCATGCACGCAGAGCCTGCTTTAGACCATACAAGGCCTTCTTTAACCTGTAGACTTGCCCATCTGAAGATCCAAAGCCAGGAGGCTGCTCTACATAGATCTCCTCCTTCAAATCACCATTGAGGAAGGCCGACTTCACATCCAACTGGTAGACAGGCCATCTCCTATGGCCAGCCAAGGCAAGAACAGCTCGAATAGTCGCCATATGAGCAGTGGGGGCAAAAGTATCATGGTGCGGACTGTAAAGCCTCCTTCGCGGAGGTGGACTCTCGATCCTGCATAACATGGGTGATCAAACAATAGTTAGAGCAAACAAGCTCCGTAGCATGTGCTTGGTGCCTCCATGACCGCCGCGGACCATCCTGCGGTCCCCACTCCTCAGGGACCCCCTCGATCCCTGAATCTCGAAGTGTGTCACGGGCCCAACGAGGAGGAGGCCGGATCTCTCCTCGTCGCTCTCCATCAGCTAAAGACTCTGAGATATCCACCGGTGGTAGCTCCTCGGGGGCGACCGGTGGAAGTGTAGACTTTGTATCTGAAACAGAATCGGAATCAAAAGGTGCTGGCTCCAAAGGAACTGTCTCAGGAGCCCAACTCTCCCTTGGATCTCCAAGAACGGGATGCTCCTCACCCGCTGCTATGGTCAAAACCTCCACGAACCGCACATCTCGACTAGTGCACACATCCCGCTTTACGGGATCATACAAGCGATAGCCTTGGGACTGAGAGCTGTAGCCAACGAACACCTGTCTTCAGGAAGCCGCTTCAAATTTATCACGATGAGTCTTGGGAATGTGAATATAGGCATTACACCCAAAAACCCTAAAATAAGAAACATCGGGCTTAGTCCCAAAGTAAGCCTCAAAAGGTGTCATCCCATCAACGGCCGAAGTGGAGGTTCGGTTGAGGATGTGGACTGCAATAGCCACAGCCTCGGCCCACAGAAACTGAGGTGTTTGTCGGTGCTCCATCATGGTGCGCGCCTTCTCGATCACGCTTCGGTTCTTCCGTTCAAGAAGGCCATTTTCTTGAGGAGTATTGGTGTTAGCAAACTCCTAGTGAATGCCTCTATCTGCACAAAAACGAGCAAACTCATGAGAAACAAATTCACCACCCTTGTCGGAGCGCAAGGTCTTCAATCGCCGGCCCGATCGGTTCTCCTCAAAGAGAAGCCAATCCTTGAAGTGGGAGAAAGCCTCCGACTTCAGCGCCAAGAAATAGGCCCAAGTCATCCTACTGTAGTCATCTACGATCAACATGAAGTAGAGCTTCCTTTCAAGGACTCGTTCCTTATAGGGCCACAAAGATCCGTAGATACAAGCTCCATCGGTGAAGTAGACCACCGCGAAGCTTTGGTGGGAATCGCATCCCTATGCTGCTTCCCACGAATGTAGAAGACGCATGGCTGCTAGCTCACCACTATGTCCGGCAACCCTCGAACAAGCTGTCCACGTGACGCCCTCCGAAGATAATCATAGTTTAGGTGACCAAACCGAGCATGCGAGAGCTCGGACTGTGTCTGAGAGGTAAGAAGAAGAGTATGAGAGCGGCAGAAGACGTCAATTTGTAGATGCCGTTTTCCTCATATCTTGATGAAAGAACCTTCCTTGATCCACAATCAAGGACTCCTACCCAATCACTGTCAAACTCCACCAAAAGTCCAAGTGAACAAATCTTATGAACCGAAAGTAGATGATACCCTAAACCTGGCACATGCAACACCTCTGAGGTATAGGTACCACCACGTCCATCTGGAATAAGCTGCATCTCACCCCGTCCTGCAATAGACACCGAAGAGCTATCTCCGATGAGAATCTGCCTACGCGAAGGTCGCAACTGGGCAACACCAACTGATGAAGGAGTCATGTGCCGGGAGGCACCACTGTCTACGATCCACTCTCGAGCCTGGGGGGCTGCTATCGCAGTATCAGAAGCCTTCGGTGTAGAGTCCTCAATGACTGCTAAATGAAGAAACGTAGTTGATGAGGGTGCAACCACCGCTCCAGAATCCTTCGAGTCCTTCTTGTTGGTGTCCTTCTTGTCTTTGTCGGGGCAATCCTTCTTCCAATGGCCGGTCTTACCACAAATATGGCAAGTTGATTCTTTTTCCTTGTCCTTCTTTGGCTTATTATCCTCCTTTTTCTTTTGGTCCTTCCCCTTCTTCTGAGAGGCTTGACTTGTCAATGCTTCCGACTTAGAAGCATGTTGTCCCTTCAGTTGTTCCTCTTGGTCCAAGACCATAGGAACCAACTCTTCCCACCGAAGAGCAGACTCACGCCCCGAAGCAATAAGGGCGGAGTAAAAAGCACCGAATCGTGGCGGCAACTGGGACAAGAGTGTGATCGCCATGTCTTCGGAGAAAATCGGCTTCCCCGCATTCTGAACCTACATCTGAAGCTGTCTAAGCTTGTAGATGTGCTCCCGCAACGAAGAAGACTTGTTCACGGACAAGGTCCGCATCTGCACCTCCAAAAAAACCCTCTTCATAAGGGTCATCCAGTTATACATCTGGTCAAGCTCCAACCATATCTCCGGAGCCACCGTCAAGTGCTCGATGTGGGCTATCACGGTTGTAGTACAAGACAAAAAAAAAAAGAACGAATCCTGAAATTCAGTTTGTCCCAGTGAGACTGGGCCTAGGCCAACTCCGCACGAGCATCAGAAGAGAGTTTGGACTCATCTCTAGCCGAGGGCCGGTCGACCTCCTCCTGTACAAGCTCCGACAAATCGTAAGACTCAAGAATGGCCAACATCATCACGCGCCAAATGCGGTAATTGTCGCCATCGAGCTTTTGATCTGAGGGAAGAGCCGGTAAAACAGGCACCTTCCGATCCATGATCGTCTGGAACTCCAAGTCAATCTTTGAAGACATCTTCACCTGTAATGCGTGCACAAATGCAAAAGCAGCCCCCTCTAACTCTGAAAACGCAGCCTGCTAGGGCTCTTTCTTCCGCGTCCCGAAACTTCTTCAACCGCCGGAGGTGATGAAAAAGTTAAACCTGCACTTGAAAGCTGAAAACACAGCCTTCCTCCTCTTGAAACAACAGCAAACAGCAGCAAATTTACCAACTGGACTCCTTTCCCGCGCTCCCACGCTCGCTTCAACCTTGTTCCGATGCGCAGCCCTCCTGCTCGCCCTCGAACGCTGGAAATGCAGCCTTGTGTCGCGATGGAATCTCCTCTTCAAGCAGGTTCTTCACTCAGTCAATCCTTCTTCATTGCTCTGATATAATGTCAGAGTGCAGCGATGCGGAAGCGTGGGACCAAGACTGAGAGAGAGAGTGAACACAGAGAGAAGAGAGAGAGAGAGAAAGAGACAGTGGAAGATGAAGATCTGCTGTATAAGGTATGCTGTATACAAAGATATGCAGATATTGTCAGAAGTGGAGCAGCGGTGGAAGCATAAACATGTGCTGAAATAAACTGCTGAAACACAAGACAAAAAGAGAAAAGAAAAGAACACGATACAGATGAGAACTCAGATGTATGCACGGGACAGAGACAGTGGAAGATGAAGATGAAGAGAGAGAGAGAGAAAGAGACAGTGGAAGATGAAGATCTGCTGTATAAGGTATGCTGTATACAAAGATATGCAGATATTGTCAGAAGTGGAGCAGCGGTGGAAGCATAAACATGTGCTGAAATAAACTGCTGAAACACAAGACAAAAAGAGAAAAGAAAAGAACACGATACAGATGAGAACTCAGATGTATGCACGGGAAATGGAATCCATATATCTGAACACGAGACAGTCGCATACAACAGTAAGTCACTGACTGCGTGGGCACTGGCACTGGCTCCTCTCTCCACAGAGTCTGCAGATGGTGAAGATGAAGTGACTGACTGAGGAGGAGCCACTGAGTATAAATAGGCTGAAAAAGTGGGGAGCAATAATGCTGGTCGAACAGCATTTAATGCTGGCCGACTGGTGCATAAAATGCCCCAATGACATAAAATGCCATAGGTGGAAGCATAAACATGTGCTGAAATAAACTGCTGAAACACAATACAAAAAGAGAAAAGAAAAGAACACGATACAGATGAGAACTCAGATGTATGCACGGGAAATGGAATCCATATATCTGAACACGAGACAGTCGCATACAACAGTAAGTCACTGGCTGCGTGGGCACTGGCACTGGCTCCTCTCTCCACAGAGTCTGCAGATGGTGAAGATGAAGTGACTGACTGAGGAGGAGCCACTGAGTATAAATAGGCTGAAAAAGTGGGGAGCAATAATGCTGGTCGGACAGCATTTAATGCTGGCCGACTGGTGCATAAAATGCCCCAATGACATAAAATGCCATAGGTGGAAGCATAAACATGTACTGAAATAAACTGCTGAAACACAAGACAAAAAGAGAAAAGAAAAGAACACGATACGGATGAGAACTCAGATGTATGCACGGGAAATGGAATCCATATATCTGAACACGAGACAGTCGCATACAACAGTAAGTCACTGGCTGCGTGGGCACTGGCACTGGCTCCTCTCTCCACAGAGTTTGCAGATGGTGAAGATGAAGTGACTGACTGAGGAGAAGCCACTGAGTATAAATAGGCTGAAAAAGTGGGGAGCAATAATGCTGGTCGGACAGCATTTAATGCTGGCCGACTGGTGCATAAAATGCCCCAATGACATAAAATGCCATACCAGAAAAATACCTAAAATACCTAATAAAAATGCCCAGCCCAGATCAAGCTCAGACTCACACATGAGCTGACAAATACTCTGCTAACACCCTCTCTCAGATCATGAGTGATCTGATACAATACAATAGTACAATGGAAAGGGATCAGAAACTATATAACATAGAGCCACCAAGTAGAACCATGGATACCCAAGCAGTGGGTGATCAAGCCACCACCAAGGTGCCTCGGAGAGAACCTGATGTCGATGTCGAGTGTACCAAACACCTGAAAATAGAGAAGATCATAGCATGTCTCTGTGTCCATCACCAATGTCTCGCAGTAGCATACAAGAGCATCCTGTCAAAAATGCCTCTGAACATATGTGACCATGGATTCCCCGCCTTTGGCCAGACCGCCAAAGTGTCCCCTCATGTGAGCTCCAGACGAAAGCCTCCCGCTCTCTGTCAGATAACCAGCTCGACATGAACCTGGATGTCAATCCCAGCTCCAGGATTTGATTCCGCCAGACTGAAGTCGATGCGTCAGGGACGTCCCTCTCTGGAACCTGTACACCTGTATAAAAATATAGATGAGGCGCGGCTGCCCCATCTGAACACCCGCTCACACTCCCTCTCTGGCACAAGAGAGTCGTGAGACCTTGGTCGGAGGATCGGAGTCGGAGTCTGATGAAGGAGAGGACTCATCGGTAGAGTCAACATCCCGCTTCTTCTTCTGCTCCTTCTTCCTGGAAGCCGCTAACGTCTTGCAGTCCTTCCGCAAATGTCCCTTCTTGCCACAGTGGTAACACTGGGCCTTCGACTTCTTCTTCCCGTCACCCCTCTCTGAAGCTACATAAGCCTCACCTCCATAATGTGCCGGAAGCCGCCCCTGTAATCTCAAGGATGTCGCATGGTTGTCCTCATCAAAATCTTCAGGAAGAAGAAAAGGACAGAGAGGTCGAGGAATAGCTCCACAGACGATATACCATAACCGCTTCTGCACAAACCAAGCTTTCATGACAGCACTCCATGTGAGATAATCAGGTCCATGTAACTTATCATCAGTGGAAGTGCACGGAGGAGCCATATGGAGAGGATAAGAAGAGAAGTAGAGAAGAGATGGAATTTAGAGAGGAAACACAGCCAAAACACAAGCACAGACTACAAAAAATGAGAGTTCACATGCAATATAACCCAAAATCTAATCAATAGAAGACAAAATCTACTGCAGAAAGTTAAAAAATCAGTCAAAAACTGCCAAAAACAGCAAAAACGGCCTGAATTAACAGTCACCCAGCCACGAGAGATGCTGAATCAGCAAAATGCAAGCTGTAAACAGGAGAAAAAACAGGTAGAAAACTGTCGCCAGCAGCTGCTGATGAAAAACGCAGGCAGCAGAGGGTGCGTAGGCAGCAGGCGATGGCAAAACTGCAAAAAACGCAGGCTGAAAACAGCCCCAAAACAGGTCGCCTGGCTGCGACAGCAGTCGTCTGATCAGCAGGGGTACAAAACAGTCCTGAAATCAGCAAGAAAACACAGCAGAAACACAAATCCTGAAAACTGATACCATGTCAGAAGTGGAGCAGCGGTGGAAGCATAAACATGTGCTGAAATAAACTGCTGAAACACAAGACAAAAAGAGAAAAGAAAAGAACACGATACAGATGAGAACTCAGATGTATGCACGGGAAATGGAATCCATATATCTGAACACGAGACAGTCGCATACAACAGTAAGTCACTGGCTGCGTGGGCACTGGCACTGGCTCCTCTCTCCACAGAGTCTGCAGATGGTGAAGATGAAGTGACTGACTGAGGAGGAGCCACTGAGTATAAATAGGCTGAAAAAGTGGGAAGCAATAATGCTGGTCGGACAGCATTTAATGCTGGCCGACTGGTGCATAAAATGCCCCAATGACATAAAATGCCATACCAGAAAAATACCTAAAATACCTAATAAAAATGCCCAGCCCAGATCAAGCTCAGACTCACACATGAGCTGACAAATACTCTGCTAACAGATATGTACACGGGCGCAGTGCGCGTGACTGCGTGTCTCCACCTCGATGATGCAACCTGCTGTTCACCTCGAAGTACGCTGCAATCTGCACGATCTCCTGCTGGAATCTGCAATCACAAGTGGGAAATAATGTGCTGGCTGCCGGCTATAAATAGCCTGGGAAAATGCGATAAAATGACAGGTCGGCTGCATTAAATGCAGCCAACTGCAGCCGACAGGTACAGATCTGTCCAACGTGCACCAGACTGCCACGTGGCAGCTGACGTGGCACTGGTGACGTGGCTGCCTGCTCCGCACTATCCAGGGGATGACAATCGCTAACACTACTGTCCATGGCAACCATGAAAGTGTTAGCCAGTGTCATTTCCTAGACAGTCGGCCAGTCAGACAGCAGAGTAGTGCGGATGCCACATCAGCAGCGTACAGCAGCAGGCAGGATGCCACGTCAACAGGGCTGTGCAGTCGAATTAAATGCAACCGACCTAGTGCTAGGAATTCCTATTTTTTCGGCTATTTATAGTCGGTTTTGAGGACACTCCAGCATTCATCTTTTCAGATTCTGATCTTGAGATCTGTTGGCTGAGACAGACTGTGCTCGAGCTGACGAAGATCAAGGTCATCAAGTCGGAGACATACAAAAATATTCCTTTGCCCCCTTGTGTATTTCTGCACTCTTATACAGCATACTACACCGCAGATTTTCTGCATTTACACAGTCTCATTTTCTCTCTCTTCTCTCTGTGTTCACTCTCTCTCAGTCTTTGTCCTATGCTTCCGCATCGCTGCACTCTGACATGGTATCAGAGCGGTGAAGATGGACTGACTGAAGGCTGAACCTATCTGAAGAGGAGATTTCAGCGCGACACAAGGCTGCATTTCCAAGATTCGAGGGCGAGAGGGAGGGCTGCGCATCGGATCAAGTGAAGCGAGCATGGGCGTGCGGGAAAGGAGTCTAATCGGTGAATTTGCTGCAGGTTATTGCTGTTCGAAGGGGAGGAAGGCTGCGTTTGAGGCCTTCCATTGCAGATTTTACCTTTTCATCGCCTCCGGCGGGTGAAAAAGGTTTGGGCAGCGGAGGAAGCCCTAGAAGGCTGCGTTTTCACAGTCAGAGGGGGCTGATTCTGCGTTTGTGCAAGTATTGCAAGTTAACATGTCTACAGAGACTGATTTGGGGTTCCAGGCGATCATGGACAGGAAGGTGCCTGTCCTACTAACTCTTCCATCGGATCAAAAGCTTGATGGTGACAATTACCGCATCTAGCGAGTGATGATGTTGGCCATTTTAGAGTCTTATGATTTGGCGGAACTGGTGATGGAGGAGATTAACAAGCCATCGGTGATGAGGGATGAGTCCAAACTCTCTTCCAATGCTCGTGCGGAGTTGACCAAGGCCCAACCTCATTGGGACAAACTGAATGCTAGGATTCGACCTTTTCTGTTTTTGTCTTGCACGACATTCGTGATAGCTCACATCAAGCACTTGACAGTGGCTCGTGAGATATGGCTAAAGCTCGACCAGATGTACAACCGGATGACCCTGATGAAGAGGGTTTCTTTGGTGGTGCAGATGCGGACTTTGTCCATAAATAAGTCTTCTTCGCTTCGGGAACTTATCAACAAGCTTCGGCAACTTCAGATGCACGTTCAAAATGCAGGGAAGCCTATTTCCTCCAAAGACATAGCGATCACTTTACTATCCCAGTTGCTGCCACGATTTGGTACTTTTTATTCCGCTCTTATTGCATCAAGGCAGGAGTCGACTCTTCGGTGGGAAGAGTTGGTTCCTATGGTCTTGGACCAGGAGGAACAATTGAAGGGACAGAATGCTTCCAAATCGGAGGCATTAGTTGGTCAAGCCTCTCAAAAGAAGGGGAAGGACCAAAAGAAGAAGAAGGAGGACAACAAATCCAAGAAGGACAAGGAGAAGGAATTGACTTGCCATATTTGTGGCAAGACCGGTCACTAGAAGAGGGATTGCCCGGACAAAGACAAGAAGGATACCAAGAAGAAGGACACGAAGGATTCTCGAGCAGTGGCTGCACCCTCATCAGTTGCTCTTCTACACTTAAAAGTCATTGAGGACTCTACATCGATGACTTTTGATGTTGCGATGACAGCTCCCCAAGCTCGAGAGTGGATTGTGGACAATGGTGCCTCATGGCACATGGCTCCTTCCGTTGGTGTTGCCCATTTGCGACCTTCGCGTGGGCATATTCTCATTAGAGACAGCTCTTCTGTGTCTATTGCTGTGCGGGGTGAAATGCAGCTTATTCCAGATGGACGTGGTGGTACCCACACCTCTGAGGTATTGCAAGTGCCAGGATTGGGGTATCATTTACTTTCGGTCCATAAGATTTGTGCTCTTGGCCTCTTGGTGGAGTTTGACAATGATACTATTCGAGTCCTTGATCGTGGATCGAGGAAGGTTCTCTCTGCAGGGTATGAGGAGAATGGCGTCTACAAATTGAAGTCTTCTTCAGCTCTTACTTCTCTTCTTCTTACTTCTCAGACACAATCCAAGTTATGGCATGCTCGATTTGGCCACCTGAACTACGAGTACCTTCGGAAGGCGTCACGAGGGTCGTTTGTCCAAGGATTACCAGACATAGTGGTGAGCCATCAGCCATGTGTCTCCTACATTCGTGGAAAACTGCATTGGGATGCGATTCCCAACAAAGCTTCTAGGCGGTCTACTTCACCCATAGAGCTTGTATCTACAGATCTTTATGGCCCGATGAGGACTGAGTCCTTGAAGGGGGGCTTGTACTTCATGTTGATCGTAGATGACTACAGCAGGATGACTTGAGCCTATTTCTTGACTTTGAAGTCAGAAGCTTTCTCTCATTTCAAGGATTGGCTTCTCTTTGAGGAGAACCGTTCTGGCCGGCGACTGAAGACCTTGCGTTCAAACAAGGGAGGTGAATTTATGTCTAATGAGTTTGCTCGATTTTGTGCAGATAAGGGCATTCACCAGGAGTTTGCTAACACCAACACTAAAGTGTGATCGAGATGGCACGCACCATGATGGAGCACCGACAGACACCTCAGTTTCTATGGGCCGAGGCAATGGCTACCGCAGTTCACATCCTCAATCGATCTCCCACTTCGGCCGTAGACAAGATGACACCTTTTGAGGCTTACTTCGGGACTAAGCCTAGTGTCTCTTATTTCAGGATCTTTGGGTGTAATACTTATGTGCACATTCCGAAGACGCAACGTGATAAGTTCGAGGCGGCTTCCCAATAACAGGTTTTTATTGGCTATAGCTCCCAGTCCCAAGGTTATCATTTGTTTGATCCCGTCAAGCGGGATGTCTACACGAGCTGAGATGTGCGGTTCGTGGAAGTTCTGGCCACAAAGGGGGGTGAGGAGCACCCCGTCCTTGGAGATCCAAGGGAGAGTTGGGCTCTCGAGACAATTCCTTTGGAGCCAGAGCCTCTTGATGGAGATTCTTCTTCTGATTCAGAGTCTTCTCTTCCACCGGCAACCCCCGAGGAGCTTCCACCGGTGGATGTTCCTAAGTCTTCAACAGATGGAGAGTGACGGGGAGAGGTTCGTCCTCCTCCTCGTTGGGCCTATGACACACTCCGAGATTGGATGTGAAGTCGACCTTTCTTAATGGTGACTTGCAAGAGGAAATCTATGTTGAGAAGCCTCCTGGCTTTGGATCCTCGGATGGGAAAGTTTACAAGTTGAAGAAGGCCTTGTATGGCCTCAAGCAAGCTCCGCGTGCATGGAACAAGAAGATTGACTCATTTCTTCAGTTGAAGTTGGGATATCGGCTCTCCAAGGCTGATTCGCAGCTTTATGTGCACACTTCTGAGGTTGGCCGTGTGTTGTTCCTGTTATATGTTGATGATTTGATTTTGACAGGGGATCATGCACAGAAGGTCCGAGAGACCAAGACAACTTTACATCAGGCATTCGAGATGATTCGGGGCTTCTTCATTTCTTCTTGGGTCACGAGATTTATCAGTCTCATAGGGGGATTTTCATCTCTCAGCAAAGGTACATTCAGGAGCTCTTGGTGACTTTTGAGTGGAGACTTGTCAGCCCATTACTACTCCTATGGATCAGAATTGGAAGGCCACTTCACACTCCCATTCTCGCGTGATGGATGCTTCACGTTGTCGTCAGTTGATTGGATCTTTGATTTGGCTTCTCCACACTCGTGTTGATCTTTGTTTTGTTGTGGGTCTTTTGGCAGGGTTCATGACGGAACCCAAACAGGTGCATTGGCAAGCTGCCCTAAGGATTCTTCAGTATTTGAGGGGGATCTCTAACTTAGGGATTTCTTATCCCGCAGGTATAGATGCTTCAGATCTGGTTCTTGCAGGTTGGAGTGACTCGGATTGAGCTGGCAATGTGGACCAGCGACGGTCTACTACAGGCTACTGTTTTATCTTGGGTACAGGTGTTATCTCTTGTAGTAGCAAGAAGCAGCCCATAGTAGCCCTTTCTTCTACTAAGGCGGAGTATCAGGCTGCGTCTTCCACCACATGTGAGGTTGTATAGCTTCGGCGATTGTTAGAGGAGCTTGGCTGCCCTCAACCTCGTCCTACTCTTCTGCGGTGCGACAATGAGAGTTGCATTGCCTTGGTCCGGAATCCAGTATTCCGTGCCCGGACGAAGCACATTGAGATCCAGTATCACTTCATTCGACAGAAGCTTCTGGATGGGACCATTGATGTGGAGTATTGCAAGACGAAGGATAATCTTGCAGATTTGTTTACGAAGGCGCTTCCCCAAGCTCTTCTTCAGCAGCATTCCAGCTCCCTTAGTCTTTTGACCCGTCCAAGATCCGAGAGGGGATGTTAGCCAGTGTCATTTCCTGGACAGTCGGCCAATCGAACAGTAGAGCAATACAGATGCCACGTCAGCAACGTACGACAGCAAGCAAGATGCCACGTCAACAGGGTTGTGCAATCAGCCAGTTTATCTGCAGCGGCTGACCTGGTGTTGGGAATTCCTATTTTTTCGGCTATTTATAGTCGATTTTGCGGACACTCCAACATTCATCTTTTCAGATTCTAATCTTGAGATCTGTTGGCTGAGACAGACTATGCTCAGATTCTAA
This sequence comes from Lygodium microphyllum, assembly GCF_053477565.2. Classification (NCBI taxonomy): domain Eukaryota; kingdom Viridiplantae; phylum Streptophyta; class Polypodiopsida; order Schizaeales; family Lygodiaceae; genus Lygodium; species Lygodium microphyllum. The sequence continues at coordinate 18,542,898 of NC_141150.1, forward strand.
TCTTGAGATCTGTTGGCTGAGACAGACTATGCTCAGGCTGACGAAGATTGAGATCATCAAGTCAGAGACATACGCAGATATTTCCTCTGCCCCCTTGTGTATTTCTACACTCTTATACAACATACTACACCACAGATTTTTTGCGTTTACACTGTCTCCTTTTCTCTCTCTCTCTCTTCTCTCTGTGTTCACTCTCTCTTAGTCTTTGTCCTACACTTCCACATCGCTACACTCTGACAAAAAGCTCCAGTGAAGATGAAGGTGGAGTTGGAGTAGGAAATGAAGTCTTGAGCTGATACCAAGCTGGATAGAAGTCAAAGGGAGCTGGAGAAGTAGAGTGAGGAGCTGACTATGCTCAGTTGAGCTCTGGTACCATGTTAAAATGTCCGATCTAGAGCATGGCAGGAGCTATGGAGGTTGGAAGATGAAGACTAAATTCATGTTGACATGGACGATGAGTAGACAACTGTTATACAAGTGAATTAGGTTGCAATATGGAAGCTTGGACTCATAAAGACAATCTTGTGTATTGGACTTTCAATGACACTAACTGAAAGAGGAAAGCATCGTGATATTGTATTCATCATTATGAAAGTGATAGTTAAGTACAATGCTTTATAGAAGTTGGGTTGTTCCACTCTCCTCATTGTGCATATGGGATTCTGGATATCTCTTCTTGGAGCATACATCATTTGTCTATTTCTCATCGAAAGTACCTATGCTGAGAAATCTATTGTAGGAACCTAGAAGATGCTAGATAAGCCTAGAGTACCCTAAGAGATATAGAAAATGCTAGCCTAAGGGTATGGCTACCACTATCACACATGTCCATCAACAAGTCTACCAACAAAACTTGTAGCAAGGTGGGGAAGTGATCTTAAGTGGGGTCTATCTAGAGAACCTAAAAGGGTGGCTAAAAGTACATGTGGTGAGACACATACCATAGGGATGTTAGCATGCCAATCACCCAAACATTGAAGAGTCATATAAAGCAAGGATGGGGGTGGTTGTCCATATGCCGCTAACCAATCATACACCACTGAGGTGGTCATGTATCAAAAAGAGCAAGAGCAATAGGTGCAATAGCTAGATGAGAACTCCCTTTGGATATTCCAATGGGATCCACCCATGGTGCAATCATCGCCTACTGTGAATTTTTTGGTCAAAAACCTTGGAGCTTGATACAACATCCTAATCAACATGGTTCTAGTGCTGGCAATGTATGTAGAACCTATCCTTTTTGGGGATGCTCCTAGTCGGATATAGTTTCTTTAGTATCTTTTGGTTCCATCTAAGGAAGGGGTCTCACCCTTATTATTGGTTGCCTTCCCATCTTGAGAGTTCTTGCTTCTAAATTTCCTTTGTGAAGAAGAGGATAGTAGAGACCTCTTTGGATATGAAAATGGCAAAGTTGGCTTTTTGTAAACTTGATTGTGCACCCTTACACAACACAATAACTAATATTCAAAATTCTCAAAGATTTACACATAGAAAATATAGAATGTATAAACATGACTAAAACATCACAATGTGAGTGTTCAATGAGTAGAGAGGGTAGGATGGGGAACCGGAGTACACTCAAGGATGGACCCCATAGTACCTACCATGCAAGTGCCATGCGTACAACAGAGTATCCGTAGGTGGGTATAGGTTGGTTAGGCATGGTCATGGTAGCCGCATGAGAAGCCCGAGGAGGATGGATAAGCACACTATAGGCAAAGGATGGAAAACCCTACATCTAAGTGATCCATGGAGTGTTTGGAGATACACCATGAGCAAAGGATGGATATCCTAGCATCTAAGAGACCAATGGAATGAGGAGAGGCACACCATAAGCAAAGCATGGAAATAATCGCATCAAAGTGGCCATAGGTGCATGTCCAAGGAGAGTAAGGGGAATACCCAACAAAACCATCCCAAGATAAAACAAATATGCCCACTTGTGGGTGTGTCTAAGTTATGACGTCTACAAGTAGTATTCCCAAGAACAATGTACCAAGGTGCAGAGAGTCATTTACATATACATAACTAACATGTGGAAAACAAAATGTGCTAAGAACAGGAACAAAATATGCCAATCCTATTGTGCTTAATACAATGTGGAATCTAAACCTAAGCTATTAAAAATAAAGGGAAGAGAATCCAAGCTAGAAACAATCGAGGAAGTAATAAGAGAAAATTGCAAATGATTAATGCTAACGCAGTGCCAATATGAAACCAAAAAGTACAATGTCATGCATATCTGTAGTTGAATGTCTACTTCTAAGACCTCCTTGATTAAAATTAACATACTCCTCCGAGTCATGATCTGAATCTTGCACACCAAAAGATATAACAAAGAAGAGTTTAGTTTCATATAACTCAAAGGAGTTATACGAACCTAGCATCGGGCATGGTTGTGATAACAAGGATGAAAACGGTGTCACAAGGACATGAAATTCTATTGCTTTGCTTTGCATTTGATCAAAAGTCAATCAAATGTGCAAATGTGACTTGCATGTGTGAGATGCAAGTTAATTATTTCACGATGAGGGACCCAAGACCCCAAAATATTAGTTGATGCCAAAGGCAAAGGTTGTAATAAGTTATGTCTAGCACGTAATAGCTAGTACACAGTGTCACATTTGGACCTAGACCAATTTATTGGCCACTAATCTCAATGGTGACATTAGAGACTAGGCATTAATTAATTAATTAATGTTGGTCTAAGGACTAATAACTGCCCATGGATATTTGAAAGACAAATCCGCCTAGCCAATTTCATTATTAACTAGCGGAATTTATTTTCTAGGCACTAGAATAATATTCTAAAAACTAATTTAATAAGCTAGATAATGCTAGAAAATGGGATTACAAGGCTGTCACTTGGCATAACTTGCCCATGTAAGTGGAAAAAACGTTTTTGGAGATTGTGAAGGTCTATCCAACCATTGTGAGAGAAGGAGGCTATTAAAGAGCGAGGAGATACTATCGATGTGATTTGCAACCTCCAAGGACAAGTCCTACATGTGACAGCAATTTGGAGCCCTCCGCATGCAAATGATACAACCCAAGGTCCTAGTCACAAGACAACATACACAAGAGGGCAGCTACCTTTGTGGTGGTCCCAAGCTATAGGTTGCAACTTCAATGGCTGTTTGGGCAGGGCAACTATAGTTTTTCAACCTTTCTCACAATGAAACTCTGAAATTTCTCTCTAAAGGATTCTCTCACATCCTATGGCCATCTATAAGTTATCTCAACAAAATCCAACCATTTGAGTCATCAAAGATGGAGATATTGGAAAGTCTCTGTTGTAAATCCTTATTTATAGCAAAAGTTAGGGTTTAACAGCCACCTCAAGATGGTGCTTGAAATTGAGGGCCTAAGATTTGAATTCTAGCACGTGCAATTAAAGAATTTCTGGGAGATTCAAGAGGCTAGCCAACCCACATCAAATTTGGGGCTTAATTGGTCTTTCAAGGAGCAAAGTGAAGGCCAATCCCCAAGCAAACCAAAGGGGCAAATTGGTTTAAAGGCTTGCTAGTCAGTTTTGACACCAAGAGGCACTTGGATTAGCGAAGCAAATCAAAGGACCCTCAATTTGAAAATTCACAAAAAGTGTTCCAATGCAAGATCTTGGGCAAGGCTCGCAACATGGGCATCAAGCTAATAATGTTGGTTTAGACCAAAATGTGGATCCTTCTAGGTCTCTTGGAGCTGATAACCAACAAGAGAAAGAGGAATTTGATAATCTTATCAACCAAACTATGGAAATTTGCTTATGGGACACAAAAACTCTTTGTAGCATTAAAGTTTGAGTTTTGGGGCTATTTAGATAAGCTAAATAGGGTTTAGTGTGAAGTGTTCCTTTTTTAGCTTAACAAACATTCATCTTTTTTCCTATCATTCCCATTCTTTTTAATCAAGAAGGCACTTTTTCTAGTCATCGATATGCCAGTACCCTATGGTATTTGTATTGTACATCTCACGCTTCACCTTATGAATTCCATTGCATGTACAATCTGAGTTTCTCGCATTCATATGCTTTTTCTTTTTGTCAATGTTCATGCTCTCGCCTCACTTCTTATCATCTATACATTCTCACACAATCATCATCAATATGCAAGTTCAATTGTTTAAGACTAAAATAGTGGTTGTTCCATCCAACCAAGGTATATACTATCTTAGAAGATTAAAAATGCAATTTTAATCCACCATGATTTCTTATCATCAAGAAATTCTCACACAATCATCATCAATGTGCAAGTGAACAAAGGTATCATATGCTTAAAAAGAGTCTTCATATAGTGTGATCCTTGAGATCCAACCTAATAGAATAAACAAACCCATCCTCATTAGCAAGGTTAACACAACACTTATCCTTCAAGCTACATAATATAGCTCAGACTCCCTTTTATGTTGTCATCCCAAAAGGCCACTAATAACTCGCCAAGTGGCAACCAAAGACCATGTCACCTTCAAGGCTATAAATGTCTACTTCATCTTTCCTGAGACCTAACTATGTCCACAATAAACCCCATTTAAAAGTTGTCAACAAATACAAGACATGTGTAGCTACAGTAGAAAACAATAAGATCCAAGAAAACATGCACCTCATGTT